>NC_053489.1:400725920-401076754 GCF_905171775.1 Rana temporaria | reverse complement strand
TTATGTGTCGTTTTTGGCCGACGTCGTTTTCTGTGTTCTAAACATTGACCGTGTGTACGTAAAAACGGCGATTTAAGCCCGCGCATGCTCAGAAGCAAGTTAGGAGACGGCAGCGCTCATTCATGTAAAACGACTGTTCAGAATGGAATCAGCACATTCGTTAAGGTGTTTTTCAGCTTATAGACAAGAAAATAAAGCGCTTCTTTAACTCCTGCTTTTAAATGCTACCCAGAAATGGACGTTTGTTGCGGCTGATCTTGTTGCATAGTTATGACAAGCTTTTAATTAGTTTCTTTCTTGTTTGATAATGTTTATGTTTGTGTTCTGTTATTTAGTTGTATCTTCCATCTTAAACATTTTAAATATATATATTGGTCCACCTTTTTTTTATTTTTTTTATTTTTGTCACCAATTTGATTAGTAATCTCTATTTTGTTTTTATTTAGGAGTGTGTGAAGTGTCTGCAACAACCTAATTTTTTAGTTAACTCACCCACAAGCATGTTTTTTTACCTTGTTAATGTTTGCATTATTTATTTTGTAATGGGTCTGCCCACTCAATACTGATCTCTCAAATCTACAATAAAGAAACATGTTGAAATTTGGCTGAAAAATTAATTTTTATTTTAGTCTTCATAAAAATTTGGTAAAAAAAAAAGTGGCAACCCAAAAACACAACATAATAAAAACAAAGATGCCAGGGTAGGCAGCACTTTAGAGCATGCTTGTTTTTTTCTGAAAACAAGGGTCCCCGAAGCCACAAATACAGCCTGTGAGTCCACATTAAAATTCCATCAGGGGCACCGTATTATTTCTTCGCCCTTTTCTTCCCAGCAGCCTTCCCTGCAGTCTTCCCTGCAGCCTTCCCGGTAGCCCGAGTCCTTGGGGGCTGGGTTCCTGGAGGAGATGAGGTGGCAGGAGCCATAGCAGCCTCATGAGGTGGAGAAGCAGGAGCAGGTGGAGGAGCAGGAGCAGGTGCAGGAGCAGGTGCAGGAGCAGGAGCAGGAGCAGGAGCAGGAGGAGCAGCAAGGACAGGAGGAGCAATCCGCACAATGTGGGTGTCGTCATCGAGCTGCCCCAGGGATGCCATGGTTATGGCTTGGAAGATGAGGAGTTCGCAGCGCACACGCTGGCTCTGCTCCAGATTGTACATCTTGGCTGCAATGAGCGCTGCGAACCCCTCAACTTCACTGGGTGGCTCTCGGATGGCTGCAGTAGCTTGGCGAAGCAGGCCCTGGGTCTCCTCCTCCATTTGTCGCATACTCCTGAGCCGTTTATTGGGATTGCGGAATGGAGGGATCCGGGAGATGGTATCCCGCCGGCGTGCCTCCTGGGTCCCACTGGGGCCTGCCACCTCCTGGCTCCCAGTGGGCTCTGCCACCTCCTGCCTTGCAGTTGGCCCTGGCTCCTCCTGGCTCCCTGTGGGCCCTGTCTCTTCCTGGCTCCCTGTGGGCCCTGGCTGTTCCTGGCTCCCTGTGGGCCCTGGCTGTTCCTGGCTTGGGTCTGCCTGTGTATGAAAAAAAGGAACATATGTTATTTGTGTTTGTCATTAATCACACACATTTTTACAATCATGAGTGATGCAAATTGAATGTCAATATATATTACACACAGGGTCGCCATCCTTAATTATGTGGCCCCTTAAACACCTTCAGACATGGTCCCCCTGAAATTATGTGGGTTGTTGCATGCCTAATTTAGTAAATAAGTGGCCTTTTCCCCAAAAATTCATTTAATCAATTTAGTGTCAACTAGATAGTACTCAAAAAGGGTGTCTTCCATCTGGGACCCCTTGCAGGTGTATTGCGTTACTCCCCCCCTACTGGCCTATCTGAAAATGCCACCCACTCCTTCATCAACATTATTAATTTGCCCATTTTGACCCCATCATGTTTTCCCACTACTGACTATTGATCCTATCCCTAAACTTACGAGATTCACATAGAATTTAGAACAATAGTAACATACATTTACCATTATTACTATACTTGTCATATACTAACTAAATTCAAACAAAAAACACATACCATTCTCCACGGCTCACAATTGGGGTCCTCCAGGAACTCTTCCTCTTCCTCCGAGCTTGTCTGCTCCTGTCTGCAGGGAAGACTGGAGGATTGGCTGCTGGGAAGCTGGGAGCTACCTCTTGGGGGAAGGGTAGACATGGATGTCCTGGTCTCAATGTGGTCGTCCAGGAACTGCAGCTGACTATAGTACCACAGGGTTGGTTTGTATATGGAGTCAGCTGCAGCCCCAGACCTCATTGAGGCCAGGACTTGGACCCGTTGGGCCCTGTAGGTGCCCCTGATGGAATTGAGTTTATTTTTCACAGTGGCTGTTGTGGCGTTGGGGACCCTTGTTTTCAAAAAAACAAGCATGCTCTGTCTAGCTTTCTCCCTGGCATCTTTGTTTTTATTTAGTGTGCTTTTGGTTTGCCACAGAACTGGATGTTCCTTCCATTTTTGGATGAATTCTGTGAGGAAGTCCGCATCCTTGAAGGCATCCATTCTTTCTGCACATGAAACAGAAGCCAAAACATAATGTAATTAAAGGCACTAGCTTACTTCCCCTAACTAGCCCACAAACTCATTCCCTATTCACTATAATAAAGTCGGAATTAAAAACTTACGTCTCGTCGTTAGGAAAGATCGGGAATTACGACTTCTTCCACAGACTATGCAGGCCGTTTCCAAACACGTCCCATCCCTTTTACACTACGCACGCGTGACGCTCCGCACGACACCCCGCCCCTGACGTTCGGTATCGTCCTTTCCACGCCCCTTCTCTGTCGTTTGGTGAGTGAGAAAAGATGGACAACATGGAGGTGTATTCTAGCTCTAGCCAGGAGGCAGGCCAGGCCCAAACACGCCGCAGATTCCGCTGCAGAGCCTCCAACATGAGCTTTAATGAAATGGTGGAGATGGTCACCATATTGAGGAGGGAGGACTATGATGCCAAGCATGGCCCCTACATGCATCCCAATAAAGTTAAAGCCAAAATTATGGAGAAGGTCATCCGTAGGCTCCAGCGGAAGTTTGGGAAAACCAGGAGCAGAGAGCACCTGCGCAAAAGGTGGTCGGATTTAAAAAAAAGGGAACCCCACCAACTTTACCGAATTAATAAGGTGATTCGAAGAAGAAGTAAGTTTTTTCCATGTGTATTTAATTATTTTGGTGTGTTCTTTGTGCCATTTTTTTTTTTGGGCCAGGTTGACCATAAAATGAATATTATGAATGTGGACGCATGATGCAGTCGTCGTAGTCGTCGTTCATTCGGTGACTTTCAATAATCCAATACCATATTAATGAGAAATGGCATCATGCCTAGTTTGCATGTGCAAAGGGGAGTTGAAGCACTGTATCTGAACAAAAATCGTAAATTTAGGAATTGTGGGCGAATGAACGACGACTCCTATGACCAATTAGTCGACACAAATATGAAAGTTGTGACATTTTTGGGGCTTAAAAAAAAGGTGTATTCAATTCTGGAATAGATGGAAATGTGTTTCAGCTTATTTTAGAAGAAACGTAAATACCTTGAGATTCACAAAAAGGAGCGTTTGCTACTCCTTTTTTTATTGAACATGTGTACTCAGTAGCACAATTGTTTGTCACAATCACAACCTATGTTGGGTCACACACAGGGGTGAGCAGATCCAGGGGAGACTTGTTTAGCTTACATATCTAAACTTAAAAATTGTGTTAACTGATTTGACATTACTTTGTGAATGGATTAAATATTGGTCTATTTTATTGATAATTGTTTAAAAATCAACAATAGTGACCTTTTGTTTAGCATTTATTATTTTTTGGGTGTCATTTCATGCCGCTCGTAATGGTTGAACCTCATGTTTTCCCTTTCTTCAATCTTGTAGGGCACAATGAAGCAGCAAGGCAGGAGGCACAAGCCAATCAAGCCACACCCCCGAGGGATGTAGAGGAAGAGGAACCTGCCTCAACATCCGGTAAAGTAACATCTACCACATTTTCTGTGAATATAGATATAGGCATACAATCTTTTAACACATGTTTTGGTTCCACATTTCAGGAGGAAATCGGGCTGGTCAGGGACTGGACACGTATAGTGCCCAGCTCCTCATCGGCGAGGTTCTCACCTGCAGGGCCCAAGTTGAGGACATACGTTTGGCCTGCCGTGAAATACGTCACAAAGCAAAGACGCTGGAACGGCAGCTTAAAAATTTTATTAATGTTTTGGGGAGGGTTTAATTTTTGGTGTATTTTCTTTTTTCCTTGAACTGTAAAAAAAAAAAAAAAAAAAAAAAAAAATATATATTTTGTAATAATCAAAAAAGACCAAAAAAAAAAAAAAAAATTATATTTTGTAATAATCAAAAAAGACCAAAAAAACAAAAAAATACATTATATTTTGTAATAATCAAAAAAGACCAAAAAAACAAAAAAATACATTATATTTTGTAATAATCAAAAAAGACCAAAAAAACAAAAAAATACATTATATTTTGTAATAATCAAAAAAGACCAAAAAAATAAAAAAATACATTATATTTTGTAATAATCAAAAAAGACCAAAAAAACAAAAAAATAAATTATATTTTGTAATAATCAAAAAAGACCAAAAAAACAAAAAAATAAATTATATTTTGTAATAATCAAAAAAGACCAAAAAAAAACAAAAATATATTTGTTGTACTAATCAAAACTAAAAAAGTAACAAATAAATAACATTTTGGACTCCAAACAATTTGTGTGTAGTTATTGGTATCAATGCAGACTCATTCAATTACTCAGGCATATTTGTAGAGTTATTAAGATTTAACACTCATGGGAATTTATTACATCCCAAACACATGGCTGGATGAGAACCTACGAAAAATAAACATTACCCCCCAAAACTTACAAATAACTAAAATCAAACAAATAAACACTGTTTCATCAAACAAAAAGTAAATTTATTTTTTTAAACAAGATCAGGCATTGCAATGGCCCCCCTCCCCATAAAATAGTCCACATAGGATTGACGCACTGCACGTGCGGTTTGGGGGGCCAAGCCTCTATGGCTAGCCTGATGTCCCGGCTCCGGAGCCACAAGATCAGCCTCATCAGGCAATACCGTCAGGTACGTTTGAGAATTTCTTTTCAAAAAATTGTGCAAAATGCAACAAGATAGTATGATATAATTCCACTTGTATTCCGCCATGTTTATTGCTGTTAAAAACAATCTGAATCGGCTGGCCATGATTCCAAAGGCATTCTCTACCACACGTCTTGCCCTGGCCAGCCGATAATTAAAAACCCTCCTCTCATGGGTGAGGGTGCGTACGGGAAATGGCCTCATGAGGTGGGGACCCAAACCAAAAGCCTCATCTGCTACAAACACGAAGGGCAGACCCTCTTCGTTCTCCTCCGCAGGTGGCAATCCTAGGTCCTCCAACCGAAGCCGTTGTGCGAACTCCGTCTCCGCAAAGACACCGCCGTCCGACATCCGGCCATTTTTCCCAACATCCACGTACAAAAACTCGTAATTTGCTGAGACCACCGCCATCAAAACAACGCTGTGGAACCCCTTGTAATTGAAGAAATGGGATCCACTATGGGGTGGGGGCACAATGCGGATGTGCTTGCCATCAATGGCTCCTCCACAGTTCGGAAAGTTCCAACGCTGGGAGAAGTCCGCTGCCACAGTCTGCCATTCCTGTGGCGTGGTGGGGAACTGGATAGAAAGAAAAAATAAAAAACATTAGAACAAAGATTTTAAACAGAATATAGCTAAAATTACAAGGGATCCCACCAACAATTCCACAAAAAAGGTTAGTATTAAAAAATAACATGTGAACAATTAAGCATATTAATCACCCCCCTCTGATGTTGAAAAAATATATTTAGGGGGAGTGGGGCTCAAGATGAGATGAGAAACAACCCCCCAAAAAATATCTAAATAATAAAAATAATTATTAGTATGTATTTCAAAAATCTAGGGGGGGGGGGGTTTGGACAATGGAGGCCACAAATAAACGGGGATATAGGGACACACAAAATGCAGCACTACAATGGAGGCCACAAATAAACGGGGATATAGGGACACACAAAATGCAGCACTACAATGGAGGCCACAAATAAACGGGGATATAGGGACACACAAAATGCAGCACTACAATGGAGGCCACAAATAAACGGGGATATAGGGACACACAAAATGCAGCACTACAATGGAGGCCACAAATAAACGGGGATATAGGGACACACAAAATGCAGCACTACAATGGAGGCCACAAATAAACGGGGATATAGGGACACACAAAATGCAGCACTACAATGGAGGCCACAAATAAACGGGGATATAGGGACTATGCTAGGTGGGTTTGCCCACAACATAGAATGATGGACAGGTTGGCTAAATTTAATAAACATGTAGGGCTTTACTAATTGTGTAGAACAGCATACATAGAGACAAAGTGAGCATTCTGAGCATATTAGAAAAATATATATTTTTTTTTTTTTTGGTGAATTAGTTTGACCATTGAAAGAACACCACTTACCTTAACATAGTCCTCCTGAAGAACCTGAATGATGGCCGAACAGGTCTCAGGGATTATGAGGCCCAGAGCCTGGGGGGAGATGCCCGTCGAGAACTTCAAGTCCTGCAGACTTCTCCCTGTTGCAAGGTAGCGCAACGTAGCAACTAGCCTCTGCTCAGCAGTGATGGCTTCCCGCATAACGGTGTCCTGCCTGGTGATATATGGCGACACCAAAGCCAAAAGCTGCTGAAATACGGGGTCAGACATCCTAAGAAAATTCCTGAAATCATCAGGGTTATTTTCTCGGATCTCCCGCAGCAGAGGCATATGAGAGAACTGGTCCCTGCGTAGCAACCAGTTCTTGGTCCACAACCTCCTCCTCACCCTGTTCATGGACCGTCGCTGGGATGCAGCACACATCCTAACAACAAGCACAGCACGATCTCGGCGACGAGTTCGTACCCGCAACATGGCTAGAAAACGGTCGTCAAATCAGATCAGACTAAAAATTACGCCCTGAAGTAAAGAATGGCCTTTGAAGAACGACCTGCTAAACAGCACCGTGCACACCAAACGTAATGCCTAAACAAATACGTCCTTAGTACAAGCACTGTATCACAGATCCGACAACAAATAGACAAACTGTACGACAGAAAACGAAATTTAAAGCACAGTCACTGAAAATCACGAATCGTATCTCACCAAACTTTTACTAACACGCAGCAACACGATATCAGCAAAAGAGGCCGTCTTCCGCTTGGAAACGACCCTTTATAGTGACGTCGTGCGTGATTGACGGAACTGCGCTGTGCTAGAGCGTTGTGAAAAAGCGATGGTGTGTATGCTACGTCGTTGTTCAAATTGAAGTTTGAAAAATGACGTTTTTTTAAAGCACATAAAGCGTCGCATTTTTCCATCGCAGAAAACGATGGTGTGTACGCGGCATAAGTCTAAAACACTAATGCAAACAACTATTTTTTTTTCTTTTTTTTGCAGAACTACAAACAGCTTTTAGTGAGTAGACACAGTGAGATTTTTTTTTACAGCCTGACAAATACTATAGTAGGTGTTCTGCCTCCAGCAGGATATCCATTGAATTGTTTTGCCTGCAATATCATTTTTTTTTTTAAAGGTTAACTTTTTTATTGTTTTTTATAAACATAACACGTAATAGTTACACAGGCGTATAATCATAGCGAACTTTGCTGCACACATAGTGCGATACATTAATCAGGTACACAGATGAATAGTGTGAAACAGTACACAGAAAACATTAGCACACGGCATAGTTTACCCTTGTCAGGGCGTAGGCACTGGCAGTAATTGTACCATAATATCCCTATTACGAGGGGGCAGGTAATAAGGTACTATCTGAGGTAACCCAGGAGTTCCATATTTTGGAGAACTTTTTTGGACATCCTCTAGTCTCGTATGTTAACTTATATAGTGGTATTGCTTGGTTGATAATGGTAAGCCAGAATTTTTATAGTTTATAGCAGACTGGGATTTCCAGTGCATGGTTATCGTTTTTTTAGCGTAAAACATCACTATACGTATAAAGGATTGCACATTTTTGGACAATGCTTCATGCAATATCAAATTTGACCACAAGATGAAGCCAGTGGTAAATTTACTGTTTTTGCGGGATCTAGAAACTGTGCTGCTTTAATAAATTTCCCATTATTCTTCAGTGTAAGAAAAGAGAACAGGTGCATCCTGGAAACTCACACTCCATCTTAGAGACTAGAGAGAAGGAACCAGCTATCAGAGCACATGTTGGATTGGAACTTTCATCTCTTTACATCTGCTAATGGCAGGATCGCTGGTATGAATCGTTTTCTGTCTTGCCGAGCCTAACTGTCTATTGTATTTTCTGTGTATTTCATATACTGATTATATGTAACTTTATTCGTTTTTTCCCTAATAGTTTCACCCACCCTGTTTTGTTTACCACTAGCACGACCAGCCACAGTTATACGGCGGCAGGTCGGCTCGGCTGCGCGAAATCACATAGCTATACGTCATTTCGCATTGCAGCCATTAGGCTGCTCGCCACTGGTGCCGACGCGTGTGCCCGGCGGGCGTGATCACTGCCGGGCACCCGCGATCGCTCGTTACATAGCGAGAACCAGGAGCTGTGTGTGTAAACACACAGCTCCCGGTCCTGTCAGGGGGAGATAGCTATGATTAAGCATTGACACTCAATGCGAAACGCGTCAGCTGTTTATCCCACTGTGTGCTGATACCTGTAGTGCATTTTTTCCTGTACCCAATAAAGGGCACGTCTTTTTTCAAGTTACTGGAGTGCGGCTGTCCATATCCTTATTGTTTTTGCACATCCTGTGCATTGCCAGCACCCATCTGCTTCTGAGTGGACATCAATTACCTTAGTGAGCTCACCTGGAGCGGCAGCTCTCTTACCTGTTCCTCAGGGGGAGATATGACTGATCGCATGTTCATACAATGTATGAACAGCGATCTGTCATTTCCCCTAGTCAGTCCAACCCCCCCTTCAGTTAAAACAGACCTAGGGAACATAATTAACCCCTTCCTCGCCCCCTAGTGTTAACCCCTTCCCTGCCAGTGGCATTTTTACAGTAATCAATGCATTTTTATAGCTCTGATCGCTATAAAAATGCCAATGGTCCCACAAATGTGTCAAAAGTGTCCAAAGTGTCCGCCATAAGGCCGCAGTACCGATAAAAATCGCTGATCACCCCCATTACTAGTAAAAAAAAAATATTAATAAAAATGCCATAAAACGACCCCCTATTTTGTAGATGCTATAATTTTTGCGTAAACCAATCGATAAACGCTTATTGCGATTTTTTTTTTACGAAAAATATGTAGAAGAATATGTATCGGCCTAAACTGAGGAAAAAAAATGTTTTTTTTATATATTTTTTGGGGATATTTATTATAGCAAAAAGTAAAAAATTACGCACCTCTATTTTTCTTTATAGAAACCGCAGAGGTGATCAAATACCACCAAAAGAAAGCTCTATTTGTGGGAAAAAAAAGGACGCCAATTTTGTTTGGGAGCCACGTCGCACGACCGCGCAATTGTCAGTTAAAGCGACGCAGTGCCGAAATCGCAAAACGTGGCCTGGTCTTTGACCAGCAAAATGGTCCAGGGCTGAAGTGGTTAATAAAGCTTCAAAATGACATCCAGTCTAGCTTATTGTAGAATAGGATGGTTTAGCTGCATGCTGAGTCACACACAAGGAAACGTGTAGTGAGGACAGAACACTAGGCATACAGGGTTGATTTCAGTGCTGACCAGATGACCAAAAGCTCTGAGGGCAATAAATACACTACTAAGGATAGCTAAACAAATTCTCCTTACTGTACAACCTGCAAAAGGTGATGATGAGGATCCCGTGCATCTAACATTAGACTGAAAATGTCAAAGAGGTGACAGGTCAGTGTCAATAGCAGCCTCTGCAATAATACAGTTATGGATATGTGTTATCTTTAGATGCAAACATATTTTCTAGATTAACAGCCCTCTTAATTGGGCCCCCTTCCATTCCCAGGCCCTATAGCAGTTGTCTGAGCTGCTATGGCTATTGTTACACCACGGACAACAGGTAAAACCTAAAAAAATAGCAACATAGAAATGAAGCTGTTCTTGTTTGTGGCATAGTTTCCAATATAAAATTATCTGCTTAAAAAAAAAGAAAAAAAATTGCCTTATTGAATTAAAGGGGTACATTTGTAATTTCAAAATGACTGCATTGCTAACACTGGTTTATGCAATATCTATCTAGTACGCTGCTAATATATGTTTTTCTACACCGAAATTCAGGTTCATATAACATACTTTGACACCCTCTGCTTGGTTTCATGCTTATCACATACGGTTCTTTATAAAACTTCCTTCTATAACCTATATCCTCAGTGGGTTATTCATGAGTTAATTCTTTTGAAAAGATGAAAATGCAGGAAATTTCTAGCTGCAAAATGACATCTGTTGCTTCTCCCTAATCCTGTCTAATGTTCAAAAAGCTGCAATATTATGTTGCATACAAAGCTGAGAGATATAATCTGTACTAGCGACTTCATCAGGCTGCGTCTACTGTCTCCCAGCCTCCAAAACATTGCGTTTTGTCATTTTAAATCCACTCAATTTTTCTCTACAATTCACACAATGACACCAGGAAGATATTATATGGGCATTACAACGCCTTAAAGTTCTGCAATGTAAAGTGACAGTGTGAAAAGAGGAACACTAATCTAATATGTTTTATTAAGTGGAATTAATAGTAAGTATGGGTTTTTAGCATTTTGCATTACACAAAGTATTTTGGGACTGTCTGAATATATTTGATTTGTTAAAGGATTGATACACTTAAGGGTCTATACTGTATATACAGGGTGGGCCATTTATATGGATACACCAAAAACAAAAGTTGGATTCAAAATGGCTGACTTCAAAATGGCCACCATGGTCGCCACCCATCTTGAAAAGTTTCCCCCCTTACATATACTAACGTGCCACAAACAGGAAGTTAATATCACCAACCATTCCCATTTTATTAAGGTGTATCCATATAAATGGCACACCCGGGTGGATCCATATAAATGGCCCACCCTGTATGTGTGTATATATATATATATATATATATATATATATATATATATATATATATATATATATATATATATATATATATATATATATAAAATTGCATAACCTTTAATCCAATGATTGTGCATGTACTTTTGTTCTGTGTGAACTGGGCAAAAACAAATGTTATTAGATTGCTATATTATGAGCAGTGGTAAAATACCACATTATGGCCACAAGATGGGGCTGAGGAGCATAGAAAATGCATACGTTTTTGTAACACGCAATGTAACAATTCTAAAGAACGCTAGTCTGGAATTAGCAAATTAATTAATTAAGCTTATATTGGTTACATTTACTTCTTATTCCAGTTATCATTTGTGAGAATTTTTCATATTGTATCTCTTGTTACACAGATGTATACATTTCCTATGCTCCCCAGTGCATTTGGTGGCCATAATAAAACAAAATTCATTCAGAAGAGAAAATAGCCTAAATAACATTTTTGGCCCAATTTGCAAAAAGTACATTTAGATTCGCTGGAAGAAAAGCTATGCAAATATTTTTTACTAAATAGGTCCATTAACCATTTCAGCTCCGGAAGATTTTACTCCCTTTATGACCAGGCCATTTTTTGCTATTCAAAATTGCCCTATTTTAACCACTTAAGACCCGGACCAATATGCAGGTTAAGGACCTTGCCCCTTTTTGCGATTCGGCACTGCGTCGCTTTAACTGACAATTGCGCGGTCGTGCGACGTGGCTCCCAAACAAAATTGGCGTTTTTTTTTTCCCACAAATAGAGCTTTCTTTTGGTGGTATTTGATCGCCTCTGCAGTTTTTATTTTTTGCGCTGTAAACAAAAATAGAGCAATATTTTTTACTTTTTGCTAAAATAAATATAAAAAACGTTTTTTTCCCTCAGTTTAGGCCGATACGTATTCTTCTACCTATTTTGTGGTAAAAAAAAAACAATAAGCGTTTACTGATTGGTTTGCGCAAAATTTATAGCATTTACAAATAGGGGATAGTTTTATGGCATTTCTATTAATATTTTTATTTTTTTTACTACTAATGGCGGCGATCAGCGTTTTTTTTTCGTGACTGCGAAATTATGGCGGACACATCGGACACTTTTGACACATTTTTGGGACCATTGTCATTTTCACAGTGAAAAGTGCTATACAAATGCACTGATTACTGTGAAAATGATTGGTGTCATGTGGACCCTGGACCTGCCCCACTTTTTCTTGCATGAGACACTCACCTACCTGTTTTAGAGGAAAGCCGTCATATTGTGTCACCTTCTCCTGCCCTGAAGCCCAAAGGACTATGGACCAGTGGCGGTGCGTCCATAGAGGGCGCCGGAGCGCCGCCCCCTCTCGCTCGCACCACCATAACCTGATTGGCTGAAGCGTCATCGAGGGCGGGAGAAGACCTCGAGGGAATGTGGAAGGAGGATGGCCGACCCCAGAAAGGTAAGTGCCAGGCGGGGGGGGGGGGGGGGGGGCAGCATTTTACAGGGCACAGCGGCGACAATTTAAGGGGACAGCGGCGACAATTGGCACAGTGGCGACAATTGGCACAGTGGCATCAATTGGCACAGTGGCGACAATTGGCACAGTGGCATCAATTGGCACAGTGGCGACAATTAAAGGTCACAGTGGCGACAATTAAAGGGCACAGTGGCGACAATTGGCACAGTGGCGACAATTGATGGGCACAGTGGCTGCATTTGATGGCATGGCACAATGACTGCGTTTGATGGCATGACACAGTGGTGACAATTGATGGGCACTGTGGCTGCGTTTGATGGCATGGCACAGTGGCTGCATTTGATGGCATGGCACAGTGGTGACAATTGATGGCACAGTGGCTGCGTTTGATGGCATGGCACAGTGGTGACAATTGATGGGCACCGTGGCTGCGTTTGATGGTATGGCACAGTGGCTGCGTTTGATGGTATGGCTCAGTGGTGACAATTGATGGGCACCGTGGCTGCGTTTGATGGCATGGCACAGTGGCTGCGTTTGATGGCATGGCACAGTGGTGACAATTGATGGCACAGCGGCTGCGTTTGATGGCATGACACAGTGGTGACAATTGATGGGCACCGTGGCTGCGTTTGATGGCATGGCACAGTGGCTGCATTTGATGGCATGGCACAGTGGTGACAATTGATGGCACAGTGGCTGCGTTTGATGGCATGGCACAGTGGTGACAATTGATGGGCACCGTGGCTGCGTTTGATGGTATGGCACAGTGGCTGCGTTTGATGGTATGGCTCAGTGGTGACAATTGATGGGCACCGTGGCTGCGTTTGATGGCATGGCACAGTGGCTGCGTTTGATGGCATGGCACAGTGGTGACAATTGATGGCACAGCGGCTGCGTTTGATGGCATGGCACAGTGGTGACAATTGATGGCACAGTGGTGACAATTGATGGCACAGTGGCACGTTTGATGGCATGGCACAGTGGCTGCGTTTGATGGCATGGCACAGTGGTGACAATTGATGGCACAGCGGCTGCGTTTGATGGCATGGCACAGTGGCTGCGTTTGATGGCATGGCACAGTGGTGACAATTGATAGCACAGTGGCTGCGTTTGATGGCATGGCACAGTGGTGACAATTGATGGCACAGTGGCTGCGTTTGATGGGCGCAGTGGCTGCATTTCCCTGTTCTGCCTAGTGACATGACAGAGATCTACTGCTCCCTGTCATCGGGAGCAGTAATCGTTGTCATGTCAATAGTAGCCCATACCCCCCACAGTTAGAATCACTCCCTAGGACACAATTAACCCCTTGATCGCCCCCTAGTGTTTAACCCCTTCCCTGCCAGTGTAATTTATACAGTAATCAGTGGCTATTTATAGCACTGATCACTGTATAAATGACAATGGCCCAAAATAGTGTCAAAAGTGTCCGATGTGTCCACCATAATGGATATTATGATAAAAATGCCATAAATCTATCCCCTATTTTGTAGAGCGACAATTTTGAAAAAAACATAATGGAGGTTATTTACGAAAGGCAAATTCACTTTGCACTACAAGTGCAAACTACAAGTGCAAAGTACACTTGAAATTGCACTGAAAGTGCATTGGAAGTGCAGTCGCTGTAAATCTGAGGGGTAAATCTGAAATGAGGAGAAGCTCTGCTGATTTTATTATGCAACCATGTGTAAGCTAAAATTATGTTTTTTATTTTCCTTGCATGTCCCCCTCAGATCTATAGTGACTGCACTTGCAAGTGCACTTTTAGTGCAATTTCAAGTGTACTTTGCACTTGTAGTGCAAAGTGGATTTGCCTTTCGTAAATAACCTCCAATATCTTTTACTTTTTGCTATAATAAATATCCCACATCTTTTTCTTTTAAAACAATTTTTTTCCTCAGTTTAGGCCGATATGTATTCTTCTACATATTTTTGGTAAAAAATCGGAATAAGTGTGTATTGATTGGTTTGCGTAAACGTTATAACGTCTACAAAATAGGGGATAGATGTATGGCTTTTTTTTTACTAGTAATGGGGGCGATCTGCAATTTTTATCTTGCGACGGACAAATCGGACACTTTTGACACATTTTTGGGACCACTGACAATTATACAGGGATTAGTGCTATAAAAATGCACTGATTACTATATAAATGTCACTGACAGGGAAAGGGTTAACACTAGGGGGCGATCAAGGTCTTAACTGTGTTCCCTAGGTGTGTTCTAACTGTAGGGGGGATGGTAGTGACTAGGGGAAGAGAGAGATAGGTGTTCATACATTGTATGAAAACACTATCAGTCTCCTCTCCTCTGAGAGAACCAGGATCTGTGTGTTCTCTGTCAAGAGCGATTGCGGGTGCCTGGCGGTCATTGTGCCCAGCCGGCACTCGCATCGGCTCTGTGTACACGCTGCGGGCACGCGCGCGCTCCTGGTGGCCAAAAGGCGAAGCGACGTAAGGTAGCGTCGTTTCGCCCAGCCGTGCCATTCTGCCACAGTAAAACTGCAAGAGGTTAATGAGTGAAATAAGTATTTGATCCCCTATCAATCAGCAAGATTACTGGCTCCCAGGTGTCTTCTATACAGGTAACAAGCTGAGATTATGAGCACTCTATTAAAGTGAGTACTGCTAATCTCAGCTTGTTACTTGTATAAAATACATCTATCCAGAGAAGCAATCAATCAATCAGGTTCCAATCTCTCCACCATGGCCAAGACCAAAGAGCTGTCAAAGGATGTCAGGGACACGATTGTAGACCTGCGCAAGGCTGGAATGGGCTACAAGACCATCGCCAAGCAGCTTGGTGAGATGGTGACAACAGTTGGTGCGAATATTTGCAAATAGAAGAAACACAAAAGAACTGTCCATCTCCCTCGGTCTGGGGCTCCATGCAAGATCTCACCTCGTGGAGTTTCAATGATCATGAGAATGGTGAGGACTCTGCCCAGAACTACACGGGAGAATCTTGTGAATGATCTCAAGGCAGCTGGGACCATAGTCACCAAGAAAACAATTGGTAATGCACTACGCCATGAAGGACTGAAATCCTGCATTGCCCGCAAGGTCCCTCTGCTCAAAAAAGAACATGCATATGCATATGTGATATATATAGGATCATATGTGATATGAAGCATGTGTTTGTGCATTGAAATAGGCATTTCATTATCTTACTTTGACTATTTTTATCACATCCACTACATACAGACCCATCTGAAGTTTGCTAATGAACATCTGAATGATTTAGAGGAGAACTGGGTGAAAGTGTTGTGGTCAGATTAGACCAAAATTTTGCTTTTTGGCATCAACTCAACTCAATATGTTTGGAGGAGGAGAAATGCTGCCTATGACCCCAAGAACACCATCCCCACCATCAAACATGGAGGTGGAAACATTCTGCTTTGGGGTGTTTTTCTACTAAGGGGACAGGACAACTTCATCAAAGGGACGATGGACGGGGCCATGTACTGTCAAATCTTGGGTGAGAACCTCCTTCCTTCAGCCAGGGCATTGAAAAGGGGTCGTGGATGAGTATTCCAGCATGACAAAAGCACATTAAGGTCCTGGAGTGGCCTAGCCATTCTCCAGACCTTAATCCCATCACAAATATGTGGAGGGACATGAAGGTTCGAGTTACCAAACATCAGCTTTAAAACCTTAATGACTTGGAGAAGATCTGCAAAGAGGAGGTTGGCAAAATCCCTCCTGAGATGTGTGCAAACCTGGTGGCCAACTACAAGAAATATCTGAGCTCTGTGATTGCCAACAAGGGTTTTTCCACCAAGTACTAAGTCATGTTTTGTGAAGGGGTCAAATACATATTTCACTCATTAAAATGCAAATCAATTTTTACCTTTTTTGATATGCATTTTTTTTGTTATTCTGTCTCTCACAAAAAATTATAGACTGATTATTTCTTTGTCAGTGGGCAAATGTACAAAATCAGCAGGGGATCAAATACTTTTTCCCCTCACTGAATGCATCTTATTAGGAATACATGCAATCACATATATACACAAACCTGAGTACAATCCAATATGAATAGCGTTGCTGTCTGTAAGGTCAACGCATTTCGCCAGATATTTGACTTCCTCAGGACCCAGACAAGAAGAGAGCCAGCAGTGAGCATGGTAGCCAAACGTCCACCCATTAACTTCCAGGGTGGGCACTGGGACACAATGACCCCCCAATGCGCATTGACTGACAATTTTAGGTGGATAAATCCCAATAAGGATGATGAAAATGGGCCTAGTAGGTTGACTGCCTTGGGAGAGTAGAATTACATTGCCCCAGAATGACCCATAACAAGTTCCAGAATATATTTAATAAATAGAATAATTTGTCCCAGTGTACAGGAAGATTTTTATCAAAGGGACCAGGAAGAGATGAGCCGACTAAGCCGCATCAAAAGCAGTACTAGTTATAATCCCACATAGGGCCCAGACATAAATCTCATCAACGAGGAGACCGTTGGTTACTGACCGCCATCCAACGAACAGCCAGCTGTATGATTTGGACGAGGCCAGAAAAGTTTTTTTTTTTTTTGTAACTACAAGTAAGAAATTCGATTTTATTTACACATTACTTAGAGTTCTATACATACAAATATAATACAGCTTTCTCTGTAACAGGCATGCTATCTTCAGTATTAATTACAGTTGTTTCATACATGATTGCATTTCCTTTTGCTTTAACCAACACACTGTATTACAATTTCTGTATCTCTTTTTTCCCCCAAGGATTATAATATGGCAGTTTATTTAGTTCATGCCTTTACGCCTTCTGTATTACCAAACAGCTAAATCCTACAGAGCATTGCAGGATTTATCTCTCTGGCATTAGACTGTAATATCATGATGCACACACGGATTTTATGGGGGATGGAAGGTTACTTGACCTGGATGAAAGGTCTATGCCAGTGAAGGCAGTCATTCAAGCTATCAAGCATATAAATAAGTAATACTTTTGACAAGGCCTAATATGTTTCATATTGGATATAAAAATGTGTCACCAACACTATAAAATTACATTTTTTTTTTTTTTTACTATATAGCATGAATGATGGTAAGATGACATTTTTTGCTGGCTCATCTGCTGCAGGAATCAGCCCTGGGTACCACATTTCTATTTACTACACCAGCTCAAGGGGCATGCTTGCTACAGTAATGAGCAACAGCAAAATACCTACTCAACACATTGATGGTGATGGTCAGGGAACAGCAGTCTAACTATCCTAGGGATGGCAACAATGATTTTTCAACCCTTGCTACATCATGTGGCGGATACAAAAGTAAAATAAATAAATAAGGAATTTGATCTTCATGTAAAAAATCATAATTTTTTTTCTAGAAAATACTTAGAGCCACCAAACATTATATATGTTTTTTTTTGGCAGAGACCCTAGAGAATAAAATGACAGTTGTTGCCACTTTTTATGTCACACGGTATTTGTGCAGCGATTTTTCAAAGTTTCATGAATTAAAAAAAAAAAAAACAGTAAAGTTAGCCCAATTGTTTTGTATAATGTGAACGATTATGTTTCACCGAGTAAATAGATACCTAACATGTCACTCTTTAAAATTGCGCAAAAAGGGGAATGACACCAAAAAGTTGTACTTAAAAATCTCCACATGAGACTTTTTTTCTACAGGTTACCTGTTTAAAGATACAGAGATGGTCTTGGGCTAGAATTGTTGCTCTTGCTCTAATGCACACAGCGATACCTCACATGTGTGGTTTGAACGCCGTTTACATATGTGGGTGCAACTTACATATGCATTCACTTCTGTGCACGAGCACGCGGGGACAGGAGCGCTTTAAATTGTTTTATTTTTTATTCTTTATTTTACTTTTATTTTTCTATTTTTACACTTTCTCTTTCAAATTTTTTTTAAGCACTTTTATTCCTATTACAAGGAATGTAAACATCCCTTGTAACAGAAATAGTGCGTGACAGGTCATTTTTATGGAGAGATAAGACACCCATCTCTCCTCCAGGCTGGAAAGACAGAGATAAAAAAAAAACTATCTCTGCCTTTCCAGCCACGTCCCCGGCATTGTTTACTTCTGCCGGCCCAGACGTGATGTCATAACGACACACCCAGGCCTCCGAGGGTCATAGAGATGACTGGGGACCATCTGATCACCAGAAATCTCTATGCTCAACTTCCAGCGGCGACTGATTCATTCTCTGGCTCGCTGATCGCACGGGCGAGCCGGTAGAAGCACAATAGGGCAGCGGGGGGGGGGGAGGACATCCCCTCCCGCCACCTGTAAAAATGATCAAGCGGCTGAACTGCCGCTAGGATTGTTCTAATGGTGTGCAGAATCGCCAGCTGAAAAAGATGATGTCTGAATGATGCCTGTTTTCAGATATCATATTCAGATATCATTCAGATATCCCTGCTTAAAGTCCAGGACGTCATATGGCTTACCTTGGGCGGGAAGTGGTTAAAGTGGAAGAAAATCCTAAGGGCCCTTTCACACGTACGGACAAACGGTCCGTTTATTACAAGTCCGTTTACGGACTTGTAATGTATGCCTATGGGATTTCAGACGTTAGCGGATGATGCATCCGCTAACGTCCGCAACCATCCGCGTCCGCAAAGATCTGCTTTTGCGGACGGAAGAAAACCCTATTTTTCTTCCGTCCGGCGGAACGGATCGGATGAATACGGACACATGGTCCGTATTCATCCGATTCCCCATAGGGGAGAGCGGAGGAGAGGCAGGGCGGTCTCTGCACTGTGTGCGGGGACCGCCCTGTCCGCCGACAGCTCAGCTTTGACTGAGCCAAACGGGCTAACGGAGCGGATCAATACGGATCCGCTCCGTGTGAAAGAGCCCTTACTATATCTATTTCTAAAATTGTTCCCTCCCCCTCCTCCTATCTATCCTGCCTAATCTGAATAGAAAATATGTATATATTTACCTATTTTTATTCTGTTCTGGTTCAGTCATGTGATCCTACAGCTCCATGTAAGGGAGCTCTCGATAACGGCTCTGAATTTGGGAATTTTGGGAATTCTGGAAATTCTGGAACGACTCTGATTTCCGGAAATCTGGAAATTCTGGAACGGCTCTGCCCATAGCCCATCCATCTTCAGCACTTATTCCTCTCCCCTGCAGCAGCTGCTGACTGACACAGGGAAGCCGGAGCTGCGAGATCACATGGCCAGACTGAAGTGGATTAAATATAGGTAAGTATACAGATCTTTTTTTTGCAGGTTAGACAGGATAGGTAGAAGGAGGGTGGAGGGAACATTTTTAAGAATGAATGTAGTTAGGCTTTTCTTCCACTTTAAAGCGGGGGTTCACCCGTACATAAAACTTTTTCCCCTTAGATGGATGCTCGTTTTGTCTAGGGGAATCGGCTAGTTGTTTTAAAATATGAGCAGTACTTACCGTTTACGAGATGCATCTTCTCCGCCGCTTCCGGGTATGGGCTGCGGGACTGGGCGTTCCTATTTTGATTGACAGTCTTCCGAGAGGCTTCCGACGGTCGCATCCATCGCGTCACGATTTTCCGAAAGAAGCCGAACGTCGGTGCGCAGGCGCAGTATAGAGCCACACCGACGTTCGGCTTCTTTCGGCTACTAGTGACGCGATGGATGCGACCGTCGGAAGCCTCTCGGAAGACTGTCAATCAAGAAGGAACGCCCGCTCCCGAAGACCCATACCCGGAAGCGACGGAGAGGATGCATCTCGAAAACGGTAAGTACAGCTCATTTTTTAAAACAACTAGCCGATTCCCCTAGACAAAACGAGCATCCATCTAAGGGGATTTTTTGAAAAAAATTGTCTTATGGGTGAACTCCCGCTTTAAAGGGGTTGTAAAGGTAAGTTTTTTATTTTGTAAATAGGTTCCTTTAAGCTAGTGCATTGTTGGTTCACTTACCTTTTCCTTCCATTTCCCTTCTAAATGTTTGTTTTTCTTTGTCTGAATTTCTCACTTCCTGTAAGCTTGCCCCCATCATCCGAGCCGTTCTGGCTGGGGGTTAGTCAGCGTGCTCGCCCCCTCCCTTGGGACTGCATCCCTACGGGGAGATGCTATGAACATTCACAGCGTCTCCCCGCTGGAGGGGGTGAGCACACTGACTAACCCCCAGCCAGAACAGCTCGGATCATGGGGGCAAGCTTACAGAGGAGGAACAGGAAGTGAACCAACAATGCACTAGCTTAAAGGAATTTATTTAGAAAATAAAAAATTAACCTTTACAACCCCTTTAAGGCTGAATTTACACTGTTCCATGTGTTTGCAGCACACAAAGTAATGCATATGTGTAGGTGTGAATGGGCCCATAGAGTTTCCCTTTGTCTTTTACACTAAACTGCAGCAAATAGATGTGAACCAGCCATGAAGAAAATAATGGGATTTCTATTTGACATGTGTTTTCATGCAGCAAAAGGCAAAAAGGTTCCTGCATTAACCACTAGAGTACCGGGCCATCGTCAAATGACGGCTCCACGGTTACTCTGAAAATTCAACAGGACGTCATTTGGCGTCCTGTATTCTTGCGGCCACTGGGGGGCGCGCGAGCGCGCCGGCGGCCGCGCGCGCGCGCCCGGCGCGTCCCCGAGATGCCGATGCGCGTGCCTGGCGGTCGCGATGTCCGCCAGGCACTCGGAATCGGCGGCTACAGGGACAAGACGTGGAGCTCTGTGTGTAAACACAGAGCTCCACGTCCTGTCAGGGGAGAGAGAAGACCGATCTGTGTCCCTTGTACATAGGGACACAGCATCGGTCACCTCCCCCAGTCACCCCCCTTTCCCCACAGTTAGAACACAATTTAGGGATACATATTAACCCCTCCCTCACCCCCTAGTGTTAACCCCTTGAATGCCAGTCACATTTATACAGTAATTAGTGCATATTTATCGCATTAATCGCTGTATAAATGTGAATGGCGCCAAAAACGTGTCAAAAGTGTCCGATGTGTTCGCCGCAATGACACGGTGACAGTAAAAAAATCGCAAATCGCCGCCAATACTAGTAAAAAAATTAATAAAATAAAAATGCCATAAATCTATCAGCTATTTTGTAAACGCTATAACTTTTGCGCAAACCAATCAATATATGATCATTGCGATTTTTTTTTACCAAAAATATGTAGAAGAATACATATCGGCCTAAACTGAGGAAAAAAAATGTTTTTTTTTTTTTTAAATTGTGATATTTATTAAATAAAAAAGTAAAAAATAGTGTTTTTTTTTTAAATTGTCACTCTTCTTTTGTTTATAGCGCAAAAAATAAAAACCGCAGAGGTGATCAAATACCACCAAAAGAAAGCTCTATTTGTGGGAACAAAATGATAAAAAAATTGTTTGGGTACAGTGTAGCACGACTGCGCAATTGTCATTCAAAGTGCGACAGTGCTGAAAGCTGAAAATTGGCTTGGGCAGGAAGGGGCGTAAGTGCCCAGTATGGAAGTGGTTAAAGTAGGCAAATGTGAATAGGCCCTAAAGTTGCTTCAGGTAATACAAGCTTAAAATACTCATTCTGCTTCCTTTCTTTCTCGGCAACTAGTCTTCACTTTACTTAATTAGCAAAATAGGTGATTAGTGAATGCCAAAAAAATGAAGTTAGACAGCTGTCCCCCTGAATACTGCTGGTCAGGATAGCATCTGCCCAAATCGCCTTGAGTATACCTTGCAGTCAGTGGTGAGTAGGCTATTGAAAAGGTTTAACCACTTGCTTACTGGGCACATAAACCCCCTTCGTGCCCAGGCGAAATTTCAGCTTCCGGCACTGCGTCGCTTTAACTGACAATTGCGCGGTCGTGCGACGTGGCTCCCAAACAAAATTGACGTCCTTTTTTCCCCACAAATAGAGCTTTCTTTTGGTGGTATTTGATCACCTCTGCGGTTTTTATTTTTTGCGCTATAAACAAAAAAAGAGCGACAATTTAAAAAATATATAACGGAAAATTTATTATCAAACACTTACCGTAATTTTCCTTTCCCGATAGACTCCATGGCAGACTACGTGTGGGTTAACCCCGCCCCTCTCCACTGCTATAGGACCCCATATCCAATAAATTTGAGCTTACCCCCTCAGACAGTGTTCCGTAACTAGCCGACTCTCAGTCCTACTTTTAAAATCGTGTTCATGGGTGGGAACTCCGTCTGCCATGGAGTCTATCAGGAAAGGAAAATTACGGTAAGTATTTGATAATACATTTTCCGTTTTCCTGAGAGCCTCCAGGGCAGACTACGTGTGGGAAATAACTAGCCAATCCACACGGGAGGGTATGCTGAACAAAAAACACTTTAATCTCTCCGGTCAACTGACAGGATTCTTAGACCAAAATTAACAGAAGAAAGGGAAGCAGGCTCTACACAATAGTGAGACATGAAAGTGTTGATCGAAGACCACGAGGCTGCCTTGCATATCACATCAGGAGCCACATGTCGAGCCGCTGCCCATGAGTTCGCCATGCCTCTGGTGGAATGAGCCATCACCGCCTCTGGAGGAGCCAAGCCCTTTGCCCTGAAAGCTTGTTGAATAGCTTGAACAATCCACGCCGCTATTGTTCTTGAAGAAGCACGTTTTCCTCTATTGCTGCCAGAGTGTAATAAGAACAGATGATTGGAACATCTGAAAGATGAAGTGACTCTTAAGTATTCTCCCAGAGTTTCACCCACATCCAAAGGATGTACTTCTGTGGATTCTGGAGACTTGAAAGTAGGAAGCACTATCTCTTGGTTTTCGTGAAACACGGAGGTAACTTTTGGCTTGGACCCAAGCATGGGAATAAGGACCACCCGGTCTGGAAAGAAAGTCAGAAAAGGTTCCTGACACCCCAAAAAGCTTATCTCTGACACTCTTTTAGCCGAAGTGATGGCCACTAGGAAGGCCAGTTTTACTGACAAGTCCTTAATTGAAAGATCTTTGTTGTTGAGAGTTGATAATACATCAAGGACGAGTGGAAGATCCCATTTGGGGAATCTAGGTTTCCCCTGAGGCCTGAGTCTTGATGCCCCACGAAAGAACTGTCGTATCAGTGGGTGAGTTGCCCATGATGTACCTGAGAACGCTGACAAAGCTGAAACCTGCACCCTGAGAGAACTAACAGATAACGGAAGGTCTAGGCCAGACTGGAGAAAACTGAGGATGTCTTGGACCCCAGGATCTCTACATGATCTTCCTGCAAAAGTAGAGAAGTTAACGAACTTAGTCCAAATTCTACTATAGACTCTGTTGGTATTAGGCTTTCTGGAACTCATGAGGGTGGAAATAACTCTCGAAGCACACCCGAGAGACTCTAGCCTCTCCCTTTCAAGAACCAGACCATCAGTCTCAGTATCGCTGGACAGGGGTGCAAGGTCGCCCCCTGAGAAAGAAGGTCCGGTCTGAGAGGGAGAGGCAACGGGTCCCGGAAGCTCATCTGGATCAGTAGGGGAAACCACGGCCTGCTCGGCCAGTAGGGTGCTATTGTCACCACTTTGATTGTCTCCAATTGAAGCCTCTGAAGGAATTTTAGAATGATCGGAGGTGGAGGAAAGGCATACGCTCTGCCGAAGTTCCACTGACTCGTTAAGGCGTCAACGGACTCGAGTGTAGTACTTGTTGAGTTTGTGGTTGCAGGGAGATGCAAACAGATCCACCTCGAGATCGATCCCCAATGACAGGATCCACTTGAAGGTCTGTGGATGCAGTGACCATTTGTTGTTGTCTAGACTGTTGCGAGACAAGAAGTCCGCTTGAGTGTTCTGCTCCCCTGGAATGAAGACTGCTGACAAATTGAGCAGGTTCTTTTGAGCCCAGGTCAAGATGGGCTCGACCTCTTGGAGAAGAGCGGAACTCCGAGTGCCTTCTTGTCTCTTTACATACGCCACAGCCGTGGTGTTGTCCATCCTGAGTAAGACGGATTTCCCTTTCAGGAGATGAGAGAAAGATTGAAGGGCACACCATGCCGCAAGAAGCTCCAGAACATTTGACCCTGGAATGTGAAGCCGAGCATCCCATTTTCCTTGCGCCAGTTCTTGACCACAATGGGCCCCCCAGCCCGCATTGCTGGCATCGGAAGTCACCCATTGGATGGGAACAAGAGAGTGGCATGTCAACAGGTTTTTGCATTGGAGCCACCAAAGGAGACTGTTCTTCATCAACTGAGTGATCCGGATCCACTGACTCATGTCTTCCGACCTCCATTGGTGAAGGAAGCCCACTTGAAAGGGACGAAGTCTCCACATTGCCCATTTGACCATAGGGGCTGTGGCCACCATTGTGCCGATTATCTTCAGGCACTGCGAAGCTCTCAGGTGTGAATAATCCAGGGCTAGGGAGATCCTTTCCCGAATGACCGGTATCTTTTCCTCTGGAAGAGACATAGTGTTCACTATAGTGTTGAGTCTGAGATAAATTAGGCACTGGGTCGGTTCTAGTTGGTTCTAGTTGGCTTTTCTCTCGGTTTAGGAGCCATCCGCGGTTTCGCCGCGGTCTCACGCATGCGCAGACGTGCGCCGCACGGGAAACCCGGAAGAGATGCGGCGTCTTGGAACGCAGGAAGCGTTCCACATGCAATGAGACGCTAATACAGGCTGGAGGAGCACAAAGACCACAAATATAAACAATCTGCCATGGATGATAGTAAATAATCTTCAGACCTTGCCAGCCGAACCTGTAGCGTCCATCCTGGTACATAGGGGCCACCACCTTCCACCATCATAAGGGTATCAGGCCCTGAAAACCACTCGCCCGCCCATGGCTGGACTATGGGTGCACCGCAATAAATGGTACCAATGGAACAGACATCCTGAATTGTGCGATGTGGGATCCATGAGAGGAGGACAAAAAAGGAACACTGTCTGAGGGGGGTAAGCTCAAATTTATTGGATATGGAGTCCTATAGCAATGGAGAGGGGCGGGGTTAACCCACACGTAGTCTGCCATGGAGGCTGTCAGGAAATATATTTTTTACTTGTTGCTATAATAAATATCCCAATTTTTTTTTTTTTTAAAACTATTTTTTTTCTCAGTTAAGGCCGATACGTATTTTTCGACGTATTTTTATTTATTTATTTTAAATCGCAATAAGTGACTGGTTTGCGCAAAAGTTATAGCGCCTACAAAATAGGGGACAGAATTATGATTTTTTTTTATTTTTATTTTTTTTACTAGTAATGGCGGCGATCTGCGATTTTTATTGGGACTCCGATATTGCGACGGACAGATCGGACACTTTTGACACAAATTTGGGACCATTCACATTTATACAGCGATCAGTGCTATAAAAATGCACTAATTACTGTATAAATGTGATTGGCAGTGAAGGGGTTAACACTAGGGGGTGAGGAAGGGGTTAAATGTGTATCCTAGGTGTGTTCTAACTGTGTGGGGGGAGGGGGGTGACTGGGGGAGGTGACCGATGCTGTGTCCCTATGTACAAGGGACACAGATCGGTCTCCTCTCCTCTGACAGCACGTGGAGCTCTGTGTTTACACACAGAGCTCCACGTCCCTGCTGTGTTACCGACGATCGCGTGTACCCGGCGGACATCGCGGCCGCCAGGTACACGCATCGGCTTACCAGCGATGCGCCGGGACAGTGTTTACCCGATGCGCGCCCCCCAGAGGCGCGCGCTGGTAATGCACTTTAAATGACGTCCAAAGACGTCCAGTTGGCACCTGAGAGCCGCGCTGTTGACGTCTTTTGTCAATAGCGCGGGTCTCAAGTGGTTAATACTGCCTGTCATAAGGTACCCCTAAGAAATAGGAAAGACATACATTTGGTTGAATGTTTGCATTGCTATGCATCTTTCCCCTACAATTCCACCATTGTATTTTCTTTAAAGAGGTGGGTTTTGTTTAAAATATTTAACTAAGATTGTATGAATCTGAGGAACAGAATGCATTACAAACAGTGGCTTAGATGCTATTCACAGACGTCCCAGAACTTTAGCTGCAGCTCAGCCACTCTGAAATGCTGGGCATACAGATTAAGGGCCAGATCCACAGCCGGCAGCGCAACGTAACTTTTTAGATTTAAGTTACACTGCCGCAAATTTCCTAAGTTAGGTACCGACCCACAAAACACTTACCTGGAAATTTGGGGCGGTGTAACTCAAATCCGTCCGGCGCAAGGCGGGCCAATTCAAATGGGGCGAGTCCCATTTAAATTAGGCGCTCTCCCGCGCCGGACGTACTGCGCATGCTCCCGATGCTTTTTTCCCGACGTGCATTGCGCGACGTGACGTCATTTTTTGAACGGCGCGGCGCGTAGCGTATTTCCGTATTCCCGTACGGCTTACGCAAACGACGTAAAATTAAAAAATTTGACGCGGGAAGGACGGCCATACTTTACACAGCAGAACGCCTGCTGTGTAAAAGTAGGGCTGCCTCACAAAAGTGTAACTAAGCGACGGGAAACTAACGTAGCGGCGACGTAGCGAACGCGAAAAAGCTTTGAGGATCGACGTAACTCCTCATTTGCATACCCGACGCTGGATTACGACGCGAACTCCCCCCATCGGCGGCCGCGGTACTGCATCCTAAGATCCGGCAGTGTAAAACAATTACACCTGCCGGATCTTAGGAATATCTATGCGTAACTGATTCTGTGAATCAGTCGCATAGATAGAAACAGGGATACGACGGCGTATCAGTAGATACGCCGGCGTATCAGTAGATACGCCGGCGTATCCCTTTTGTGGATCTGGCCCTAAGAAATCAATTGATTCCCCAATCCAAGCTAAAAAGTGGGGAAGGACAAATCTCTGGTGCTGGCCCTTGAATTCTGATGGCGCGTATACACGATCATTTTTCGGGTTGTAAAAAAAAACGTCTTTAGGCTCTAGAAAAAACAATGTTTTTTTCAACTTGATCATTAAAACGACCTTGCCTACACATGAACGTGAAAAAAAAAATGCTCTAGCAAAGCGTGGTGACGTATGGCACTATAGGGGAAGTTTCATTCGGATGGCGCCACCCTTTGGGCTGCTTTAGCTAATTTTGTGTTAGTAAAAGACGATTTGCGCTTTTCTGTCTGTTACAGCGTGATGAATGTGCTTACTCCATTACGAATGGTAGTTTTACCAGAACGAGGGCTCCCGTCTCATAACTTGCTTCTGAGCATGCGCAGATTTTTCACGTCGTTAAAGCCCACACACGATCATTTTTTACAACCCGAAAAACGACAACGTTTAAAACGTCGTGGAAAAATAGAGCATGTTCGGATTTTTTTTTTGCCCGTTTTTCAGAACCCGAAAAATGCTCTGAAGCCCACACATGATAGTTTTTAATGACATACAAAAAAAAGTATTTTTTTACAACCCGAAAAATAAACGTGTGTACGCGCAGGCCCGGATTTCCCACAAGGCCACCGAGGCCAGGCCTCGGGGCGGCAGGGCACCAAGGGGCGGCAGTGGCATGGAGTACCCCGATGCCCGGAACATACAGTTAAGGGCGGTAAGTTGCTTTCTAGCAGGACTAAATGTAGTGTGGGGGAATCTGCTTGCTCGTTAACAAGTGATTGCTGCAATGTCGCCAAAATCACTTGTAAAATGTGTGCTGCCATCCATTCCCCCCACACACACATACCTCTCTCTGCTGGCTCTGTCTTCGGGAATCCGTCCTCCCCCCGGCTCCTGAGTCTGTCTTCTGTCCCTGCCACCGATGTACACAGTGAGAGGGGTGAGCTGCGCACTTCCCATCTCAGCCGCGACAGGAGTTCTAGACCCTGTTTTGGAGGTAACAGGGTCAATAAAGAGAACCTGTCACCTCCAATTGCTATCACACAATTGGAGGTGACAAAGCAATAACGTTAAGTGAAAAAAAAGATTAAAAAAAAAAGAAAAGAAGAATTAAATAAAAAAATTAAAAAGTAAAGAGAATAAGAAAAATATTAAAAATAAAAAAATTTACAAAAATAAAAAAAAAAGTAAAAAGCTACAAAAAACAAAAAAAAAAAAAAAATATATATATATATATATATGAACTAACCGTGCCACCCCTGCCATCCGGTTGCGATTCTTAGTTGATTTGGGGGGGGGGGGGCTGGTTCGGTTGGCGGGGAGGGGGTGCATTGCGGAACCTGGCCTTGGGGCGGCAGGGAGAGCAAATCCGGCCCTGTGTACGCGGCATGTCACCCGTGGCTGTCTGAATACCTAAACAGTGCATGCATCTGATTGGATACAGTTGCGGTTTGGCAAAGAATTACTTTGACAAAAGCCAATAAAAAAAAATCTTTTGTCAAGCTGTCCGATGCCAACAGGGCCACAAACTGAACAAACTTTGGCCCAATTCAGAAGGAATTGGAAGTGCAGAAAAAAGTGCACAGAACGAAACTGCGTCTGGTGTAAACAAGCACTAAAGGAGAATTGTGCAAGAGAATTGTATAATGTATGGCTAGACCTAGGCCCTGAGAACTGTTATGCTAAAAAAATATTAATAAGCTACAAAAGACAGAGTAGTTATCTGAAAAATGTATGTTTAAGAAGACCTTTAGCCAGGAACCTGACTTCATCCCCTCCGAATCCTTTCTCTGACACAATACAATTTACACAATAGAAAAAACAAGTTTAAAAAAAAACATATACTGGGAAGTGGCAGAGACACGTAGTATCACTTAGCATTTGCAAGGGTCCGTGGGATTTTACAACTCAGACACACCAGGGTTGCTGCTAGTTACATAGTTACATAGTAGGTGAGGTTGAAAAAAGACACAAGTCCAACCTATGTGTGTGATTATAGGTCAGTATTACATTGTATATCCCTGTATGTTGCGTTTGTTCAGGTGCTTATCTCAGGCCGCGTACACACGGTCGATCCATCCGATGAGAATGGTCCGACGGACCGTTTTCATCGGTTCACCGCTGAAGCAGACCGATGGTCTGATGTGCGTACACACCATCAGTTCAAAAACCGATCGGGTCATAACGCGGTGACGTAAAACACAACGACGTGCTAAAAAAAATGAAGTTTAATGCTTCCAAGCATGCGTCGACTTGATTCTGAGCATGCGCGGGTTTTGAACCGATGCTTTTGTGTACAAACCATCGGTTTGGACCTATCGGTCAGCGGTCCATAGGTTCGATTTTAAAGCAAGTTCTCTAATTTTTGTCCGAAGGATAAAAGACCGATGGGGCGTACACACGGACGGTTTGGACCGATGAAACTGAACTTTTCATCGGTTTGGACCGATGGTGTGTACGCGGCCTACTAGTTTTTTTTAAACTATCGATACTACCCACTGAAACCAGCGCCTGTGGAAGGGAATTCCACATCCTTGCCGCTCTTACAGTAAAGAACCCTCTACGTAGTTTAAGGTTAAACCTCTTTTCTTCCAATTTTAATGAGTGGCCACATGTCTTATTAAACTCCCGAAAAAGTGTTCACAACCTTTCTTCATAACTAATGTCCTCCAGACCCTTTATTAGCTTTGTTGCCCTTCTTTGTACTCTCTTCATTTCCAGTACATCCTTCCTGAGGACTGGTGCCCAGAACTGGCCAGCATACTCCAGGTGCGGCCGGACCAGAGTCTTGTAGAGCGGAAGAATGATTGTTTTATCTCTGGAGTTAATCCCCTTTTTAATGCATGACAATATTCTGTTTGCTTTGTTAGCTGCAGCTTGGCATTGCATGCTCTTGCTGAGTCTATCATCTACTAGGACCCCCAGGTCCTTTTCCAACCTAGATTCCCCAGAGGTTCACCCTCTAGTGAGTAGATATGTGAGCATATTTTTGCCACCCAAATGCATTATTTTACATTTTTCTACATTAAACCTAATTTGCCATGTAGTTGCCCACCCCATTAATTTGTTCAGATCTTCTTGATCTTCTTGAGCTCCTATAGATCTTTTCGCATTGTCTGCTCATGAGCAAGATATATTGGTGAAAGACAGTGCCATGTGAGCAGAGCAACTAAAAAGAACTTTAGCCTGAACAGCTAGTTAATACAGCTCTATCTTTGTATAAGGATACCTATAGTCACAGGGGCTGCCCTAAAATGGGGAGGGGGCTGCATACAAATGTGGAGGAGGGTCCTTGAGGCCTAAATTGAAGCCTAAATTGGCCTCTGCCCAAGGGGCACTATTTCTGTCGATCTGTGTTACTGTTTGTTAAGGTTTTTTTGTTTTTATTACTTGTTATAGCAGACAATTTTGATCTACACATGTGTTGGTCCCTGCATGGGTGTCTTTTTTCTTTGCACAAATTTGTTACAATTCACACTATTAGGGGTCACTGTTGTGAATAGAAAGTACAACAGACAGTAAATTAAAGTGTTATTAAACCGCCGCTCCCCAATTCTTATGCCGCATACACACGATCAGGCTTTTGCCCGGCCAAATCACATCGGAATTCCGGCGGAATTCCACCGGAAAAAATATAGAACATGTTCTCTATCTAAAATCCGATGGATGAAAAAACTCTGATGGGGCTACACACGATCGGAAAACGTACACCGTTTAGGAGATATTCACCTTGCATGCAGCCAGTGACTTCACTGGCACATGCGCTCTGAAGGTCTGGCATACCTTACAGGAACATCAGAGCTTTGCGCCAGAACCGTGACGTCATTGCGTCTCTGGCCACTCACATCGCCGCAGCCTGTGAACCCGGAAGAAAGGCTGGGGGAAGATGTCGGCCCTCTCAGCGGTGATTATGTGCTGGAAGGCCTTAGTTCTAAGGTGAGTATTTCATAATGTGCTAGTAGTTTTTATTCTGCAGCAATTTACTACCACTTTAAAGGCAGTTGAAAAATAACAGACTTAGTGGCTGAATCATCAGGCAAAAATACAGGAAGAAAGCCCAATAAAAAGAAAGCAAATACAACATACCTCCCAACATTTTGAGATGGGAATAAGGGGCACCTACTAGCAAACATATGTAGGCATAGGACACGCCCCCTGCCACACCCCCTTAAAGGAAAATTAACAAAAAAAAAAGGTTTATTAAATCTACAAGGTCTTTTTTTTACCACTACTATTCCTTTATATTGGCTTTAAGAATTTGGATGAAAGGTCTAGCACTGGGAAACACTTTTTAAAAAGACGAAAAGTTCATTTTATATACAACTATATGGATCAGACCAAAATGAGGGACAAATGAGGAGGAAAGAGGGAAAGAGGGACATTGCTCCAACTCAGGGACAGTCCCTCGAAATCAGGGACATTTGGGAGCTATGAATACAACCATAATATTTAGGGAATGGTAGGCTGAATATAAAAAAATGTTGCTTTCGGGTTTAGATACGCATTAAGTATATAAGAATTATTGTGACTGCTTTCAGAATGTAATCTTTATATGTCAAGGATAGAATATCAGTAACAGAATGTGGCTGGAGATCATACATGTAGGATATACTGTATGCTGATTACCAGAACTGAAGGATTTAGTGGTCATTACAGATAATCATTACCCTATTAGTCTGGAATGTACAGTACTGTATATAGAATGGATGCAGAGAGTTGTATATGTTTAAAATGATCAAATCAGTAAGGTTAATGGAATGGGACTGCGCTAGATATCAGAGGATTGCCTTAGGAAAGTCTATACAGGAACTGGTCATTTATGATGGGACAGAAATAATGATTTGTGATTTCTTCCATCTGTTCTGATACGGCCTTAAAAATAGAAAGTACCGTATGTGTTGTTGAATTGGATAAATGATGTACCATATGGCATGAAAGCCACAGTATTTAGTCTAATATCAGGTTTAAATCGTAACATCTTTAATTACGCTATGTTTACATATGCACAATACGTGTCTGTATCTTCTACTGACCCACTAATCAGCTATATGAGGATGAGAAGTGATTTGCCAGCATAGCAGTGTGTTCTAATTGTTATGCACCAACAACAGACACATGGAGAAAATCTATGCAGCCTGTAATCTTCCAAGGCACCCCACAAGAAAATCCCAGTGCCAATACCCCTAGCTGCATGAACATTGTATGTCTTTTAAATTAATGGGTCTTATATACTAAAAGGAAATGCACAGAAGCAGGGAGAGATTGCTGTTTAGAGAAATGGTATTTCTGCAAGCCAAGATCGCATGAGCATGCAGACGTGCACGCACCCAGCGACTGCAGTCTCCTTTTCTGACCTGTTAAAGTGTACATCCATTGCATGCCTGTATAGAGGTCCTAGTTTGCAGTGTTCATAGAACATCTAAATAATGCTGCTTTTCTCCAGTATGGTGCACTAAACAATATGCCAGGGTATGGATATGTTCTATGGTCCACTCCACTTATTTATTTATGCAACATCCTACTTGCATCAGTAGATCTGGTCCAATATATTTTTGAATCTATACAACAGTAAAGTCTCGTACACACTGTCGGACATCCGACAAACTTTCCCTTGGATTTTTGTCTGAAGTGATTTGTCCGGTCACACCCATAGCATACACACGCTCTGACTTTTCTGAAAACTTTTCTAAAACGTTCCCAACATCATGTGTTTTTTCTGCTCTTTTCTGCTCTTTATCGCCACCCTTTGGTTAACTTCTGCTATTGTTGGTTGATTTTAACATTGGTTCTGAGAATGCGTGTTTGTACTTCGGACAAAAGTCTGATGGCTTTGCTGTACACAAGGTCGGACTAGGCACCATCGGACTTTTGTTGTCGTAAAGTTTGTCCGTTTGCAGACCGAACTTTTTGTCCGACGAAACCCGAAAAAGTTGGTCCGATGGAGCGTACACACGGTCGGACAAATGTGAAAACTTGCAGATTTTGAAGTTTGTTGGACGAAATTCCGACTGTGTGTACGGGCCTTAAGGCTGGCCATACATGGTCAAATTTCAAAATAATTTTCTTTTGAAAATCAGAAATTTTGTGCGTTTTGTGATTCTATGGTGCCACCATTCATTTCGAAATTTGACCAACCAAGCCTTCAATTTCACCTCATGTTGCTACAAAAAAAGAATTTTCGTGGCTGGGAATCTTTTTTTCCTTTCTTTTCTTGCACATGCGCATTACATTACATTTTTCGCATGATTCTCCCATCATTGATTAGAAAACCGTTTGTTTTTCCAAAAATGTACAACATATCCGATTACTCAAATTCGATAGCCGCACAAAAATCGGCTGTTGCTGCAGCCCACTAATGGTGCGAAATACGAACGAAAATTGTGAGGCCTCGTACACATGACCGAGGAACTCGTCGTAATTGAAACATCGTTTTCCTTGAAGAGTTCCTTGTTAGGCTTGTCGAGAAACTTGTCAAGACCAAATCTCGTCGTTCAACACGTACGACGGCAGGGGAATTTCGATTCCACTGGCACAATCCTTTGGGCTGCTTTTGCTAATCTCTAGTGCGTGTTAACTAAAAGTTTGCTAAGAGACGATTTGCACTTTTCAGTCTGTTACAGCGTGACAAATGTGCTATCTCCATTACAAACGCTACTTTTACAGAAGGTGTGCTCCCGTCTCATACTTTATTCTGAGCATGCGCGGGTTTCTAAGCATACACACGAACGTGTTTCTCGTCGAAAACCAGCCCGACGAGAAACACGACGAGGAAATTGAGACTCCCGTCGAGGAGAAAGAGAACTTGTTCTCTTTTTTTCTCATCGAGTTCCTCGACAGTTTTCTCGATGAAAAACATACACACAACCGTTTTCCTCGGCAAAAAAGCTCTGCCACCAAGTTTATTGATGGATTCTGTCGAGGAAAACGGTCGTGTGTACGAGGCCTGATATATGATTTTCAAAAGATTTGACCCATGTATGGCCTGCCTAAGACAGTTGGGTTGATTTACTATGACTGTAGAGTGCAAAATCTGGTGCAGATGTGCATTGTATCCAATCAGCCTCTAACTTCAGCTTGTTCAATTAAGCTTTGACATTAAAATCTGGATTCTGATTGGTTTCTGTGCAGAGCTGCACCAAATTTTGCACTGTTGTAAAACATGGATGTTCTGTGCAGGCTTCCTTGGTGACAAAGGGGTTTATGGTCATTTGAATGATTCCCTTCTTGCAACTGAGGGGTCCCTACTACTGGCTGATTCTTAAGCAAGCCAATACTTGTAATTTAAGCAGAGACTGTCTACTCTTCTGTAACCATATAGGGGGCCCACAAAGCAGTCAGATGCAAAAAGAAACAGACAATCCAAGAACTGCTGTATGTCCTAAACTTGAACATCTCAACTATGCCCTTAAAAAAATTATGACAAATCCCAATTATCCTCAGTAAAAACAGAATTTAGCCTCCTATTTGTGATGGACTAGGGAGAAAATATACTCCGACTTTACAGACTAGAAAAGGTACTAACTAAAAACATATGGGTAGATTCACACACATTGGCCTAAGTTTAGGACGGCCTAGCCTAGCCTGTTTAGGCTACACCGCCGTAAATTAGTTAGGCTAGTAGTGTTTCTCAAACCACTTACCTGCTAATTTTCGGCGGCGTAGCCTAAAACGAGCGGGCATAAGGGCGCCTAATTGAAATGACTTGGAGGGGGGCGTGTTGTATGGAAATGAGGCTTGACCTCACGTTTTTTGATGTTTTTTGACACTGCGCATGCGCCGGGCGACTACATTTCCCAGTGCGCATTGCGGCTAAGTAGACCGTACGGGCCTATTGATTTTGACGTGTACGTAAACGACTTAAATCCCGATTCGCGGACAACTTGCGCAAACGACGTAAAAAAATTTGAACCTTGCGGCGGGGAACGGCAGCCATACTTAACATTATTATTCCACCTCATAGGTGGAATAACTTTAGGCGGCCTATCCCTTACGGAAACGACGTAATGCGACGGTGTAGGCCTGGCGTACGTTCGTGAATCGGCGTATCCCCTCATTTACATAATCTACGCCGGCCACAATGGAAGCGTCATCTAGCGGACAACAGAAACATTGCAAGCTAAGATAGAACGGCGCAAGCCGGCCTATCTTAGCTTTGTTTAAGTGTATCTCTGTTTAAGAATAGACTTAAACAAACGCCGGCGTAGATTCAGAGTTAGGTCGGCTTATCTACTGATAAGCCGGCCTAACTCTTTGTGAATCTACCTAATAATGCTCTTTCCGCCTATCTTTCCTCTATTATGTTTTGTACCCCCAAAGGGGATCCAACCCCTAACTCTTGTCAAATACTGTAACACGTTAAAGAAAACCTGGAAACACATGTAGGTAGATTCACACACATCTGCCTAACTTTAGGGCGGCCTAGCCTAGCCTTTTTAGGCTACACCGCCGTAAATTAGTTAGGCTAGTAGTGATTCACAATCTACTTACCTGCTAATCTACGGCGGCGTAGCCTAAAATGAGCGGGCGTAAGGGCGCCTAATTCAAATGACTTGGAGGGGGGCGTGTTGTATGGAAATGAGGCTTGACCTCACGTTTTTTGACGTTTTTGGACACTGCGCATGCGCCGGGCGACTACATTTCCCAGTGCGCATTGCGGCTAAGTAGGCCGTACGGGCCCAATTGATTTCGACGCGGACGTAAACGACGTAACTCCCGATTCGCGGACGACTTACGCAAATGACGTAAAAAATTCGAACCTCGCGGCGGGAACGGCGGCCATACTTTAACATTGTTATTCCACCTCATAGGTGGAATAACTTTAGGCCACCTAAGGCCTTACGGAAACGACGTTAATCGACGGTGTAGGCCTGGCGTACGTTCGTGAATCGGCGTATTCCCTCATTTACATAATATACGCCGGCCGCAATGGAAGTGCCATCTATCGGCCAACAGAAACATTGCAAGCTAAGATAGAACGGCGCAAGCCGGCCTATCTTATCTTTGTTTAAGTGTATCTCTGTTAGAGAATACACTTAAACAAACGCCTGCGTAGATTCAGTTAGGTCGGCTTATCTACTGATAAGCCGGCCTAACTCTTTGTGAATCTACCTATTTATGCCTGCTCTCCCCCTTCCTCCTTTTTAGCTGATGCTGCTCGTCATTTCCTTTAGAATGTTGTCGTCTTGCACAATTCAGATGAAGCAGATTTGCTGAGTTCTAACCATTTCACAAAATGAAGTTCTATCCTCTATTCCCCGAAGACGTCTAAAACCCTAAAGCTAAACATTTTTACATTATAAAAAAAATGTGCACCTCTTATGGCCCATAATGTGCCCATAAGTCTTTTTTCTTTATTGGCATACGTAGCGCCAAAATTGGACAAAGACAGCCGAGCCTCTAATAATTATAAACACGTCTCATATATATATATATATATATATATATATATATATATATATATATATATATATATATAAAAAGAAATTCTAGGATTTTAGTCAACAGGATTTATCACCCAAAATCAAGATGTTGATAACATCTAGTTGATTGGAGAAACAGCTTCTTCCTTTTATAGAGGTCAAATAAAGGGTAGTTAACATAATGATTAATTAATGTTTGACGAGTATCCTGGCAGACAATTATAAGAAATGATTATGCATATGGGAGCTATGGATCACATTCTATCGCCCAGAGGTGGAAGCCTCAGATAATTTGTGATGGCTTTGCACAAGGTTTTACCTGTCACTTTAATTGTGTGACATTGCACAGTGTCCTGAACTTTGCAGAATAATATTTTCAAGAGTAAAAGATTTTGTGTAGTTTCTCTTTCACGAGTACATATGTCTTCAACATTTCACAAAATACATTTTACCAATCCTCCTTTTTAAAAGATTAGCTAAGAAGATATTGCCACTTCAATATGCCTCCAATAACAGCAGGATGGCAATTGCTCCTTTTGAACTTTTGCACACATTGCTTCTGGTTTATAAGATAACTGTATACAATTCTTTTCACTCTTACAGAACTTACTGGAGTTTTATTTTATCCTAGGATTTTACTAAGTGGATCGACAATGGTTTATATAATAGGTTTTATTCACATTCTGATTGATGCATGATTTTATGCATTACATTATAGTTCCTACCTTTTTATATTTAACCTTGTGTTTTTATTCTCTATACGTCAGGATGGAAAATAATTATGTCAATAGTGTTAAACTTTGAAAAAAGCATTTGGACTTTGTCCACTTTTCCTATTCTACTGAATAGAAAAATATACTCTAAAATGTGTCTCTTTATGATGATTTATCTTCAAAGCACTAAACGCAAAGTTATTTTAATGCAACAATGTATGATTCTAGAAGAAGTATTACAAATAGCCAAATAGCTATATATACCGTATATACTCGAGTATAAGCCGACCCGAATATAAGCCGAGGCACCTAATTTTACCATAAAAAATTGGGAAAACTTATTGACTCGAGTATAAGCCTAGGGTGTCCATCTGCATGCCTCACTTTGCCTCACTGTGTCTATGTGCATGCCTCACGGTGTCCATGCCTCACGGTGTCCATGCCTCACAGTGTCCATGCCTCACAGTGTCCATGCCTCACTGTGTCCATGCCTCACTGTGTCCATGCCTCACTGTGTCCATGCCATGCCTCACTGTGTCCATGCCATGCCTCACTGTGTCCATGCCTCACTATGCCCATGCCTCACTGTGTCCATGACTAGACTGGCGTTTAACATGGGAGTCTATGGAAAGGGTTTTTGTAAAAACCGTTGCTCCCCAGCTGTAGGTCCCCCAGACAACAAACTTTGCACACTTGTAGAGGAGAAATGGGGCTACATGTGTGCCAAGTCCAGAGGATCTACTACAGGCCGGTTCTGGGTCCCCAAAATCACCGTAGAAATTACCATTTAACATGGGAGTCTATAGAAGGGTTGCCCGGCTTTGAAAAATCGGTGCTCCCCGGCTGTAGGTCCCCCAGACAACAAACTTTGCACACTTGTAGAGGAAGAGTGGTGCTACATGTGTACCGGTACCGGGTCCCCAAAGTCTGGGAGATCAGGCGCAAAAAGGTGACTCAAGTATAAGCTGAGGGGGGCATTTTCAGCACAAATAAATGTGCTGAAAAACTTGGCTTATACTCGAGTATATACGGTATATACAAAATGGTTTATGTGTCAAAGGACTTATAATTGTAGTCACCCATGTTAATGTTCACGGTCTTGGACTGGTTTGTTCATCAACTTTGTATAGGTGTGATGGTCAAGCGTCCACAAACTTTTGAATATATTTTATTTCTGGAATCTGGATCTACTGAATGTTTTGACATTCCATTTTCAATGAAGGCATTTCTTCATTAACTGGTTAAATAGTTATTTTTACAAATGTCTGCCTGATGTTCAGCTGAAAATGGAAAAAATATGGGATATGCCATTATTGACATGTCATTTTAACCACTTGCGGACCGCCGTTGTCATTTTACGTCGCTACTTTGAAGAGGAATACCGTTGCTATGGCAGCAGCTAGCTACCATAACCCCCGATATCCTCTTCTTCAGTCTGTTTTCCGATAAAAGTGGTCTCTGCGGCAGATTCGCCGCAAGATCACTTTTATCAGCGGTGGGAGAGGGGCCCCCCTCCCGCAGCTCTACGGTGACCTCCGTCGCTTACCAGAGCCGCCGGTAGTGCGAACCCATGACTAAGTCACGTGCCGAGTGACGCAACGCGTGGGGGAGGAGCCTAGTGACGCGATCGACGGAGACCCGTCCGAATGAGGAGATCGCAACACTGAGCAGCAGTTTTAAAGCTGTCTTTTGAAGCTGGTCTTGATCTGGGGTTTCGTGAGTGAATCTACAAACACTGCTTACATTGTTCCCCCTTGTACCTACAGTTTTGCACTATATTTTGTCTCTTTCTCCTTGCATGAGCTGTGTCACCTCGGATCAATAGAGGGTCAGTTTGCAGTACAACTAACACTGACAACATTCTCAGCACAGCAGAGGACTGGTTCCTTCCTCTCCTATCCAAGCCTATTGCACTGATCTGTAACTGAACTAATGATTTTTGGCTTTTTGGAACTAGTTGTGACATCATTATATATAATTTCAAATTTGCTTTTTCACTGTTATTATATAGATGGTTGTTGCTTTTTTTATTAGAAAGTTTTTTTACTCTGCATCATTTTCACATTGCACATATTGATTGATACCTCTTAGGCCCTGTACACACGAGGAGACATGTCCGATGAAAACGGTCCGCGGACCGTTTTCATCGGACATGTCTGCTGGGAGCTTTTGGTCTGATGTGTGTACACACTATCAGACCAAAATCCCCACGGACAGAGAACGCGGTGACGTAGAAGACACAGACGTTCTCTAACACGGAAGTTCAATGCTTTCACGCATGCGTCGAATCAATTCGACGCATACGCGGGATTTCAGGCCGCTGGTTATACGTCATAAACAGCGGACATGTCCGATGAGTCGTACTAACCATCGGACATGTCCGACGGACAGGTTTCCAGCGGACAAGTTTCTAAGCATGCTAAGAAACTTTTGTCCGCTGGAAACCTGTCCGCTAGGCCGTACACACGGTCGGACATGTCTGCGGAAACTGGTCCGCGGACCAGTTTCAGCGGACATGTTCGGTCGTGTGTACGAGGCCTTATGGTTTATTTTGTGCACTTGGTATCATTGGCACCTATTGTATTTACAGCAACAAATGTTGGTATCAGCGCATCACTCATAATTTTGATTATATAACATTACCTAGTGTGTCACTAACCTAGGAAATGCAAACAGTCAAAGAACTCCAAATTTGCATGATCCAATGACTGGCTTTTTTTTGTGTTGAGGGATGATCTTTTTATTGCAGTATCTAGGTAGTTTTAGAACCAAATAGGATTTTTAAACATCAAACTATTGTTTGATACCCACTTTCTAAATGTATTCAATTATACTTCATTACTTTTGTGCTGACTTTTTTGGATTGTTCTGTAGTCTCTATTTTGTACTGCTGTCATTTCAGATTCACCGTCTAAACAATGGGTTTTTATTCAGAAAATAAATGCTGTATCTGTTTTAATGACTCATTGTTAAAGACTGTAATTCAATTGAAACTGTTTAATAGAAATGTTTACTTTTTAATAGATGCTAAACAGATATTACATGTTTATGTAAAAGTATATTTCACAAAAACATATCTTAGCAACAACCTCTGTGGATTTCAGGTTTCTGACACTCTGTGGGGATGAGTTTCGGCTTGGCCTCTTCCGTGGGGTTCGAGGCAAATCATGCAGTATTCATATTTTTTGTGATTTGCCTGGGAGAATTTTTTTTTACTGCATAGCCTTTGAACTATGGCCAGCCCAAGGCCAGTTTTTCAACTTTTGATATGTTTTAGTCAAACTGTACATATCATCGCATCTACTTAGTGTATCCAAGTGGATTATATCTTGTTCTTTTTTCAGGACAGATCGGGCTTTCATTTGGTGGGAATGTTAATAGATATTTCCTGATTTTTATTTTATTGTGAGAGTAAAACTGGCCCAAAATAGTAAAAAATATATGTTTTTGAAATTTGTATGCCATTACCATGATCCACCACCATAAATATCTGCAAAATAAATTCTCCTATTCCTGACAATTGTGGCGATCCTTGTACCTGTAGTAGGGCCAAGAAACAATATTGTGCATTTTGAAACTAAAACCCATACACATGGGCTGAATGGCAGGAAACAACAGCCGGTTAAAAAAACGTCTGTCATTGGACTCGAATGTATGTTGGTCTGTCGGAAAGGCATGCTGGAAAAGCAGCAGCCGACCGACTCCCGGTCAGCGCTCTTAGCCAATGGCAGAGAGCACTGATCAGAGTGTTCTGGTGTGTCAGTGGAGCTGTAAGTTTTTGTTTGTGCAACCAAATCTGTAGTGTTTACCCGGCTTAAAGCAGGTGTACATTTCATTCATGCACAATTTCCCCATTAACACAGACAGTGTTGATGGGGAATCCCTTCTGCAGAGACATTGGGGGTTATTTACTAAAGGCAAATCCACTTTGTACTACAAGTGCAAACTACAAGTGCAAAGTGCACTTGAAATTGCATTAAAAGTGCACTTGGAAGTGCAGTCGCTGTAGTTCCAAGGGGGATAAGCAAGGAAAATAAAATACAGCATTTTAGCTTGATTGGATAATAAAATCAGCAGAGCCTCCCCTCATTTCAGATCTACCCCTAAAATTTACAGCGACTGCACTTCCAAGTGCAATTTCAGTGCAATTATAAGTGCACTTTGCACTTGTAGTTTGCACTTGTAGTGCAAAGTGGATTTGCCTTTCGTAAATAACCCCCACTGTCTTCTCCCAGCAGGAGGGGGGATGCTGCCGAAAGCCGTCCCTGTCGGGAGAAGACAGTGATTGTCGCTAGTGGCTATCCTGCAGGCTGCTTGTACCCAAGTTGATGGTTGATCTATCGATCAACTTGGTATATTCAGCCATCTGAATCAGCCAAGATTCAAACCGTGTTTGCCTGGCCTAACACTGCCACTAACTGATACTTCCACTTCACTAACTGATATTTATACTGCCACTAACTTGTTACTGACACACTGACATTAACTGACACACTGCCGCCTACACTGTCACTAACACTGATACCTAAAGTAAAGCAATTGGCTGAGAGCACTGATTGGGATTTGATCGGCTGCTGGGTTTTCCAGCATGCATGTTCAACAGAAGCCCAACATAGACACGTGTAGAATGTTGGCCCATATTTTTTATATCAGCAAATGTCTCTTGACATTCTGCCCATTTGTACGGGGCTTAACTAAGCTAGGGCAAGCACTCAAGTAGTTAAAGTGGAGTTCTGCCCCCCAGCAATAAATTAAAAGTCAGTAACTTTTAAAATTAGGACACTTACCTGTCCTGGAATCCAGCGATGTCAGCACCCCAGCCAATGTTTCCATTGGCTCTCGGGTGCTGCCCACCACCATTGTCTGTAAGGGAAACCGACAGTGAAGTCTTCACAGTTGGCTCCCTGCTGCTCATGCGCAAAGCGCACTGAGCTTTCTGAATGGCCGGGCGGTGGGGGAAGGAGGAGAGGGGCCAAACCTCCGAGTGATCTCGCTGCCCCCTCCCCCCATATGTGGCACCGGAGGGGGGGGAGGAGTCAGATAAGCAGAGGTTCCACGTTTGGGTGGAAGTCCATTTTAGCCCAGGTTCACACTGGGTACGATTTGCTTCGATTTGAGATGCGATTTCACATGTGAAATCGCATCTCAAATCGGCGGCATTTGCCGGCAATTGTCGGCAATGACACCGTCCTGATCGGTGCGATGCTGCACCGATTTCAAAAAGTAGTTCCTCTACTACTTTTTGCGATTTCGAGCCGCGATTTACATTGACATCTGTGCAGAAACCTGCACAGATGTCTCTTAAATCGCGGCCGAAATCAGGACTGCCAGTGGGAGTGAAATCGTGCGAGTTCAGCTGAACTGCAGCCAGTGTGAACCTGGGCTCCATCTTTCTTTTTTTTCTTTAACAGACGTTTCCTCTAGTGAGGTGGAAAAGATAATACTCCTCCCCCTAGAGGGAAAGTGTATTGTTTATCCTCTTCACGGGGGTGGGCTACAGATTGAATGATCACTGTGATAGCCACACAAAGACTATCACAGTGATCATGTAATCAGTATGCGCTTCCCCTGGGTCTCTGGCAGTAGTAGGAGTTCTGGGGATGTCCCTGACCGGTGTCTGTGCTGGGAGCGTGCGATCAAGCAGGTTCCCAGTACAAACACAAGAACATAAACTGTATATGCAGCGCCCAGGTTTAAAGCCCACTTCCTGGAACCCACATATATGTGTTACCTTGTTTCCTTGTAAAGGGTTTAAAAAGACCCTCTCCTTGTACAAGCAGTCCCAGGGTTACAAACAAGTAGGTTCTGTAGGTTTTTTCCTAAGTTGAATTTGTAAGTAGGCTGGAACAGTTAAAAAAACATTTACATTTTTTTACGTGTAACTCCAGTCAAATGAGCTTAGTAAATGAGGTAAAGCGTCACTTTACAAAGAATACCCAACCACATGCAAATAAAATAAAAAAACAGCATTTTTGCTCGCACATGATTGGATGATGGAAGTCAGCAGAGCTTCTGCTCATTTGCTAAGCAATGGTGCAACTGCACTGTACAAATTGCACGCTCCATTTGCCTTTAGTAAATCAACCCCATAGTGTCCAAAATCTACGCAAATACCATCCACAAGCTCTTCTTTACCCACATTTCTGATTTTTTATTTTATAATATATAGTACATTTATTTGACAGATTTGGCTTTTCAAAATCAATGCTGGATTACTATATATTAATATTTTCGGTTAAATTTTTTAGTATCATAAAAACATTTTAAATATATACGTAGCACCCTTGCTTGGCACCATACCAGACTGTAGCAAGCCCTTTAAAATTAGATAAAAGTGTTTAGGAATAATGATGAATGATTTGAGCTCTATGAGAACTTGTGGATGTGAGTTAAATGAGTTATAAGTATTCAACTTACAGAGATTTTACAGGCAACAACTGAAAGCAGTCAGCGAGATATTAATGCTATTCCGTATATATTACAACTTCTTACTCAAATTCTTTGATTCACTTAAATTAATCAACTGACTAACATGTTCACTAGGGAATGCATGTACCAACGTAAGATCTTCCTTCTTTACAATTATTTCCTCTATCAGCAAGCATGGGTGTCAGCAGGTAGGGGCAAGGGGGGTCAAGTGCCCACCCTGGAATCAGGGATCGGATTGGCACATTTAGCACAGTGGTGTTTCTATGGGGATGCGGGCAGCCAGCGGGGTGACACCATCAAGGTGCTGTCAAGCCCCTCCTTAGTGTAGTGTGACTGCGGGCTCTTTTCCCTGCTCAGACCAGAAGAGAACTCGGCGGCGCTGTTTCAGGAGAAAGGCGAGCTGCGGGCTCATAGGTTCCCCCGCTCGCCCCCCTTTCTTCTGTCAGGGAAAAGAGATGGAGGCTCTCACCAGGTTCCCAGCCAAGATTCCTGCCCCCTCTGTTCCTTTCCCTATTGGCCATAACTGAGGGCCAATCAAAAGAAGATTAGGAAAGGAGAGCATCATGGAACATGTAGTCCTGAAGATTGGCGGCCCCATTTTCCACAGGAAGGAGGCTACAGCTCGATCAAGAGAGAGATTGAGAGTCTTCAGCCTGGAAAAAAGCTGAGGAAGTGAGTGCTACAGGACAAAGAAAGAGGAGTGTGCTGGGCAGAAGCCAGAAAGCGAGAGCCACGCTGCCCAGCGCCACCAGAAATAGAGCCACGCTGCCCAGTGCCACCAGAGAGAGAGTCATGCTTCCCAGCACCACCAGAGAGAGAGACACACTGCTCAGCACCACCAGAGAGAGAGAGCTACGCTGCCCAGCGCCACCAGAGAGAGAAAGACTGAGCCACTGTCAGGGTACAGACATGTTACACTACTGACCTAAATCGCCCCCGGGGAACCCAGAGTGAGGGATCATCCAGCTGGAGGGATCACTGCTGTAGTTTTGCTGGGTCTGGTAAGAGGGCCTGTCAGCCAGTATCCATTGCTTATCCTAGGGACTGTACTACGTCTGAAGTCTCTGACCGTCTGACCATGATAATGTGATAATGACATTGCCAAAAAGGGGTGGCGCATTGGTGACCCTAAAATGATGCCCCTCCAAAAAAAGTTCTGGGGATGCCCATGTCAGCAAGTGCATTTAAACTTACACAGCGTTTTAATTCAGTTGGTGTCTGTGAAAAGCTCTTAAAGCAGTACTAAACTCTCCATGCTACTCACATCTACCTCACCGGCTGCTGTTGACTTTTCCCTGGCTACTTCCGGGTACCAGGTTTTTCAGCCTCGTGATTGGCCAATGGGAGATGAAGTGGTCCCACACATGTGCACAGGAGTCACTAGTTCTGGAACAGTTGCACTGTGGCGGGAATGCATGCGCAGCTCATTGTGCTTTCAATAGAAAGCAGCGGGCATGTAGGCAAGTCTTATTGCAGAAGAAACATGGGGGAGATTTACTAAAAACTTGTGCGCACAGAATCTGGTGCAGCTGTGCATAGTAACCAATCAGCTTCTTATTTCAGCTCGTTCAATTCAAATTTGACAATTAGCCCACATTCACATTGGGCTGATTTGACATGCAATTTGACATTTATTCATAGGTTGGACTTGATGATCTTTTTTCAACCTCACCTTCTATGTAACTATGTATGTCAAATTCCATGCCAAAACGGAGCCTATTGCCGGCAATAGCACGTCCAAATCAGTGCGACGCAGACTTTTGCGGCGCTACACCGATTCCCAAGAGTAGTTTCATGAACCTGCACAGATATCTCTCAAATTGCCCCCGAAGTCGGACTAAATTGCCAGTTTTGAAATCGTGCGAGTTCAGCTGAACCTGGAAGCTGATTGGTTACTATGCACAGCTGTACCAGATTCTGTGTGCACCAGTTTTAGTAAATCTCCCCCTCAGCATATCTGTTTTGCAATAAAGAGCTTAGTTCCACTTTAACCACTAGGGGGACCAGCCGCCGCAGTTAGAATCACTCCCTAGGATACACATTTAACCCCTTTAATCGTCCCCTTGTGTTAACCCCTTCCCTGCCAGTGACATTTACACAGTAATCAGTGGCTATTTTTAGCTCTGATCGCTGTATAAATGTCAATGGTACCAAAAAAGTGTCAAAAGTGTTCGATCTGTCCCTAAATAAAATCACAGATCACCGCAATTACTAGTAAAAAATAATAATAAAAATGCCATAAATATAGCCTCTATTTTGTAGACGGTATACCTTTTGCGCAAAACCAGTATACGATTATTGCGATTTTTTTTCTTTTACCAGAAATATGTCAAAGAATACATATCAGCCTAAACTGAGGAAGAAATGTGTTTTTAAATATTTTTTGGGGGGATATTTATTATAGAAAAAAGTAAAAAATGTTGCTCTTTTTTCCAAAATTTTCTATTTTTTTTTGTTTATAGCGCAAAAAAACAAAAACGCAGAGGTGATAAAATACCACCAAAAGAAAGCTCTATTTGTGGAAAAAAAAGGACATCAATTTTGTCTGGATACAGCGTTGGACAACCGTGCAATTGTCAGTTAAATTGACGCAGTGCCGTATCGCAAAAAATGGCCTGGTCATTAAAGGTGGCAAATCCTTATGGTTAACCACTTAAGGACCAGACCAATATGCTGCTAAATGACCCAAGGGTTTTTTACAATTCGGCACTGCGTCGGTTTAACAGACAATTGCTCAGTCGTGCGACGTGGCTCCCAAACAAAATTTGCGTCCTTTTCTTCCCACAAATAGAGCTTTTATTTGATGGTATTTGATCGCCTCTGTGATTTTTATTTTTTGCGCTATATACAAAAATAAAGCGACATTTTTGAAAATAAATCAATATTTTTTACTTGTTGTTATAAGAAAAATCAAATAAACTAAATTTTAGTCAAACATTTAAGTCAAAATTTATTCAGCCACATGTCTTTAGTAAAAAAAAATCGTAATAAAAAAAAAAAAAACTACCTAGCCGGAACAGCGACACTAATACAGCGATCAGAAAAATGATCGCTTAGTGACACTAGCAATAGGGAGTGAAAGGGTTAACTAGGGTGGTGATCAAGGGGTTAAAACTTTATTAGGGGGGGGTACGGGGGCTACCCTGAACCTAACACTAACTGCCTGTCACACTGCCTGTCAAACTGACACTAAATGCAGTGATCAGTACATATATGATCACTGCATTCAGTGACACTGTGACAGGGGGGTGATCGCAAGGGGTTAATGTGCCTGTGTGTCCTGGTGTCAGTGTAGTGTTGTGCAGACTCACTGTGTGATGTGATCTCTCCTCAGCGGCGGTTGAAAATACAGCCGAGAGGAGAGATCACTTCCCTCTTCCTGTGTTTACACAGGCAGAGGAAGTGACACACGGGGGAGCGCGCGGATTGGCTGAGAGCGATCCGGAGGGGGCGGACAAAAACAAACAGCCGCCCCCTCATCCCGGATCGCTCGGACAGCCACGGGAACCGTGGACACCTAAAAATGTCAAATTTTTAGGCATTTAGGTATTTTTATTGATCTTAATACAGCCCATTGTTTTGCACTCCTGTAACCCAGGTTCAGCCAACAGCAGGCTAAAGTCTGCTGTCGGCTGATATTACAGAGTCAGTTCAGGCTCTGCGGGAATGCCCAGGTGCCAGAGCAGCAGCTGGATCGGCCCCTCTGTACGCCATTGAGAGCCTGAGCCATCCATTCTCGCCCCCCACCACAGCAGTGAGCACTGGAAGGGCAGAGCACAGAGCAGTAACTGACAGTAACCTCTCTGTGCTCAGAGCGGACCACAGAACTGAGCGATCAGTGGCCTTTGATCGCTCAGTTCTTGGTTTAGAGTCAGATGGGGGGCAGCTGCAGCATTAGCCATCTAGGTGAGTGTGAATGTTTGTTGTTTTTCAAATGGGCCTGTAAAGACAGGTGTGTAAACTTGCGCTGCGTATTTTTTTTTACAAAGATCTGCGTTGCTGCACAGTATTTTACATGCATACACATGTGAGTCACACCCCATGGGAAGCTAGAGGACTTTTTGCACATGTGTACACACATGCATGAAAATGCACAACTACACGTAAATACACACATTTATTGTGCAGTCCATCCTTTTGTTTTTACCCAGGAATTTTCGGCCAGGAATCTGATATTCATACATCATTACTGTGTGGAAGTACCATTACTGGTACACAGGACGTTCGGGAGAATGTAGAGAGGAGACGTTGCTGGAAGTGGCAGCAGAGGAGTCACTACAGAGATCAGTTGGTGTCTCCATAGTCAAGGATATTCTGAAAAGATCTGACACAGCAGCATGGCCGTGCCTGCACTCTCTGAGATTGATATATCTTAAAAGCGCGACTAGACTCAGTGGGGTCGCTTCCTAAGGTGAGCGGGCATTGCACCCGGTGTTGGAGGTGGTGTCACTTTGTCACTGAAAAGTTTCTTTGAATGAGAACTTTATGAACACTTTCGAAAAAAGTTACTATTTTAAATCCATCAAGAGGATTTCTTTCATTCACTTATGGGACCTCATTGGACTCAGTGAGAGCAGCGGGAGCCATTGGGAAGAAGGGAGCAGGGTGCTGGGCTGGGCTGAGCCGCACTGTGTGTGTCAATGGACACAGAGCATGGCACACAGAGAGGAGGAGGAATTCAGAGTGCTGGCGGGGGAATGTGAAAAGAGGAATGGAGATGCTCTGTGCAAAACCATTCTACGGAGCAGGTAAGTATGATATGTTTGTTATTTAAAAAAAGTACTTTACTATTATTTTTGTTTTGGATAGAGAGGTCCCATTAGGGAGGTTTGCCCTTTCTATTTGTCCTGTTTACCATGTTCATTGAGAGTAAAAGTAAAAGAAAATCCCAAATTTTGGGCTGACACTAGAACAGTATGAGATCTTCCAATGGGGAAACAAGTTCTGGTGACTCAGGTGACCCCCCCCCCTCCACCCCCAGAATTCCCTAATTTCCTGTTTTGGCTGTGGGACACAGATGGCAGAAACTGACAGGGGTTATAACCCTCCCTTACTCTATTCAACATGAAAAAAAGTTTTGCCTTTAGTTACACTTTAAAAGGAAACCTGTTGCTATTTCCTGAATGAACAGTTTAGGTTTTCTGGGAATTTGAGAAGAGGATGTTAACTGAAGCCTGCATTTTAACAGACATTTAAGAAGCAGAAGAGTTCAAGAGGCAAGGAAAAACAAATAATTATAGACATACAGCATACCAGGTAGCTAAGAACAGAAAAATGGTAAAGGCTAATAAACACCATGTAGAAAACAAAGATATCCCAGAAGCAGGGAAAAACAACATACAATGAAAGCACAAGGCTAGACACACAAGACGGCAGGGAAGAGGAAAGTAGTCAAAAGGTACAGGAAGCAAACAAGACTATGTCAAAAGTAAAGCTAGCCAGAAACATCAGATGGTGGTTAGTGTTGAGCAGAATATGCCATATTCGATTTCTCGATATATCTCGAATATATATTCGAATATTCGAGATATATTCGCTAAATTCGAATATTCGTGATATTTTATCGAAATTAAATGATTGCGATTTTTCGCTATTGCGAATGCGAAAATAATTGCGATTTTTTGATAACTGCGGTAGGAGCACTCTGATTGGCTCAGAATATTCGTGATATTTTATCGAAATATCGCAACATGCGAATGCGATATTTATTGCGCAATTTCGAGAAATGCTGGAGGAGCGCTCTGATTGGCTCAGAATATTCGTGATATTTTATCGAAATATCGCAACATGCGAATGCGATATTTATTGCACAATTTCGACAAATGCTGTAGGAGCACTCTGATTGGCTCAGAATATTCGTGATATTTTACAATACAAAATAATTGCGAATATTCGGCAAATGCGGAAGGAGCACTCTGATTGGCTCAGAATATTCTTGATATTTTACAATACAAAATAATTGCGAATATTCGGCAAATGCAGAAGGAGCACTCTGATTGGCTCAGAATATTCTTGATATTTTACAATACAAAATAATTGCGAATATTCGGCAAATGCAGAAGGAGCACTCTGATTGGCTCAGAATATTCTTGATATTTTACAATACAAAATAATTGCGAATATTCGGCAAATGCGGAAGGAGCACTCTGATTGGCTCAGAATATTCGTGATATTTTACAATACAAAATAAAAAGTGTTTTGCATTGGTGGTGATTCTTTACTCTATCCATCTGTCACAGCCGTTTGTCAATCAAACACCTTGAAGATTGAACACGTTCATGCTGCATGCTTTGGACTTTTTTTCACTTCACATATCAAAGACATTTTTATGAAAGATTATTTTTCTATTATTGGGACTATATTTCTTTATATATTTGTTTCACTGTGTATTTCACAAGTTATTTGCGCTTGCTTATTTTATAATTTGCCCACATGTCTTGTCACTAGACATATTTTTTATTCTTGTAGAGCGACTCCATTTTCTGTCTTGTATTAATTTATGTTGTATAACATTTTTGAGTTGCTGCTGTATTCTCCCCTTTATTTAAGGTATGCGCAATTTTTTCCTTCTTACAAAAAAAAATAATATCAAACATACAAATATTCATAACAGAAACATACACAAAGCCCCCCCCTTTTGCATCAGAGACAATCAGAGTTCTCCTACCACATTTATCGAAAATTCGCAATCATTTTCGCATTCGCAATAGCGAAAAATCGCAATTTTTTTTTTTCAATTTGGCAACATAAAAGGATCGCCTCAGCTTAGCTACTCGGCCCAGGGTCTCTAATCATACCAGCAATGCTTTTAGACGTCGATAGGATGTGATCTGTTTTAAAAATCAAATTGAAAAAATGCGAATATTCGGAATTGCGAATATTCACCGCAAAATTCGAAATATAGCGCGATTTCTCGAATATGCTATATTCGAGTCGAATATTCTCAATGCGAATATTCGTGAGCAACACTAATGGTGGTCTGAATTGTGGATCTACTTAGCAAAAAAAAATGTTTTTCTTTCAGGAATAGCTTATATTACAAAATGTATTTTACCCACTAGTATTCTACATGCATATATAACAGCATGAACATCTTAGACATTGCAGGTACACATTGTACATTTGGCAAGGGATAACAAGTATACTTCATGTGCCATCAGAAACAAGATATTGCCAATATGTTATTTCAATGTCATTACACGTTTGAATGTGTTAAATATTAGGACAACATCAATAAAACCTTACATAGAGTACAAACTTGTGTTGTATGGCTAATTCAACAGTGCTAGTTATACTAGCTATGCTCCTGAGGTTAGTCAACTAGATAAAGAAGTGGGCAACACAGCAGTAGGAAACTTCTAAAGGACTAATGAGGGCGTGGGGTTTTCTATTATATAGAAAAAAAGCTTCCCCTCGAGGGCTGGACTTTGTAGGCACAGATTGTATAACCACAAAGGGTAAAACTGTGGTTATACAATCTGTGCCTACAAAGTCCAGCCCTTGAGGGGAAACTTTTTTTCTATATTTAGTTCAGGATGTTGGCCAGTATCGCAACAGAACGTTTTTTTATAAACCAAACTCCCTTTATTTTGGGGTTTTCTGTTAGGGGTAGCCAGTAAAGGCCAAGGATAATAATCTATTCCATGTTTTGTTGTGTTTAGAGCAGCAGCCTATATGTTTTTAAAAAAACTATTTATTTCGTAGGGTAGCATTGCAGCGTATCTCCTGGCATCCCACTTGGGTGCCTCCGCCAAGATACAGCTTCTTCCACTCTGGAACCAGGAACTAGGGATTATAGCTGAGCATTGCACAAAAAAAAAACAGAGGACACTAGCTTAGGTGCAAACAGAAACTGACTTTATTGTAATTTCACACAGACTATACACTACATAAAATGAGGTAAGAGCTTGCTCACATTATCCTAAACGATGCAAACTGTAAACATTAATATCAGTACATCTAATGAACAGCTACCATATACATAAACAGTAATCTAATTAACATAAATATATAAATATCCCACAATGAATCAATAACAAGGTAAAGTGGACACAATGCTAGTCACATCTCCAAGAAGAATAGCACACAGACAGAAACAATAGGCGAGTCAATTATTAATGTAAATTCACACAATGGGGAAATTATTTTATGAAAAAAGACATGTTAATAAACATATTTTAGCAGGAGACCCCAGCATCAGGTTGTTTTGAACTATATTAACATCTATTCTGAGTCTGGGGGGGAGCAGTCATTGCTGGTTTGGGCACAGAGGCCTCAAATTTGTATCCAGGTTCTAGGTTTCCAGAGCCTGTGTGTTTCAGGGAGACATGGACAAGAACCCAAAGCAACACCACTCCAAAGGTCCCCCAGGCTCACACCTCCCAAAGTAAATAGCCCTGTAAGCTTTCTGACAGCAGTGTTTTTTTGTACTATGATGTGAGTATAAGTACCAAGGATGGGAATGTTAAATATTCCCAGTGGACAGACATCTGGGTCTAAATTCACTGGGGGTCCCATATCATTATGAAGGAATTTGATCACTTGTTGTCAGTATTTTAGGACATGACCAAATTAGGTGGTAAAAATACCAGAGGCTTGCTGAGATTAAGGACATAGGAAAATTAAATTTTGGAGAGACATATAGGCGTGAAACTTTAATTTTACTCTTCCCTATCTAAGGGTTCTACATCAGTCTCCTGGCATGTTTTCTTAACATATTCAGCTGCTGAAGCTGTTGGTGATTTAGTTGTTGGTAGTTAAAGCCAACTTAGGAAAAGCAGAGTCTGTGAAAATGTTAAAAACAAGGGTTATCAGGGAGTTCGGCTGGCAGGGATAAAAGTTGTGTTTGGGATGCATGTCTAAACTGAAAGTACCTGAGCAACATATTATTAGGTTATTAAAAGTTAGCCTTTAGCTGTGAGAAAGAGTTTATCGCTTTTGATAATACAGACCAAGTTTGTAACTCCCACTGTGATTTGTCTGGATAGTTTAAAATTGGCAGGATAGTTAAGAATTCTGGGAGAATTGTTCTGAATAGGGGTGTTTTTATTTAGGGGTGGAATAGGCAGTTTTCTCAGTCCTGTATCGCAAATTTTCAAACTGTGAATTATTAATTTGTCTCAAAGGGTTTTGGCCCCTAAAAGCTTTAGATATTGTATACAAAGAGTGAGGGAATCTGGTGGTCTCTGGTTGGTTGCATAGACTCAAAAATCTAGATTCCTGAGTGCCTCTCCAGTGATGCAGGTGTGAGGCCTCGTACACACGAACAAGGAACTCGTCGGAAAAGACACATAATTTTCCTCGACGAGTTCCTTGTTAGACTTGTTGAGAAACTTGACAAGCTTGCTTTGCGTACACATGGTCAAGACCAAATCTCCTCTTTCTTAAACGCGGTGACATACAACACATACAATGGCAGGGGAAGTTTGATTCCACTGGCACAACCCTTGGGGCTGCTTTTGCTCATCTCATGTTACTGCATGTTAAGTAAAAGTTTGGTAAGAGACGATTTGCACTTTTCAGACTGTTACAGCGTGACAAATGTGCTATCTCCATTACAAACGCTACTTTTACTGAAGGTGCGCTCCCATCTCATACTTTATTCTGAGCATGTGCGGGTTTCTTAGCATACACACAAACGTGTTTCTCGTCAAAAATCAGCCAGACGAGGAACACGACGAGGAAATTGAGACTCCCGTCGAGGAAAAAGAGAACTTGTTCTCTTTTTTCCTCGTCGAGTTCCTCGACAGTTTCCTCGATGAAAAACATACACACGACCGTTTTCCTCTGCAAAAACGCTCTCCCACCAAGTTTCTTGATGGATTCTGTTGAGGAAAACGGTCGTGTGTACGAGGCCTGAGAGTTGAAATGTAACATACTAAAGATTCAAATCAGGAACAGCTAGCTTCCTTATTCAGGGGTCATCCAGGGGTCCAGGGGTCAGTCTTCCAATGATGTCTTTCTTTGACCTGAATAAATAGCTTGAGGCAGTAATAAAATATATTGAAATATTTTAGGGGTATGTAGGTTAGGGAATGGTCACAGGATATACAGCCATGTGCAAAAGTAAGTAAACTCCAACAAAACAGTTTCAACAAATTTGAACTTGAAAACATTAGATCTTTATTTAAATAGTGCCTACAGATAAAGGTGCACTACTTGAACGAATGCGCTTATATGGTGTATTCATTTTCATGATATAAATTAACCAAAATACAGATTTGTCAACTATAAAAAGTACACTATTACATTTACCACCACTTCACATCCATAAAATTTGAATATGGTGTCCAGATTAAATGACAGCAATTAAAAACTCCTTAGGAAGTTTGCAGTTAGAACATGTCTCATTTAAACACCAAACATCTATGGTCCAGAGTTCTCTTTGCTATTGACATGTGTGGTGTCATCATACCAAGGTCAATAGAGCTCTCTAAGGTCCTCGGAATAAAAGTTGTGGATACCTATGATTCTGGTAAGGCATTCCAATTCTGTCTAAATTATTTAAAATCAATCACTCACTGTAAGAAAAATAATCTACAAGTATTATATATTTCAAACAACTGCTAATTCGTCCAGGACTGGCTGGCTCAGAAAATTCTAACCTAGAGCAGACCATTTGATGCCAAGCAGTCTCCAGTTAGGTGTTTTAAATTATTCTTGCAACAGTTACCTTGTGGCGTTGCTTTACTGCTTCAGGGCCTGGGCAGCTCTCAAGTTAATCGAGTTAATAAATCTTTTAAATTAACTGCACCATGAAGCCTTTCTCTTTCTGCCCCTATTAACAATACCGGTATGGTGAGCAAGTTGGATATCCATTTGATGTATAAAATCCATTGAAAAAGGATTTTTGCATAGCTCGGACGGGATATCTGCACCTTCATTGGAAACTTCAGATGTTGATCCCTATCTGGCTGATGGTGTTCTGACATGCCTATTTGATCTCTATTACCTGAGATCCAACAGATTTGGTAAGCAGCAGTGATTGCCTTTTTTCTTTGATGAACAGAAAATCTTATCTGCAGACAAGTTGTCATTCTTTTGTAATTGTGGATACCGGGAATTGTGAAGCTACTCCGATCATTTTTTGGATCCCAAATTGCTTGTTTAGGACATTGTATCTATTTTTCTAGATATTCTTTCATTTAAGGTTTTTCACTCATTAACAAATTTTCACCTCATTTATGTGGTAGTGCACTATTTTTGTTTTACACTTTTATGGACTGAATATTTAAGGTTTTTTAGTTGCTGCACCACTTCACTTATGTTTTGTTTTTTTATACCATCTTGATCATCATTAATTTGTAACACATTTGTTCACTTTCTTCATTTAGTTTTATAGGGTTTAGCGCAGATTTTTTTTCCTTTTACGTTGTGGGGTTGCTTTGCTGCTTTAAGGCCTGGGGGCCTGGGCAGCTCTCAATCATCGAGTCAACTATAAATTCTGCATCATATTAAGGTGTGCTTGAGGAGAATGCAAGGCAATCTGTCCAAAAGTTGAAATGTAACCTGAAATAAGTGTTTCAATGAGATAATGATCCAAAGCATACTAGCAAATCCACAAAGGAATGGCACAAAAAGAAGAAACAGAGAATTACAAACTGCCCTAGTCAAAGCCTTGATTTGATTCAAATTGAAATGTTAGAGGGAGATTTGTAACTGGCAGTTCATGCAAGGAAACCCACAAACACCTTGCAAGTGAAGGAAATTAGCACGGAGAAGTATTATATGTGGAATAATCAGCTTTTTTGTATCTTCAGGCATCCATCATGTAGATAGTCCCCATAAGTTTACAAATCTGTTTGGGGCACCTTTGAGAGCTTTATGGGTAAGCAAGTTTTGATGGTCCAGTGCTTCGTTTAATACTGTATTGAAATCTCTTAACCAGATTGCCTTCACAGATGGGTAATTTTATATAAAAGTTATTCCATCCCAAATTACAGGCATGCTACATAGCACGTGGCTGTGAAAAAATCTGCGCTGCGAAATATGAAACAATATCAACGTGACGTTCAAATATAAAAGGTGCTGCATGCACAAATCACTAGTGAATTCTAAGATAACCAAGAAAACAAATGAATAGTGCAAAGTCCATATGAATGGAGAAAACGCAGAGAATATCAAAAAGAAGGCAGAAACTTCTCCAAATGGGTGAAAAGTATCCTGGCAGTATCCCGTGAATCTGTAAGACAGATGATAGTGTCCTCCACCAGTAAATCCTAGCTGCTTACCAGATAGTTGAAATAATCAAGCATGTAGCCAAGTAAAACCACCGAGACAGTTTCCAGGATCTCCAGGGTACGTTTTTCACTTTGACAAATCAGACCACTCAATCTCCATAGTATAACCCAAAAGAGAGAAGGCTGACATAGTGTTTTACCATAAAAAGGGTTTTTTATTAATAAAAAGGTTGCACTTACAATTATGCAGTAAAAATCGTGCGTGTAGTTTGTTTAGCCGGCCGGCTGTACTGTCCGCTCGTCCTACATAGCAGCAGTACAAAAAATAAGTAAATGAAATGGGCAGTTGATATAAAGATGCATAAAGATATAACTTTGCTGCTGGTCTAGAAGGGAGTCAAAAATTTCAAATTGCACCATCTTGGGTTTAACATGGATATTCCCCTGGAGAAGAACATGTAAGTGGAAAAGTATAATCCTCCCAGCCAGGGGCAACTGATTGCCATTTGTTGACTGTGGGTCAGATGGGTTTCTAGTAAAACTAGAACATCTGCCTTGTTTTTTTTTTTTTTTTTTTAAAGCAGACTGCTTCATTTTATTTTGCAGGCCACTGACATTCCAGACCAGTGTAGCAAGGTCTTTTACCTCTTTTGGTCTAATGAGAACCTCCAAGGCCAAAGATAGCTAACATCCTTCAATATGTGGTGGGTTGTGAGGCATAGCGGGTGCAAAGATGGTGAAAGTCATTGGGTGCCAGACATTTCTTGGATGTAAAAGAGTTTTTTTTTTCTTTTGACAGTCCTTTTTATATATGTTGTGGGGAAAGAGGGTTAGGGCCAGGACACCCTTAGATAGTTGCAAACTCAATTGGCAGACTCCGAGACTTCAATAGGAGAACAGCTGTGCAGGGAAAAGAACCCAGCAAGGCGCCATATGCAGGATTGCTGTCTTCTATGGTAACAGTCCTTTAACAGTTCTCAAAGTTCTTTCAGCTCCAACAGAAACTGCTCCTTGTAGTTCTTCAATACTGAGCTCCTGATCTTTCACTAGACCCACTGATTCACTGACTATGAAAGTAAGATGAGGAAAGGATTTTGCACATCTATGAGAGGCATGCTCCTTATTGCATTGTGATGTATTTCAACAAAGACAAGGGATGCACAGGGCCGCCTTTAACACAGGGCAAATGGGGCATCTGCCCAGGGTCCATGCATTGTTAGATGAACGCATAAATAAGTCAAGTACATTCATTTTCTCCTCCTTTCTGTCCAGATTGGCATGGGTTAAAGGGTTAGTAAAGGAAAAAAAAATGTCCTTCAAAATAACAAACATGTCAAACTTACCTCCACTGTGCAGTTCGTTTTGCACAGAGTGGCCCCGATCCACGTCTCATGTGGTCCCTCGGCGGCTGTCTCTGGTCCTCCCCAGAAGTACTGACCACAGTCATGCGAGAGAACTCGCATGGTGGTGAGTAATTGTGGGCGTGCTCCCGTGATACAGTGAGCGGCCATAGCCGCTCACTGTATCACTCGGCCTCGCCCCTCGGCGCGCCGCATCACTGGATGTGATTGACAGCAGCACCAGCCAATGGCTGCGCTGCTCTCAATCCATCTGCTCTAGCCAATCAGCGGCCAGGCTGAGCGGCGAAGAGGATCTCGGGACCGTGCGTGGGACTTTCGAGGGGTCAGGGAAGTAAAACGGGGGCTCGAGGGGGGGGGGGCGGCGTCATTAGATGTTTTTTCACCTTAATGCATAGATTGCATTAAGGTGAAACAAATGTACAACTCTTTTAAGTGAAGTCAGGTCCCCACAGTGTCTCTTCTACTGGCCCGCCCCTTCCCCTTATCTCAGTCTAAATGGACTGAGTCTCTTCCCCAGCAACATGCTGTTTTCCGCCCTTCTCATCCCTCCTCTGCGGGCTGCTGGACTACATCGCTCTGCACAGTGAGTAAACTGTCTCCCTCGGAGACACTGGGCTAGATTCACAGAGAGATACGACGGTGTATCTCCTGATACGCCGTTGTATCTCTGACTTAGGCCAGTCGTATCTATGCGCCTGATTCATAGAATCAGTTACGCATAGATATGCCTAAGATCCGACAGGTGTAACTGTGTTACACCGTCGGATCTTAACTGCAATTTAAAAATGGCTGCGGGGGGGATACGCCAATTCACGAACGTACGCGGACCCGAAGCAGTGTTGTTACGACGTTTACGGTTTTCCCGGCGTATACTTACCCCTGCTTCTATGAGGCGCAGCCAATGTTAAGTATAGCCGTCGTTCCCGCGTCAAATTTTGTTTTTTTTACGTCGTTTGCGTAAGTCGGTCGCGAATACGGATGGCCGTAATTTACGTTAACGCCGAAAACAATGACGTCCTAGCGACGTCATTTGGAGCATGCGCACTGGTAAATTTCGCCGGCGGCGCATGCGCAGTTAAATCAGCGCGGGGACGCGCCTGATTTAAATTGTACACTCCCCCTAGCCGCGGAATTTGAATTCCGCCGGGGGATTTACGATCCGCTGCCGCAAGTTTGGAGGTAAGTGTTTTGTGAATTACCCACTTGCCTCTAAAACTTGCGGCAGCGGATCTTAAATCACATAGATCACGCGGATCTAAAGATCCGCTGATCTATGTGAATCTAGCCCACTGTGTGCTGTCCTGAGCCAGGCTCCCCCTCCCACCATCTCTGATAACTTTTCAGGGAGTCTCAGCTGCTGCAGAACTTCTTGGGGGAGTGCAAGGTTGCTGTGTGTTGTAGTGCAGGGCAGTGATTGACAGCTGTGGGCTCAACAATAATCCCCCTTCCCGCCTCTCCACCCTCAACAATAACCCCCCTTCCTGCCTCTCCATCCTCAACAATAACCCCCCTCGCTGCTTCTCCACCCTCAACAACAACCCCCCTATCTACTTCTCCATCCTCAACAATAACCCCAATCCATGCCTCTCCACCCCCAATAATCCCCCTTTCCCGCCTCTCCACCCTCAACAATAACCCCTTTCCCACCTCTTAACCCTCAACAATAACCCTCCTTCCTGCCTCTCCACCCCAAACAATACCCCCTGCCTCTCCACCCCCCAACAATAACCCCCTCCCCGCTTCTCTACCCCCAACAATAACACCCTCCCTGCTTCTCCACCACCAACAATAACACCAATCCCTGCCTCTCCACCCCCAATAACCCCCCTCCCCTCTTTTCCACCCTCAACAATAACCCCTTCCCAGCTTCTCCACCCTCAACAATACCCCACCTTCTTCTCAATCCCCAACAATAACCCCAATCCCTGCTTCTCCACCCCCCAACAATAACCCCTCTCCCTGCTTCTCCACTCAACAATAACCCCTCTCCCCCCTGCTTTGGCAGGCAATTAGCATGCCCCATTGCGAAGGCAAATAAAAATGTTTCCATTCTGAAATCTAAAGCCGGCCATACACTGATTGTAATTTGGACAGTTCAGCATGGATGCGATCAGTATGTGGCTGTCCCAGCTTGACAGAAGGTGATCAATGGCAGTGTAGCAACACCGTGCTTAAATCCTCCCATTGTTGGTCAGTGGCATTGCCTCATTGGTTGTCAGTGATAGTTTTTTAAACCCACCCCCCCCACTTCATTAATGGTCAGTGAAAAGGCAATTCCCCAGCATTGATGGTCACTTACCTAGTTACATGGTCCCATGCTGCTCTCTCTCTAGGGCTAGGACTTTAATTGTTCTGCTAGGCGGAGATCATTCTTAACAATGCAGTATTTTTTTAAGCGATGAGTGCTGGAAGACATAGAGCGTTTCAGTGCCTAACACTCTGATGCTGCTTTGCTGCTCCTTGGTGGACAACAGATCGCAGATCCAGCTTAGCATGTGGCAAGCTGCACATAGAAGGCCTGCAGGCTGCATGCGGCATAAGAGCTATAAGTTGGGTACCGGGGGTTTAAGTCATATACAGTAAGCTCCAGTTGCCCAATATATCTATTTGATTGAACAACAGAAATACCAAGTAGTTTTCATTACATAGCATATACCTTTATTTTCCAAAGTCAAATGCAGTGTCAAACGCAGTGAAGTCTTTGAAGCACTGCATCTCTCTTTTCTATCCTAATTGTATCTAGAATATAATTATAAGCAATACATAACTAAATGTAAAGAGGTTCAAATGTAGATGCACACCTTAATCAGAAGAATTAGCTGACTGTCTTCTCTGAAGAATGATGAAGGTCCTTAGCTTTACAGGATAAGGCAGGATTTAGGCAAATCTACATTTTATTCTGGATGGTTTGCAAATATGTTAATAGGGATCACTTTAAATAAATTTTAATTCATAGTAGCTTCAAATTAACAAAGTGGCTTTAAAAAAAATTCACATAATATTTAATAATATTAATACTATTAGGGGGCTGCCACTAAACTATCATCATGCACCAAACTTTGCCAGTAAGAAGTATTTATTTCATGCAGTTCTTGTCCTTTGTTTTGTTTTTAACAATAATCTCTGTTTTTTTTTTCCCTCAAGAGTAGGAGAGAATAGATCACCACCCCTAGTGAGTCTTCATGATAGCAAATATATCATATCATATCATATCATTCAATAATTAGCTTGTAGCTTCCAAATATATTGCTCTGTAAAATGCGATTTTAGACTCTCACACAAGTCATTCTTCAAGTAAGGTTTTGAAACAGAACTTTAACTGCCTGCATACTTATTCTCCCTTAAAAACTGTGCATGCACCCTGGCTTCAAAAGGTAATTTACGCCATTTAGAACACGGCACATAAAGAAATCTTAGTCAGGCTGCCACACATCCCCTGAGTCAGTATGGCTTCCTAGCAAAGCCTTAATTCTCTTTGCCTGTGGGCTGCTTGTAGGTAACATTACCACTATGCACTGCCACTGCAGTTAAATTCATTTCTCATATTCTGTTAAAGGACTAGGATCTTGAAGGTAACATTTCTCTATTCTGCTGGTTGTGGTTATTTTACCCCTGCATTATATTTAAATCAATCAGATAAACATTTAAAGTAAAAGCTTTGTCTAGCAGAAGAAACTACAGAACACCAGCTATTACCTTTGGTAGCCACAAACAGGGCCGGCGCTACCTATAGGCAAGGTAGGCATTGGTCTAAAGTGCACATCAGTTGGGGGCGCCGGAGGTGCATTCCATGGAAGTCACATCCTCTGTGCCTCTAATGCCACCTGGCACTTATAGTGTTGACTGGTTTAAGCTTCTCCTTGAGATCCAGCTCGGAGCCCTGCCCCTCCAGCAGATCACTGCTTGTAGACCTTGAGCCAAGCTTGCTGTTAAGTAGACTGAAGCAGGGGGATTTATGATTTCTCCAATCACACCGAGGGGGCAGAGCTTGTGCCTCTCCGGACATCTCCCGCTCCTCCATGTTTTGGCAGATGAGGCACGGCCCCCATCACACACAGAGGACAGCATGTTGGTGGCCAGGCTGAGGAAACAATTCCACAAAGCCAGCCAGATGAGACGATGACTGTGTGTGTTCCCCCCCTCCCTCTCTCCCCTCATCACACAGTACACCCCCTCATCTGGACACTGGCCTCCTGTGATTTGAGGGGGCTGTATTGTATGATATGGTGAGGCTGGATTGTGTGAGTACTACTCAAGCCTATCTATATACTACCCTAGCCTGTCCATTTACTACCCTAGCCTGTCCATATACTACACTAGCCTGTCTACATTCTACCCTAGATTATCCATATACTACATTAGCCTGTCCCTATACTAGCCTAACCTGTCCATATACTACCCTATCCTGTCCATGTGCTACCCTAGGCTGTCCATATACTACCCTATCCTGTCCATATACTACCCTATCCTGTCTATATACTACCCAAGCCTGTCCATATACTACCCTAGCCTGTTCATATACTACCCTATCCTGTCTATATACTACCCAAGCCTGTCCATATACTACCCTAGCCTGTCCATATACTACCCTAGCCTGTCCATATACTACCCTAAGCTGTCTATATTTTACCCTAGCCTGTCCATATACATGTGCACCACGGCTGGCGTGAGAAAGCGAGCCTTGCAACCACCATTTGTCTTCAGGCCAAGTCCAGAGGCACAGGTGCACAGTTAGTCATTCAGTTCAACGAATAGAAGAAATAAATAAACAGAAAATATCCATATACAGAATTCGATGTGCACAGTTCATCCAGAGGAAGGTATGTCTATAAACATGGTCCAATTTGCGCAGAAGCATTTGGGTACTACCTGGACAAAACAATTGTTGGTGTTATTACCTATAAATGGTAATATCCAGTTATATTTTGTTCACTTAGGAATACATGCAGCACTTTTTTTAAAACAATCTGCTGAGCTTGCTATAACTGGTTCTTGAGGAAGTCTAGTCCACATTTTTACAGCTCTTACAGTGAAGAAGCTTTTCTGTATATGGAGGTTAAATCTCCTTTAAGAAAGGATTTTCAGGTGATCTACCTGAACACCCAGATCCTTCTCTATCATTGACTTCCTCAATTGTATTCCTCTTAGAATGTTCCCCCAAGGGAATTACAGAAAATCTATTTAGTTTAGAGTTAATGCTTTAAACCTGCCCATACACAATAGAGAACAAGTTAGGTGTGCAGGTGGATTGTTCACGCTTAACCTGTGAAGGCACACTGCCGACTCATTCAGATAAAAGCGCAATTATACAATTGGTAATTTCCCCCAAAAATATTCATCCACTCAAATTATTACCCAACCTATACAACTGGATAAGGAAACAGTCATTTTAGCTCAATGGGTATCATCGTTTTACTGCTAGATGATATCCTATATGTAGTTCTAAAAATGTCTAACACACTAATGAATAATGATCTTGCTCCCTACATTTTACAAATTCAAGAATCCCCTGCAGTGCCTTATGTAATAGAGAGAGAGCAATTGCCATGAAAATTTACGGTGAGGAGTTTCTTGTAGAAATGAGCCATGCATCATTGCTATGTGACGTCAACTTAAAGTATATGTAAAACCAATCACTAAACTTTCATAAGCTGGTGAAAAGGACAGCCTGCAAGTCAAGCTTGACTGTTCATTCATGCCTTCACCAGCACAGGTATCAGATGCAAATGCATACTGATAAAAAAAATGGCTTCTGAAGCTGGCTATAGATGGATCAAAATTCGACTGGTTCAGCAAGGACTGGATGGATTTCTATCTATCTATGACTTTTGTCAGTATAGGGACAATACTGGAATGTTGGGATTTTTTCCCGATCGGGGGCTGCAGCAAATTAACATTTGCAACAGTCAGTCACTCCCAGATACATTGTATGTAGTGAATACAGTTACTTTATCTCTGGAAGTTAACAGACAGCAGTTGATGCCTTACTAAATACTATTGTTAATTCTATACTAGCTACTTCCCAATCTGTGACAGTTATTTATGCATTGATGTGGAATATATGTGTTGCGCCTGGCTACTTTCATAGCAGATGCTGCTGTAAATTTAGAGGGGGATCAGAGAGTTAGTTGCCTCTGACCATGTTTATTTGGCTAAATTTAGGGCCTCTGTTCCAGCTCTGGCTGTACTGTGTGCCCATACTTGTTGTCTGGGGAACCTCACCCCCCCCCCCCCGGCAGCAGGTGCTAAATCCAGTTTGAGAAGGATTTCGGACCAAAATTATCTCCACCTCTGGGAAGGTCTGTGGCAGGGACCTTGCTAAAGCTCCGAGTGACACTCTGGCTGCTTGGCTGGTGAGAGAGGCCTATCCAGGTGCACTGTACCCACTCTGGCTAGAGTAGCGAAGAAAGTTGTCGTTGGAAGCAGGACTGTTTCCAGAAACCGCCATCTTCCATTTCTTCTATCCCTTCATCTATAGCTACTTTTACCATTTTACCCCATTGGGTAAAAGGGCACAGAAAATACATCAACAGTGTGGACATTAACTTTATTGCAGCTCATCCAATACCCTAGACAGCGGAAAATATAGAGGTAACGTGCCGCCCAAATCTATCCAGCAGCTCCTTCGGGGGTAGTGCTACATATGCATGTTGTCCTGATGCTTGTACAGCTGTAAACACATACCCACAATACTTTTAAAGTTCTGCATTTTTAAAGGCTAAGTTCCAGCTCCCCTATGTACCAATTTACCAATAATGTACAGTTCTTCTGTTGCAGAAAAGATAACGCTTTCTTAGTATTTTAGGACAGACTACTTGTCCAGCTCCAGCTTGCTCCATAGAAAAGTTCATGACTTCCTGGTATGTAGATTTGGGACGTGAAAACTGTTAGGACACAGGAAGTAATTCACCAGCTGACCTCATTAGCACAAACCCTGCACCTGCCCTCCCACCCACAATAAGGCTGTAGTATTGAAAGCAGGAGAAGTCTTTAAAGCTCACCATAAACTATACAATCTGATTTTACAATCTCTACTATCAACTATGTAGTGCAAGGGCCTGCTTGATTTGATACAGTGTGATTGGATAGATAGGTGTGTCCTCCTATTATATAGGTTCGGTAAATCTGAAGAAGATTGTACAGGGGTGGGTGGGAACACTTTCCTGGAGGAGGTGGCCAGGGTGTGTGCTAATGAGGTGAGCTGGTGAATTACTTCTTGTGTATTCTTGTCTTCTTTTTACTTCTTGTACAGTTTTATGTCCCAAATCTACATACCAGGAAGTCATTAACTTTTCTACGGAGCAAGCTGGAGCTGGATTGGTAAGGCTGTCTTAAAATACTAAGAAAGCTTTATCTTTTCTGCGATAGAAGTACATTAATAGTATATTGGTACAAAGGGTAGCTGGAATCTAGAAAAAAAAAAAGGTAAACTTAGCCTTTAGGCTCAGCATTTTTACTTTAATGCATGTTTTATTACACGCAAGCAAGGGCAGATGTCTCCTTTATACTATTATTTTTACTACAGAAGAGAAAATAGCTTAAAACATAAGCCTAAAGCCAGCCATACACAGATCAAATTTGAAGAAATTTGCTTGATTACCACATGAACACAGACAGTGCTGATGCGGGAATCCCTACTGCCGGGCCATCATCTTCTCCTGGGAAAGAGGAAGCCCCCCCGGGGAAGACAGTGATTATTGCTAGTGGCTATAGCAGCTACTAGTGATAATCACAGGCAAAACCTGGCATGCTGGCTGTACCCAAGTTGATTGATCGATCAACATGGTACATTCAGCCTGCCCATACACGGTTTGAATCTTGGCTGATTCCTGCTGAATCGGCCTAGATTCAAACCGCGTATGGCTTGAACATTTAACCAGACAGGGAAATACCCTAAGAACATTCAGACTCACAACAGCTGTTAATTTTTTTTATATATAGACCCCTTTGAATATTGTTTAAACAAAGGGAGAAGGGGAAGGGGGATTGCGCAAGTATCCACTATTGTATAGACGGTGAATGTCACCTCCTATAAAAGATCGTACACCCCATTGGGTGATGTTGCTGTAACCAAAAATGGGAGGGAAAGGGAAAGGGGACCAAGGAAAGGGAAATATTCGACCAGCAGAGGGCCTAAAGGGGTTACTTTGAGCAACAATGTAATGATCAAAAAGAGAGTTATGATACAATTTGAATTTAATTTATTAGTATCAAAAAGGTAAAAAAGTAAGCACAATGATGTTAGAACTACATGAAAAGTAGGTGGCTGTAATAATAAATATGGCTACCTTAAATCAAGAGACAACACATAGACAAGACTATAACAAGACACAGACAAACATAGACAAATAGCGTGGTCCGGACACGTATGTGTTCAGCCCTGACATATATCATACACTCTAGCCCTTTGAATATTGTCATTTACTGGCTATCAAATAAACAAATCAACTTCTTCTTCTTCTTCATGTGACCTGCACTGAAAAAGCAAGTTATTGATCCCAAGTTCTTACTGTAAGTTAACTTTTTTTTTAATGTTTATAAATATTTTTTTTTAAATTATTGACACTGCAAATAAATCAAATTGGATGTTAAACTGTAGAGAGAATTAAAAAAAAATCACTGGCTAATGAAGAAGCTTTTTTTATTCCTCCAAATGTGCTCTGCTAGCTTGTCATTGTGCAATGAACCTTCAAATGTTTTTCTGTATGTGTATTGTTTTTAAGTCTATTCACTTTGGAATTAATTAAACTTCAAAACTGCTTAAAACTGAGAACAAGTCAAGGCTGTTATAAGGCTGTTTGTAGTGTGTATTATAAATATGATAAAAGATGAAATCCCAATGGGAGAGGAGCTAGAGCACATCTGCCCTCCTTTTAATGAGTGTCCAAACAAGCAAACAGCATGCTTAGATTCATTCCCCTCTGTTTAGGTCTGTATTAATGAAGTCACTGCCAACAGCCTGTTAATTATGATTTGCATTTTCTAAATGTTCACTGGAAAAAGCTGTTTTGCACAAAGGACAATAAATGTTTTTTTTTTTTTGTAATTCCTTTAGAGGACAATAAATGTGACTTTTCATACATGCATCATGACTACTGTGAATGAAACATGTTTCAAAATAATTAAAATGTTATGGTTATTTGGGTTTCAAGCTGTGTAAATACCCATTTGAATATCAGACACATTCCAGGTAATTACCTACGTTTCCTGCGTCATTATAATGGAGCAGGAAACTAGCAAAAGTGGTGTGCGCTTCATTAACAGAGCAGATAGACCTGTTTCAGGTCTCTCTGTGCCACCAATGCCAGTTTCTTTTTCAAAGTGAAATAGAAACTGGTGCAGGTTTTGCACCGAATTAACTAAGAGATCGTCAATGCTGTCAGTATAGAAAACTGTTGCAGATCCCCACCAGGTCAAATATGGTGTCCAGGATGTGAGCTGTCAACTCAACACCCCTCTCTCTGCTCTTGCAGTAATGACACTTCATAACCCTCCTCCTCTCAACCTCAGATGAGTGTATGGGGATGGGCAGAGGGATCAGAGCATGCAACTCCAGCTGAGCTGTTCTGTGCCATGTTTTTACAGACACAGCATAGAACAGGGAGCAGCCCAGTCCTAGTTAGGAAAGGGGCCTGAAAATTAATTAGGAGAAGGATCTGCTCAATTTACTTAGAAGACCTTAGAAGAGTGGTGCGACTGATAGCTGAAGCAAACTCTGCCCACCTTCTCTCTTGCCCAGTGCAAGGAGCAGAGCAAAGAGCGGTGACTGACAGTCACCGCTCTCTACTCCGAAAAGTCTGAGAACTGAGCGATCAGCGGTTATATAATTGTTCAGTTCTAGGCCCCAAAACCAATGTGGGACATCTACAACACCACACCAATGCTGCAGCATAGAGGCCAGTATATGTATGTTTGTTTTTTCCAAGCCCATAGTTTTCCTTTAAAGGAGTTGTAAAGGAAAAAATAAATTGCCTAAAATTAATGTCTGCAAGGTAGACAGACAGAATAGTGTAATGATTCTGTTAAAAAACTAGTAAATACCTATTAAATTCCTTCATCTATATCACCTCCGGCGTTCTAGTTTCTGTTCTCTCATTCACTTCCTGGTTTGCGGCGCTCGTTCATATAAGAACTACATTTCCCAGTATGAATTGCGGCACGCCCAGTAATTCACACCTCCTTGAATCCTCTAACACGTAGAGAACGTCCTGCCGCACAGATGTAGTTCCCAGGAGGGGGTGAGCACATTACTGACCACCGCAGTAAAGCCTCCCATCACGGTGGTCAGTAAAATTAGACAAGCAGGAAGTGAACAGAACAGAGAAGAAATAGAGCAACTTCTGAGCAAACACGAACAATGAGGAAGTGGAAAGAATAATGTCTGCAGGTAAAGGATGCTTGTTATGAAAAAAAAAAGTTCACCCAAAAAAAAAAAAAATGTAAATTGCATCTAGCAGATCCAGCATACTAAGGACAATACATTTTGGTAGTTTTTTTTTTTTTTTTCTTGGTACATACCTTTATATCCTGATGTTGTCCAGGGCTTCCGGGTTCCGATGACTGCGTGACTGGACGTTCCTATCCTTCCGTTCGATGATTGACGTCTTGTGAAACAGGTGACCTGTCGCACAACGCGCGTCACCAGACGTCGGGAAAGAGCCGAGCTGCGAGTCGGCACTATACGGCGCTTGCACAGTCAGCCCTACACGGAACAGAAGGATAGGAACGCCCAGTCCCGCAGTCATCGGAACCCTGAGGCTGGGATAGGAACGCCCAGTCCCAAGGTCGTCAGAACGCGGAAGCCCTGGACAAAATATGGATATAAAGGTAAGTACAGAGCAAAAAAAAAAAAATGCCAAAATGAAATGTCCTTACTATTGCAATTTTAATGTAAAAAAAATCGTTTTTAGGGTGAACCTCCACTTTAAGTTTATTTGTAAAATATATAAATAAAAGTAAATATTAAAATATAAAGCACAAGTTGACAAAACATATTAAGTGTTTGTCAAGCCGATTTTTTTTTCCATTGTGGACAGAGTGGGAAAGGGCTAGAACCCCTGTTCAGATTTATGCTATCTGGAGCTTCGTTAAAGAGATTTCCTCTCACTTGCATTTTGCCCGACAATATTTTATAAAGCCCTGTACACATGATCTGTTTTCTCGGCAGTAAAAAGTCAGCCGAGAAAACCGAGGGGAAAGCCAAGAACCCGGCAGGAAAACTGCCATGGAGCTTTGGCCGGGAATCTAGGCCGAGTGTATGCTCCATTGGTACTGCCTCGCAGTCTTTCCCATAGGTAAGTAGTAGATCTGGCGGGAAAAAAACACTGGGAATCCCGACGGGAAAATAGAGAGCAGGTTCTCTATTTTCCCGACGGGATTTCCGGCTGTTTTCCTGACGGGAAAACTGCGAGGAAGCATACACACGTCCGGTTTTCCTGGCCAAAAGCTCTCCTGGCAGTTTTCCTGCTGGGAAAACCGGTCGGGTGTACGAGGCTGAAGACAGGTACTGTAGTGAGGGAAAGTCTCCAACAGCAACAAAGTAAGTTTTTTTTTTCATTAGAGTAGGAAAAGGCTGGAACCCCTGTCAGAGTTTTATTTTTGTCTGTGACCCTCACTTTTTTTCATTGTTCTGAATGAGGTTCCAATCCTTTCCTATACTTCCTTTTGAATTGATTGACCAGAAAAATGTTTTTTTCCCTTTAGGAATTAACACCTTTATTAAACAAAGCTGTTACCAATTGGTTAAACTTTGTGGGCTCATAACTGATCATAATACATTGTTCTCATGTAATTCAATACTGTGACTTTAACATGCTGATAAAAAAAGAGGAGCATGGTTACTGTAGGAGAAATGTAGAAGTTGAAAGGATGGACAGCCACACCTCCAAAAAAAAAACCTTAGGTTGTCTTTATTTAAAAAATAGGAGGAAAATGCACTACAAATAACAGCAAAGGGTGGAATACAGCCTACGCGTTGCGCACTGCGATCATGGTCATGACTAAGCACTGATCGCAGTGCGAAACGCGTAGGATGTATTCCACCCTTTGCTGTTATATGTAGTGCATTTTTCACCTATTTTTAAAAAAAGACAACCTAAGGTTTGGTCCGACTTGGGGCAACTTGGGGCAACTTCAAGTCGGATCCCAGGTCGCCCCTGTGTGAACCGGCTCTTACTGTAGGAGAACTTTTGGACTCCCAAAATGTTTTTGTAAATATTTGTGTAAGTGTATGCAAACTGTTGCACATGCAGGTTCTGCTTCCTGCTTAGTAGCACAGCATAGTGACTGCGCTTCATTGTTCCCAATTTGTTTGAAAACAGCAGCCCCCCATATGGTTAAATGAGCTTAAAGGAGTTGTAAAGGAAAACATTTTTTTGCCTAAAATTAATGTCTGCAAGGTAGACAGACAGAATAGTATGTGGGCCCACACATACTTCAGGTCACACGCTCGATCTTATTTTCAGACAAAATCTGGAAATAAACATTTTGAAAAATGAACCGTTGCCATGGACAGATCACCATGCAATTAAATTCATAATTTCCAAAATCCCCCCCTTAACAAAAACATCAAAACCAGTGACAACACACTGGACTAGATGTCAGAAGAAGCTCCATTCGGAACTCTTCAAAACCACATTAAGGGAAAAAGTAAAAACAATTCAACCTCATCAAACGGCCTTAGAAACACTGGATGCCATAAACACAGCCCTATTACAGTCAGCCGACTTAATAGCGCCGAAACAGAAAACCTGCATCCGGAAAAACACCTCAAGCTGGTTTAACAACCAGCTGTCGTTATTGAAGCAAGAGCGCAGAAGGGCGGAAGCCGCCTGGAAAAGAAGCTCCTCAGAAGAAAACCTCATCATCTACAAGGCCACAACAAGAAAATACCACAAAGAAATTTTCAAAGCCAAGAAAAATTATTTTTCCAAGGCTATCAACAGTGCACTAAACCGCCCCTGCGAACTCTTCAAGATGGTCACCCAGACCATGAATCCCGTCTGTTTTGAAGCCCCCAATTTGGACACCCAAGAATTTTGCAATGAATTGTCGGATTACTTCATTAATAAAATTGAGGGAATCCGGGAAAGCATTCAGCAAAACAATATCCCCCTCAACCCCCCCCCCCCCCCGCAATTACTCACACAACACCCACAGAAATTCACCACATTCAGGAAAGTTCACTCTAGAACCCATCTCCATCGATGCCACTAAAAATATCATCGGTACTTTGCGAAACAGCACAGCGCCAAATGATATCATTCCCACCAAACTGCTGAAGGAATGCGCCGACATCCTGGCACCTCCTATCACCAAGCTTATAAACCACTCTTTCAAGGAGGGCATAGTGCCCTCCCAGTTGCAAGAGGGCATAATCCAACCCATCTTGAAGAAACCCACCTTAGACCCCAAGGACCCACTTCATCGCCGTCCCATAACAGGCCTAAACGTTCTCTCCAAGGTAATGGAGAAAGTAGTGGTACAACAGCTGCAACAGCATCTAGATACCCATAACCTACTTGATCCATTTCAATCGGGTTTCTGCCCCGGACACGGTACGGAAACAGCATTGCTCAAAATATGGGACGACGCTCTCGAGGCCGCAGACGAAAGAGGAATCTTGTCTGCTGGTTCTGCTGGACCTAAGCGCGGCCTTTGACACTGTAGACCACAAACTATTACTGACTCGGCTAGCGGACGTAGCCAAAGTCACAGAAGGTGATTTATCTTGGTTCTCCTCTTTTTTGGAAAACCGATCACAAACAGTGAAATTGGGACCTTTCACTTCTGAGAAACGCACGGTATCGCACGGAGTCCCTCAAGGATCGCCTCTATCGCCGGTGCTGTTTAACATCTAGCTTCGTCCTCTTTTTAAAATCATTAGCAGCCAAAAACTGCTTTATCACTCATATGCAGACGACACGCAACTGTATTTCCGCATTTGCAACAAAAAGGATCACCATCTCAATCTAGAGACATGCCTCTCTTTGATAGAGAACTGGATGACAAAGAGTTAACTTAAACTCAACGGAGCGAAAACAGAACTTCTCCTGTTTCCGGCCAAGCATATGAATCAACCTGCAACATCTTGGATACCCCCGCCCATTCTGGGCAAAATCATCACCCCTAGCGCCAAAGTCAAAAGTCTCAGGGTCATCTTCGACTCCTACATGACAATGGACGCACAAATAGGGTCAGTAGTCAGCGGATCTCACCATCTGCTGCGCCTACTACGCAAACTCACTCCTTTTATTCCCAAAGAAGACATAGCGGCCGTGGAGGGAGCAATTGTAAACTCCAGATTGGATTATGCAAACGCCCTTTACCTCGGTCTCCCAAAGTACCAAATCGCTCGTCTGCAAGTCGTTCAAAATATGGCCGCCAGGGGGCGTGGCCTGGACATGGCCGAGTGAGGACGCAGGAACTTGGAGCTCCCGGCCTTGACCCCTCTCTTACCGGCCAAATCCTATGATCTTCGGCATGCAATCTGCCGGAAAACCCAAGAGCAGAACAGGCACCCGAAACACCCGCTCCAGCGCAAAAACAGGGGACTTACTCCGCTTTTTCAGCCCCTCAGCAGCGATCTCCCCGGGCGCGAGAGTGGAAGCGCCAAGAGACAACCCACGTGGCAGCTTACCGGAGGACGCAGAACAGGGCCTCTGGACCTTCCAACCGGAGGACAATACAACTTACCCCGCAGCACCGGACGCCTCGGGGGAAGGCTGCTCGGACATGTCGATCGAGACCCCTTCGGCCGGAGGCATGTCGGCGGAGCAAGACATACGAGCGCTCCTACAGGCCCTCCCTACGAGAACCGACATCGAATCCCTCATCCTTAAGCTGGAGGAGACCCACAGGAGGGACTTCCAGGAGGTACGCGCGGAGGTCTCCACGCTGTCGGATAGGGTCTCTACCGGGGAAGGTTCGCTGGCGACTCTGGAGAGAAGAGTGGCTGACCTAGAGCGAGAAAGAGACCGGCAGAAGGAGACAGCAAGTGCGCTCCAGCTACATCTCGAGGAGGTCGAAGACAGAAGTCGGCGCAACAATTTACGGATTCGGGGGATCCCGGAGACGGTGGAAGCTGAGGCGCTGGACGAGACGCTGCGGGATCTGTTCCGCGAGGTCCTGGGAGAACCGACGGAGACGGTGGAGGTCGATCGAGCACACCGCGCCCTAGGCCAGAAGTCAGCAGACCCAGACAGACCGCGAGACGTAGTGTGCAGGCTGCTGCGCTACACACAAAAGGAGCGCATCATCCGAGGAGCATGGGATCGAGGTGAGATCCTCCTGAATGGGACATCGGTGAAGGTACTCCCGGATCTCTCCAGAGCAACGCTCCGACGGAGGGCGATGCTGAAACCTGCCCTAGACCTGGCCAGACAACGAGAGTTTACCTACCGCTGGGGATATCCGCTGGCCGTCACTTTTAAGAAAGCTGGTGCGGCCTTCACGGTCCAGACACCCGCAGACCTGCCGGCCCTCTTTCGATTCCTGGGTGCAGAGCCGATACAGATCCCCGACTGGCTGCAGATTCTACCACGCACAATGGGACGTTCGGGACCCGCAACCTACAGACCTGGCCTGGAGAACCGGCAGAGAGGACGCGGTCGGAGAAGACAACGAGACCCCTCAGGAGAGGGGCAGCGTGAGTAGGCCCTGGGCCGCATTTTTCCTGATCTCCATAATGCTCCCTAGACTGAACCTTTAGTTCTCCCCGGTCCCTCTCTACGTTGCCCCGGAGACCTCCCTGCTCCTCTATAGGCCCCAGGCCACCGGCCCCCAAGACCCGAAGATTTTTCTTTATTTGTTTATTTTTTCTTTTCATTTTTTTACTTTCAATCCTTTAACCTACACCGAGGAGGTGATGCCCGCCTTCCTTATTTAGTAGGCCCCCCGCCCGCACCCCGCCTTGAGAGGCCCAGGAGGCACGGCTCGGGACACCCGGGAACACTGATCTTGACTGTGCCAGTCCAGCTCACCTATGGGGCACCCGCGCTGATAGAGCGCGCCCCGAACTATCTCAGGGCCCCCCACACTCCCCCCCAGATGATAAGTGCTCACCCACACTTTCGTTTTTTGACGGGCTTCATTGGGCGGAGCTGCCCCGGCGGTCCGGAGTGCTCCCGCTCTTCCACTCATTTCCCAAAGTTTGGGGACACCTATACGGTCACACCTCGCAATGTGATCACATTTGTCGCTGCCACAGACAACTGCCCCTCTTTATGGCTCAGTGGAGAGAGATGATTACTGGGCTGCTGGACATACACGGAGGGGGAGAGCGGGAGCGGGGTGGGATCCTGTGTGCGCCACGGCGCTGGATCGGGAGAGGAGGGGGGGAATGAGAGTGTGTTATCACTAGCTGGCATTGAAATTGTATGGTGACCGAAGCCAGACAGACCTGGACGATTATGGGAGGAGGGGCCACCCGCGTGGAGCTGGGGGAGAGGGGAGGGGTAGGGGGTAGGGGGGGCTTCTTACGGTTGTGGAGGGAGGGGAGATCGGGAACCTGAGACCTCACAGTTGATTTTTTTTTTCTCTCTCTCTGTTGCACACTACTAGACCTCTCCACTAGTTGTACCCCTCAAGGTTGAATGGGATCCTTCAGAGGAGACGTCCGAAACTAGTTGTTCGATACCTGAGGGAATTGTTCTCTGCTTATATCCTACTGTATATTATGGGTATTTTTGTTACAGATTGCATTGCCATATCTATGTTTTACTGATATCTATGGTCGGGGGGGGATGGGCGGGGTCGGGAGCTCGCAGTGCTGGCTCTGTCCACCCACCTACCCACATAGGACCGCGCTCGTGCCCCGGACTAGCTCTGGTGAGCGCTTTAGCTTATTAAGCTAACTTAGATTTCTCTTCTAGCCACACTCCCTAGTGCTGGCTTCCTAACTCACACTCTATTCTTTCTACCTCTCTACTTTCCCCACAGCCGGACCTCTCCGGAAAATCCCCTGCTCCCTGTCCCCTACCATCCCCAACCTCTCTGCCCGTACACCCACCCCCGCCCACCCGCGAGCATGGACACACTGACTATAGCCTCACTGAATGCTAAGGGTCTGAACACCCCTGAGAAACGCAGGATGCTGCTCAGTGAGATGCGCAGCCTGAAAGCGAATGTTGTACTGCTGCAGGAGACACACTTCAGAGAGGACAAACTCCCAATCCTAAAAAATAGGTATTACCCTACGGTTTACCATTCCTCCTACTCGGAGGCGAAATCTCGGGGGGTTTCTATCCTGATAGCGGCCGGAGTACCCTGGTCATTAGTCGACATACAGAGGGACACGGGGGGACGCTTCCTGTTCTTAAAAGGACGGGTAGGCTCGACGACCGTGACCTTGGCGAACTTTTACGTCCCAAATGAGAATCAAGACAGCTTCCTGACGAAACATCTGGAAAAACTGTCGAAATTTACTACCGGACAACTGATTGTAGGGGGGGACTTTAATGTCCCACTGTCCCCTCGAGAGGACACTTCCTCGGGGACCTCTTCGTCCTCGGGGAAAATGCGGGGGCGCATTCAGACGGCACTTCACAACTGCCAGCTGGTAGACACGTGGCGCCTATTCCACCCAGGAGAAAAAGACTTCACGTTTTTCTCCAGACCCCACCAGGTATACTCCCGGATTGATTATCTCCTGGTCCAACATAGGAACCTGATCGCGGTCAAAGACGCCAAGATAGGGTCAATAACCTGGTCGGACCACGCCCAAATAGTCTTAATATATGCCCTGACGGACGCGGAGATAGAAAGGAAACACCCATGGAGACTGAACGAATCCTTATTGCAAGATTCGGACATACTGGCAGATGTAGTAAAGGAGCTGGGACACTATTTCACCACCAATACCGTCCCAGACAGTAGACCGGAGGTAGTGTGGGAGGCCCATAAGGCGGTGATACGGGGCATCTTTATTAAACATGGAGCCAGACGAAAGAAACTTAGGGCAGAACAGTTGACGACGTTACTAACCAGACTGAAAGCCTTAGAGACGAAACATAAACAGACGCCGACCGTACAGGTGGGAATGGAGTTAGATACAGTGCGACGACAGGTGACGGACGTCCTTACGTACAAGGCCAAGGCAGACATTCAGATCTGCAGGCGTAAGGTCTATGAATCGGGGAATAAGTGTGGGAGGATGTTAGCCCGATCACTGCGTACACAAAATAGCGCGGCGTATATACCCCACATTGTCACTAAAAGTGGTCAAAAAGTTTCGGTCCCACAAGCGATCGCCCGTGAATTCAGGAACTTCTACGACACATTATATAACATACCCCCGACAGCTTTGAACCCGGACGAAGACCCCTCCCGTGACTACCTAACAACCTCGACAATGCCAACATTATCTGCCGATGCCAGAAACCTCCTAGAGGACCCCATTACCTTGCAGGAACTCCAAGCAGCGTTAGGCACTACCAAGCCAGGCAAGGCCCCGGGCCCGGATGGCCTGATGGTAGCATACTACAGGGCAGTGCTCCCTGTTCTGGGCACACATATGGTCAAGCTGTTTAATGGATTGGGAACGGGGGGGAAACTACACGGGTCCACCCTGCAAGCACAAATAGCCGTCATCCCTAAGGAGGGGAAAGACCCAAGCCAGTGCGGTAGTTACCGCCCTATCTCACTCCTTAATGTAGACCTCAAACTCTTGACTAAAATTGTGGCGACGAGACTCCAGCACCATCTCACTGACCTCATCCACCTAGACCAAGTGGGATTTGTCCCTACTAGGGAGGCTAGAGACAACACGGTTAAAGTCCTCAACCTGTTGCACGTAGTGAACACCACTAAAACACCGTGTGTCCTGGTGAGCACAGACGCCGAAAAGGCGTTCGATCGCGTTAATTGGCAATTTATGTTTGACACATTACGACACATCGGTCTGGGACACAGAATGTTGAACTGGATCTCGGCGACGTACACAGAACCGACGGCTCGGGTTAGGGCTAACGGGGTGGTGTCAGAGGCCTTCCAAATCAGAAACGGAACGCGACAGGGATGCCCCCTGTCACCCCTACTATTTGCGCTGACCCTCGAACCCTTTCTGAGACACGTACGCCTGAATGAGGACATTGCGGGAGTGGCTGTGGGGGACAGGGAGTACAAGGTCTCCGCCTATGCGGATGACCTGATGTTCTCATTGACGAACCCTGAGGTGTCTCTGCCGAGTCTGATGAGAGAGTTTGAGGTCTATGGACGACTGTCCAATATGAAAATTAACATGGGAAAGTCAGTAGCGATGGGGGTGGGAATCCAGAACCCCCGTTTAGATCGTCTGCGCCAAGGCTTTAATCTGCAATGGACAGACACAGCCATAAACTACCTAGGAACCCGCATTACTCCGACCTTCTCTCAACTTTTCAAACTTAACTTTTCCGCCACTACTAAAAAGCACCCAGAAATTATTAGACCAATGGACATCCGGCCTCCACTCCTGGCTTGGGAGGTGCGGAATACTTAAAATGTCCATCCTTCCTAAATTTACATACCTACTCCAAGCTCTCCCTATACACATACCGGCGGACTACTTCAGCCGAGTGCAATCTATGTTCAAAAATTTTCTGTGGGCCGGGAAGCACCCCAGGATACACAGGACAGTGTTGTCTTTACCCAAGGCACACGGGGGACTAGCCCTGCCCAACATCCGCACATACTACCACGCGGCACACTTAAACCGGCTGGTAGACTGGTGCCGACACGGGACCACCAAACTGTGGCCACACATAGAGCAGGCACAAAGCGAGATTCCCTTACAGAGAGCCCCATGGTGTGATACGACCCTGCCTAGCGCCTTGAGGTCCCACCCATTGATAGGGACAACAACCAAAATTTGCGCGAAGATGTTGCATCAACTAGGGTCATCGCCGGGAAATTCACCCTTACGTCCGATACTAGGCAACCCGAAGTTCGACCCAGGAGTCCATGACGGTAGATTTAGAGCCCTGAGAGAGTCGGGTGTATATCAGGCCTCCCACTTTGGCATATCGGGCCGCTGGAGGACACTCACAAAACTAATGGATCAGGAAGGGAGATTCCAACTAGATTTTATGCGAGCAAACCAACTTAAACATTTCTTAAGCACCACGACCCCCCCCCAGACGGGAAACCCGACCCTCACGCCGATTGAGGAGATATGTTCAGAGACGGGCACACTGCCACACGCACTATCCATCCTACACAACGCGCTGATCACACCAAAAGAGGGGTATATGATCCCCAGTATTGCGAAATGGGAACAGGAACTGAAATGCACATTCTCAGCTAAAACAAGACAACAGATCCTGACTTTCACACACAAATCCTCTATTTGCGCCAAAATACAAGAAACTAACTACAAAATCCTGTCCCGCTGGTACCGCACCCCAGCCTTGCTCCACAAAGTTTTTGGGTCCACGTCGGAAGTGTGCTGGCGCTGCCAGGGAGATGTGGGAACATTGACCCACATCTTCTGGTCCTGCCCACTGCTGAAGTCCTACTGGTCGGAGGTTAGGAGAATATCGCAGATGTTTATCGAACGCCAGATTCCAAATGACCCAGCATACTTCCTGCTACACGCCAATACCTACCCCGCACGCGTATATAAAAAATCGGTTGTCCGACATCTCCTGGACGCTGCCAAAGCGTGCATCCCCGCTTGCTGGAAGTCTACACACCCACCTACGGTGGCAATGTGGCTCCGGAGGGTTGATGATATCAACAGGATGGAAGATCTCATCCTTACAGATCGTGATAGGCAGGAATCGTACAAGCAGACATGGCAGCTGTGGAACGTTTTTACCTACTCCGACGAAGGACAAGCACTTAGGAGACCGACATAGACTGCCTCCCCTGGACTCCCCCCCCTAATAGGGAAAGATTAACCTGACCACTTTTTAGAGTAAAAACAAATCAGAAAGATGCTGAGCTCCATGCTCGCGGATACCCCCCCCCCCTTCCCCTGCCACCCCTTTTCTCATTTTCCTTCTCTTTCTGTCCTCCTTTCTTCTCCCCCACCTTCTCTTTTTGGATAACGGGAAAAGAAGGGCGTGTCTACGGATCACTGAACCCGTAATGCACCTTGTAGATAGTTGCCCACTGGTGGGCAAGCCCACCAGGAGCTGACTGGGGAAACCCGGTCTTCAGGGCATGATGCCGCACAACCGCGGATTTTGTTATATCCAACGTTTTACTGTGTTGTACTGATATGAACGGGCATGTATGAAGATGTTGCTGTTTACATTGCATTGATGTGGTCCATGTGGACGCGCTTTTTGTTGTGAGTAAATAAAGAATTTTGAAAAAAAAAAAATATGGCCGCCAGACTAGTGACTGGGAAAAAACCCTGGGAATCAATCTCACCTTCACTAAGAACCCTTCATTGGTTGCCAGTAAAAGACAGAATTGTTTTTAAAGCACTCTGTCTAACGCATAGATGTATCCATGGGAATGCTCCCCATTATCTATGCGATAAAATAAAAGCTCACAACTCCAATCGCGTCCTGCGATCCACCAACCAAAACCTGCTCCAAATACCGAAAAGCCAATTACAAGTCCAAAGGAGAAAGAAGATTCGCGGTCCAAGGTCCCAGACTAAGTTCTTCATTCATTCAATAGTGTAATTATTCTGTTAAAAAAATAGTAAATACCTATTAAATTCCTTTATCTATATCACCTCCGGCGTTCTATTTTCTGTTCTCTCATTTACTTCCTCGTTTGCGGCGCTCGTTCATGTAAGAACTACATTTCCCAGTATGCATTGTGGCACGTAATTCACACCTCCTTGAAGTCTCTAACACGTAGAGAGGGTCCTGCCGCACAGATGTAGTTCCCAGGAGGGGGTGAGCACGTCACTGACCACCGCAGTAAAGTCTCTCTTCACGGTGGTGAGTAACAATCAGACAAGCAGGAAGTGAACAGAACAGAGAGGAAATAGAGCAACTTCTGAGCAAAAACGAACAATGAGGAAGTAAAAGGAGGAATGTCTGCAGGTTAAGGATGCTTATTATGAAAAAAAAAAATTCCTTTCCAAACCCTTTTTTTTTTTTTTTAAGATATTTTTATTAGGTTTAGGACAAACCAACAAACAGAAAAACATAAAAAAAAAAACCCACCAGATAACCTGGTCATAAACGTTAGGCAATACACTCAAACATACCTTTACAACCCCTTTAACTCAGATTGCTAGTTTTATACCTTGATATTCAGATGATCAATTAAGGAAATGCTTACAATCTTGTAAATGAATTGCAATTACCAGAGAAAAAAAAAGGTACACCAAGTAAGTAAAATGACTTTCAGTTAAATGTTACTAATAATAACTTTAAATAGGTACTTACTGAAAATACATTATAATTTCTCTTTGATATGCTTCCCGTCACCACGTTTCAGCGAGAAAAGCACACTATGAGCAGGATAGAACGCCATACAGTTTATAGTTTATGAAGTACATTCATCTTCAGGTAATGCAGTCTGCTTTTCTGTACATGTATCTGTATTATTTGCACAGCACATAAGCTCTAGAAAATATGTTTCAGAAAATAGCACTATCAGCAGCAGCCAGCCTGGATTTAAAAATGAAAGACCAGAACTTTCAAACAGATGTATTTGCATTTTTATGGAAAAAAAACTGCTAAAACATGGACAGAAGGATGGTGGTGGATTAGCGTTATTCATCTCTGTACTATCAAGTGTAAGTAAAGTTGCTGGTGTAGTAAATTCAGCATTTTCCTGGATACGAAACAACCTGAAGACAGTGCCCAGACATGTGTGGATCAATAAATGATTTAGGAATATACTGCATGTGTTTTACTTCTTGTCAAGGGAGATGTTCTATTTAAAGTAAACCTCTGGCAAACCTGGGAAAATCCAAGAAAGTTTTTGATGAAAAAATGTAGTGCATAGAAATTTACACCAAAATTTGGACCCCATGGAAAACCAGGACTTTAACTTTTTACACTGACATTCTTAAGCCCCGTACACACGATTGGGCTTTTGCCCTGCCAAACTCACATCGGAATTCCGACGGAATTCCACGGAGTAAAAGAGAACATGTTCTCTATCTAAACTCTGATGGAATGCCTCGGAATAGCCGATGGAAAAACTCAGGCCTCGTACACACGACCGAGTTTCTCGGCAAAAACCAGCAAGAAACTTGCTGGGAGATATTTTTTTTGCCGAGGAAACCGGTCGTGTGTACATTTTCGTCGAGGAAACTGTCGAGAAACTCGACGAGCCAAAAAGAGAGCAAGTTCTCTATTTCCTCGACGGGAATGGAGAAACTTGCCTTGTCGAGTTCCTCGACAGCCTAACAAGGAACTCGACGAGGAAAACCATGTGTTTCGCCCGTCGAGTTCCTCGGTCGTGTGTATTTCTGCTGTGAATCTGGCCCTATATTTTTATCTATTAGGGCTCATTTGCACTTGCTTCGGCTTCAACACACATTAACGGCTAGTTTACACTTGCTTCAAAACAAGGCTTCCGACAGGCTTTGTTAAAGCTCTCTGAATGCAGTCACTAAATAAAATGGTTAGCTTACAGTCCTGTTTACACTTGCTCTTGCTTTGGCTTTGCTTCAAAAATGATACCCCATGTAGCTTTGGTGGTGCTTCAAATCTTCTTCAAAGCCCCCAAAGCAGTCTATGGCAAAGCTTGCTTGAAGCCCCACTGAAGCCAAAGCCCCAGGAAGCCTCATCGAAGCCTCACGAAGCCTCACCAAAGTCCTTTTAAAGCTCCAAAGCCTCATTGATGCCCCACAGAAGCCTCATTGAAGCAGCAAGCAAAAGAAAGTGTAAGCTAACCATTTTATTTAGTGACAGGGGCTCTAAATGGCGTTCAGAGAGCTTTAACAAAGCCTGTCCGAAATCATTTTTTGAAACAAGTGTAGACTAGCCCTTACAGCTGCTTATGTAGAGCTGTCAATTTACACAACATTTTTCATATATATTGTACATTCACATCACATCACATCAGTCCCTACCCTCAAGCAGCTTGCAATCTAAAGTCCCTAACTCACATTCATACATGCACATAGTAGGGCCAATTTAAACAGGAGCCAATTAACCTCTTGGCGCCGACGTCATGCAAATATGACAACCTCTCGGCTGCATATTTGTGTACCACATTATGTACCACATTGAACACACACCCTGCAGGCTCCCAGCACAGTTACTGGCATCTAACGGAAAGCTTCCAATCGCAAGCGATCAGGAGCTTTCTGATCATGTACCATGACAACCAACCACGACGGTCACATGATCATAAACCCCACCCCCACCTGGCAAAGGAGGAACATGCAAACTCCAGGTAGGTAGTGTTATTTGTTTTAAGTGGTTGTAAACCCTCTCTGACATGTTTTACCTACAGGTAAGCCTAGATTAAGGCTGCATTCACACCTGAGCGTCGGTCGTTTTTTCCGGCGTTTTTTTCCATAGTTTTCATGCTTATTTGCGCGTTTGCATACAGCGTCGTCCGACGTTTTTGTACTTCGACGTTTTTTATTTTAGCCAATAGGAAAAATTAACATCTTTTCATCACTTGTTGCTATGTTGGTAGATTTTTTTAATCTTCTGCCTGAGTGAAATGTTCTATTGATTAAAGCGACAAAACGCCCGTAGCAAACGTTCGTTGTCGCGCAAGCCGCTTGAATCAAGCGTTTTCATTACTTTCTATGGGAAATGGAAACGCTCAAAAATGACCAAACCGCGCGATACGCGTGCCAAAAAAGAGTCCGGAACTTGTTTGAGCTTCAGGCATTCGGCGTCAGGCGTATTGGCGTGCAGATGTGAACCATCTCCATAGGGAATAATGTATTATTTTCCCTCTAGCGTATTTGAGTGTCGCGCTTCAGGCGACAAAACGCTCAGGTGTGAATGCAGCCTTCGGCTTACCTGTAGGTGTTTGCAATATCTCCTAAACCTACATGGTTTAGGAGATATTTGCCACAAAGAATGCATTGTTGTCTACAGTGCATGCGCACTGTAGACAACGGCGCAGCCACAATGAGAATGCCGGTTTTCTGAATGGATAATGCCGGCTTTGACGGCTCCTGCGCGCATGCGCGGAGTGATGTCATCGCTGCTCCGGCCAATCAGAGCGCCGGAGCGGCGATACCCGGAAGTAACCTCCAGGAGAGATGTCTGTGGCCGGAGGGGGAGACGAGGACGGCTTTGGGGGCTTCATTTTAAGGTAAGTAATGCATTAAGAGCTAGTATGCTAGTCATACTAGCTCATTATGCCTTTGTCTTGCAGGTTTTTATTTATTTTTTAAAACATTTTTTGGGGTTTACAACCATTTTAATACTATAATTGTATCAGACTATTACAGTTACAGTTTTAAATAGAGACATTGGGCCAGATCCACAAAGAACTGCCTATCTTTAGGCAGGCGTAGCGTATCTCAGATACACTACGCCGCCATAACTTAGAGCGGAGGTTCCTTATCCAGAAAGAATTTGCGCCATAAATTATGGCGGCGTAAGGTAAATGTGTCGGCGTAAGGGCGTGAAATTCAAATGACTAAGATGTGGGCATGTTTTATGTTAATTCATCTTGACCCCACGTAAATTACGTTTTTTTTAATGGCGCATGCGCCGTCCGTGGGGGTATCCCAGTGCGCATGCTCGAAATCACGTCGCAAATAGTCAATGCTTTCGCCGTGAACGTAATTTACGCAAAGCCCTATTCGCGAACATTTTACGCAAACAACGTAAACTACGGAAAATTCAACGCTGTCCCGACGTCCATACCTGACATTGCGTACACCTCATAGAGGCAGGGGTAACGTTACGCCGAAAAAAGCCTTATGTAAACGACGTAAAAAAATACGCCGGGTGGACGTACGTTTGAGAATCGGCGTATCTAGCTAATTTGCATACTCTACAAGGAAATCAACGGAAGCGCCACCTAGCGACCAGCGTAAATATGCACCTAAGATCCGACGCCGTACTAAGACGTACGTCAGTCGGATCTAGCCCACATTCTGGCGTATCTTGTTTTGTGGATACAAAACAAAGATACGACGGCGCATCGTAGAACTTACGTGGCGTATCAATAGATACGCCGCCGCAAGTTCTTTGTGGATATGGCCCATACTGTCTTCTGCTGCAGTGGCCTCTACAAGGTCAAGTTATTTTTTTCGGAATGAAGCCTCCAGCCTGCATATGATCAATATATCATAACTAATAAATATGAATAAGTGTTAGGCAAACCAAAATAAACTGATACTTAAAACCAGTAAACTCAAATGATCCTTAAAAAAATAAAGAAAGAAATCATCAGACAGATACATTCACACAACAGTGCATAAAAGTATTACAATTAAAGTAAAGTGCACATGTGTTAGGACCAGTTCACATCATAGAAACGGATTCCAGATGCGTTGCAGATGCTCTTCTGCGTGTGTGTTTTTGATGCGTTATTGGTGCATTTTTAATCCAGTCCAGTGCATCCCCCTCTAATTTCTCAACCTTAAATAAGGACATGTGTGTTACAGTGCATTTGTTATGTGTTTAGGTGCGTTCCGGTGCATTCCAGTGCATTTTTGATGTGTTTTACAGCAGTCCAGTGCAGGAAAAATGCAGACCGTTCTACTTTTTTTCTGGAACTGGAACGCAGTGGAACTGCAAGCATTGATGTAAACTATGCCATTGAAAACTATATAACCTACTTTCCATGCATTTTTGATGCAACAAACGCTGTGGACTGTATGTGATGTGGACTGATCCTTAAAGTGGTTGTAAACCCTTACAACACACTTTTTGCTACATGTAAGCCTATATTAAAGGGTCACTAAAGGAATTTTTTTTTTTAGCTAAATAGCTTCCTTTACCTTACTGCAGTCCTGGTTTCATGTCCTCATTGTTCGTTTTTGCTTTGATGTTGCTGTAATTCCTCTCTGTTCTGGACACTTCCTGGTTGTCTGTTTCCTGATAACCACAGTACTGGGAGATTTCTCTCTGTGGTCACTAATCAAGGAGGTGTGATTACTGTGTCTAAAATCCCTCAGCACCAATCCAGTTTCGTTTTACAATCCATCACTGCCCTCTATTGGCTCTCTGGCTCTGTACATAAAGACAACCAGGAAAAAACAGCAAAAACGAAACTAAACTGCAGGCACATTATATGATTGTTTTTTTATCTATTTTTAATCATTTTTAAAAGGAATCAGTTAACTATTATGTCTCTATACCCTGTAAACAGTAATTTCAGCAAAAAAAATGTTTTTCCTTTAGTGACCCTTTAAGGCTTACCTGTTTACCCTGGATATCTCTTAAACCTGCACAGTTTAGGAGATATCTCCAGTATCTGCATGTGCCAAAGTCATCTGTACATGTGCACTGAAGCAACGGCACTTTGTGCCGTTGCTTCAGTTAGACTGTGCCGTTACCGTGACGTTATCGCGGCTCTGGCCAATCACAGCTCTAGAGCCTGTGATACCCGGAAGTAACTCCGGGAGTGATGTCGGCAAACGGTGCTGTGTATGGGCACCGCAGCGAGGGCTTTGATCTCAGGTGAGTATTACATAATGATACTAGCTCATTATGCCTTTGTCTTGCACATGTTTTTTTTTCTTTTTGTCATTATGGGTTTACAACTACTTTAAAAAGTGCACAATAGTCCGTATTAGATGATAAATAAGGTGCCCAGTTTTCTTCCCTCAGTGTAGGCCACTTCAGTGTGACAGCATAAAGACAAATGGTGTACTTCCACCTGATAGTGACACCTCAGTACTCCCAGTATACTCACCTTAACCTCCCTGGCGGTATGATTATTTCAGATTTTAGGTGCTGAAACCGGTACCATTATTTTGCAAGGAAATTTGGCGTTTTACATTGTAGGCCTGTAATTCTTAGGAATAACTCACTTAAATCTGTCCGAACAAGAGTCTAGTAGACATCTCGGGTATGAAAAAGTTTGAAAAACAAAATCATAAATTACAATATAATAAATAATTATAAATAATTATAACAAATAATAATGTAATTATAATAAAAATTATTCAATAATGTAATCAACTCAAAATCACTGAAATTTGCTCAGTTGCAGAATTGTCGCTGTCATTACTTTTATTTTTTTATGACGAATTTCCCCACAAATCGCTATCGCACAATTCTGCAAGTGATTATAATTTATTATCACTGTTTTCTAGCTGGTCTAAAACCATTTTTGACATAAAGGGACACTTTTTGGTTGCTATGGACAATCTACAGTTTGCAGGCATAAAGAACAGTTTTTATTATATAAAAGTACATGCAGGGCACTGGGCAGACCACTAGGGACAAGGGGGGTGTGTATTTTTTACATACAGTACTGTAATCTGTAAGATTACAGTATACTGTATGTATTGTGTTCATTTACTTTTTTTAATTCTCCACACCGTGCGTCGTAACGTTGCAGGGAACGGAGCTCGGCACACAGGGACACTGTGAATCGAGCGAGGAGACACCGCTCGATCACACAGCGCGGCGGCATCGCAGGATCCAGGGACAAGGTAAGTAAACCCTGCCTGTGACTGCTGCAAGGCGATCCCGAGTCTGGCTCGGGGTTACCGCTTTTGGTAATGAAATTTTATCCCGAGCCATACTCGGGAATACCGCCAGGGGGATTAATGAGTAATCAAATAGGCTTTTCATTACATGTAGAAATCATCCTCTATCGATGCTAGCCCACTTGTAGTCCTTCTTAGTTGATTTGGATATCCTATGGTGGTTGTCCCTTTAAAGACTCCCTCCCATGCACTGTGTGGTCTGACATGGAGAAAATGCCATGCTTTACCTATGGATGGAGACTGGGAATCTAGTCAGCATGTTTGAGTTTGGACCACAAGTGGGCTAGCATCGATAGAGGATGATTTCTACATGTAATTAAAAGCCTATTTGATTACTCATTAAGGTGAGAATACTGGGAGCACTGAGGTGTCATTATCAGGTGGAAGTACACCATTTGTCTTTATGTTGTCACACTAAAGGAAGAAAACTGGGCACCTTATTTATCATCTGATATGGCCTATTATGCACTTTTTAACACATGTGCACTTTACTTTAATTGTATTACTTTTATTCACTGTTGTGTGAATTTATCTGTCTGATGATTTTATTATTTATTTATATCATAGATCATTTGAGGTTACTGGTTTTAAGAATCAATTTATTTTGGTTTGCACAATACTCATTCATATTTATTATTCTATTACTGTGGGAACACAGTGTGATGTTTGCAGCAACCGCGCCAGGAATATTTTTTGTGCGCGTATTAGTATATACATTATTTGGTTCACTTACTACACAGCTTTTTTACACAGAGATAGCGCAGAGGTATTTTTTTTATTAAAGCGGGGGTTCACCCTTAGAGGGCACTTTTTCCCCTTAGATTCCTGCTCGTTTTCTCTAGGGGAATCGGCTATTTGTTTTAAAATATGTGCAGTACTTACCCGTTTACGAGATGCATCCTCTCCGTCGCTTCCGGGTATGGGCTGCGGGAATGGGCGTTCCTTCTTGATTGACAGTCTTCCAAGAGGCTTCCGACGGTCGCATCTATCGCGTCACGATTTTCCGAAAGAAGCCGAACGTCGGTGCGCAGGCGCAGTATAGAGCCGCACCGACGTTCGGCTTCTTTCGGCTACGAGTGACGCGATGGATGCGACCGTCGGAAGCCTCTCGGAAGACTGTCAATCAAGAAGGAACGCCCGCTCCCGAAGACCCATACCCGGAAGCGACGGAAGAAGATGCATCTCGAAAACGGGTAAGTACTGTTCATATTTTAATACAAATAGGCGATTCCCCTAGAGCGAACGAGCAGGAATCTAAGGGGAGAAATTTTTTTTTTTATAAATGGGTGAACTCCCGCTTTAAGTTATAATATTACATAACTGATTGATTTCCAATTGTTAGTTGAAAATCAAGCTGTCAGAGACAGTTGGGTCTTGAAAGATATATGCCAAGCTGGTCATACACTAGTAGATTTTTCAGAAAATTTTAAAAGTCCTTTGAAAGTATTTTGCCTACACAAAAAATTCCATCATGCTCCTTCAAATTTTCTTGTCACTGCAGTCAAAAATAAATGAGGATCTGACCCTAGTAATGGTTGGAAAATCAAACAAAATTCTTAAAACCACAAAAAATGTAACTACTAGTTTATGGCTATAGATTGTTTAATGTCCAGTATTCATAAACTAAAGAAAAAACGTTTTTAAACTTCTTGGCATTACCTATTTTTTTGTCCAATCTCTAAATAATATCACATCTCATGCAAAGGTCTATGTACAGTTTATCTTTCCAAGTCTTTTTTTTCTGGGCAGTAACACCCATATACTGTACATGTGTATTTTTGAAATCTTTCCCTGTAATCAATACACTGACAAGTGCTCTTGTAACTGGTAGCTAACATACCCATGAAGAAAGGTAGCCTGAGAGTCATAAGTAGTAGTAGATAAAAGAAAAGTAACTGCATTAGAAAATATAACAAGATTGGCAATCGTGTGATGCTCCAGACATATACATAGAAAAGACAATAATAATATTCATAGAGTGTCAGAAGGATCTCTGATGACAAGAAGTAAGGCAATGGTGCATTTGACAGATTTTTTACATCTGACATCAAATCTGACTGCCTCACTGTTCATTATGCAAAATGGCAAACATAATAAAAAAACTAAAAAAATACAAATATTAACTATATAACTGTATAGAAAGTCAGTTGTTTACCTCAATTTAGATCTTGTAACAGGCGCTCCAGGCGCCTGTTACCTTGTGTAATGACAGGCGCTTTTGACGCCGTAGTGCGTTCCATGCTGGAATGCATACGGCGCTTGCGCGATGACTTCATCGCCCGGTGCCGTGGTGCGTTCCAGCTTGGCGGCAGTCATTTGAATCAGTGCGATGCACTGCACCTGGGCATTTTCCTATAAAGGCATTCATCTAACATAGAGACGGGGTTCTATTATTGTCGGCCGTAGCCAGCTAGGCTACAACCAATCTAAAGCTACCATTAATCTCTGGACTACATCTACTGCAACAGAGAGCTATTGCCGTGGACAACCTTGAGGCCTTCCTTGCTGAACACCTTACACCATGGAATCCCTACTTCCTACACTGAAGCCTGCAAACGGATAAGTAGCTATTGTGTCACTTGTAGTGCCATAGGAAGATATGCTGCTTATGTTTTACCTAAAATAATTGCTGTTATTTATTATGGCTTGTGGCTATTAACATACTACTTGGGATAGACTGTTGTGCCTATGGCTCTTTGCTAAGGAATATCTTAAAGGGACATTTACTCTATTATTACCTGAGCTATAATTGCCTCCCAGATGCAACTATTAGTTGTCACTACAACTCCTATTTACTAGGTGAACTCTCAAAGTACCTAAGCTATAATTGCTTCTCATATGTAATTATTAGTTGTCTCAACAACGCCTATTTACTACGTGCTTTACATAAGTACTACCTGTTTATGGGCCTTTGCCCTTACTTGCAGGACATGTTTGCCTAAACTTTCTATGCTAAGGATTTGATGTATTTCATACCTTCTCCCTTAGTAGCCTAATGCACAACGCTATGTAATACTAATAATTACTTGCATACAGTTGTGCATACGTATCTTTTAGTGCATACTATAATTTTAAACGCTAAGCTCTGGTCGCATGTTGTAATGCGTCCAAGCTCAGTAGCTCAACGCCTATCTTTATGTGAGAGAGAGAGAGATGATGTAGAGAACCCCCAAACTCCTGTTTGTGTGGAGTGACGCCTGGGGCCTAATACTGAATTCTCAGATAGAGAAGAGCATTGAAATCCTTGCTACCGCAGTTGTGGTTCACTCCCGTTTCACCAGAGCCGTTACAGATCTGGACCATGACAAAATGCTTGGAAATTGACAAAAACACAGTACATTTTAGCAGAAAGTCTGGATTGCGGCTAAACTACAGCCGACTTAGGGGTGTACTCCCTATTGTTGCCAGCGGTGTGTTGAGAGGGGACAGCAAATTTACACTGTTATAAAAGTTGTACACTCACTACTTTACATTGTAGCAAAGTGTAATTTCTTCAGTGTTGTCACATGAAAAGATATAATAGAATACTTTAAAAAAAAATTGGGGTGTACTCACTTTGGTGAGATACTGTATATGTGAAGCGCTGCATTGACAGCCCTATATTAGAACCTGTAATAAATAAATAAAATTTAACTTAAGAACAAACCTACAGACACCATCTTGTTTGTAACCCGTGGAACAGCCTGTATACAGCATTTTAAAGTCAAATTACGGAAAATGTCATGCCAAGATAAATGTTCAGTTATAAATGCTTTCTGTTACTGCAGTTGCTTTTGCAATATAAAATATTACATATTATCAGGCATGGTGCAAATGAATGTAATGACTTTTGGTCATGTATTTGAAAGTATTTATAATCATATTATTACAGGAAATAATCATTTATTTTTTATTTTATAATATGATATATGAAATTTCACATTTGCATTCAGGCCTCATCTGAGATGGCAGCGCAGTGGCATCATGTGAAGACAGGTTCTTCTTACATATTGTGATAACAATTTGAATAGGGTTCCAGTAAGTGCTGATCTGTTACTGTATGCAGCAGCTGAACAAATGAAGACCTTTTTTTATATGACAATCTTATGTTACCAGCTCCATCATTCTCTACAAATAGAATGGCTGCTGATCAAAGGTTAATGCCTGCCATTTAGAAAGTAACCTATATAGTAAGTATATGGCATCCAAATTTAGCTTGCTGCCTTTTCCAGAACGGTGGGTCTAGACTCTAGAGTGACTTGGCCTCAGTGGATGTGGGATGAAAAATAGTGGCTGAGGACATCTAGCAGCAGAACAATGTAATGTGGGGGAAATCTCTGGATTAAAAGTTTCTGACTATTGCAATGAAACAGATGGTTTTGTTTATTTATCTTTTAATATCTTCAATTTTATAATGTTAGTTTTGGCTGAAATGCTACTTTAAATGTACTATCCACTGAAAATAATAATAATCTCATTACAAGTACAATATCTTTCAGTGTCACTAGCAGAAGAAAATCGCTGATAATTTTGTGAATGCGTCCAAAGTCCTATAGAAAATATTAGGCTAGTGTTTTTTCTTTTCAGAAAGTTACAGTACAAAGTAACAGAACAGAGTGCCCATTAGAACCAGGCAATCAATCTAAGACAGAGGCAGCACAGACCCAAATTATAAAGGACATGGCCTGACACCAGCCTACAAGATGTGAAAATAATGATCTCAACTCAACATGTATTTCTGCCTATAGCAATTTTGTTTCCAATTGAACTATATATATGCAGTGATGTTCTGAGGCCTGTGGGACTTACAATATTACATTGACCAAGAAACTTGGGCAGTCAAAGGGACTAGAAGAAAACAGAGACAGAAGACAAGAGGTCAAACAGTACAGTGTAAGTACACTATAGGAAAATTGAGTTTTATCCGTGATACTTTTTTTTATTTGCACTAACATGGTAACACCCTGAAAGCTTGTCCTGAAAAATTGTATGTTAGTGCAAATAAAAAAAAGTATCACGGACAGTACTCAATTTTCTCTATCACAATTGCACTAATACGGCTACAATCACATCAAGTACACTATAGGACAAAGACTCAGATTACAAGAAAAGTGTTGAGGATAGGAACAAGGGGCTACAAGGAAACTGAAGGCATAGTGGATGTACTAGAAATAGAAGACATAAAAGACACAATGAACAAGGAAGGTAAAGCCCTTAGGAGTTGATTTACTAAAGGCAAATTGACTGTTCACTTTGCAAGTGATACTTAGTAAACGAGGAGAAGCTCTGCTGACCTCTATCATCCAATTATGTGTAAACAAAAGTGCTGTTTTTTGTTTTCTTGCTCATTACTGGGTATTTTTTACAAATTGTAATGACTTCACACTCAAAGTGAACAGCCTTTAGTAAATCAACCACAGAGTATCAAAACTGGACATATGAGACACACAAGAACACAAGGAAGAATCAAAAATTTAAGCTGGGGGAAAGTAAGGAAGCAGAAAGAATAACAGAGGTACAACACACACACTGGGGTTGCAAAGCTGTGCATGGTAGCCAATCAGCTTCTAACTTCAGCTTGTTCAATTAAGCTTTGTCAGCTGATTGGTTTCTATGCAGAGCTGCACCAGATTTTGCCATTTCCAGTTTTATTAAATCAACCCCAATGAGACCAAAAGTTCAAAGAAGGTGCAAATCATTTAATGTGAGGAGACTGAAACAGTAAATACAGGGAGAAGTACACAAATGAGGGTAGCGGGGACATATACTTCACCAAACCAGGAAACAATTGGCAAAAAAATTGTAAATTTTAATAAATGATCAAATCTTATATACGCTCAGACTCAGTAAACCAAAATCTGGTAGACAATGCGGAAAGATGATAATGTATTCAATCAACTTAAAGAGACATTTCAGTTCCTTTCATTGTGGCGCTGCCCTCACTATTGGATCCTCCAACTTTAACACAGGCAAAAGTATTTTTTTGAGTAGAAAAAACCTTGTACCCCATCAGCCTTTCATTAGTATCTGGGTCCTGTTGCAGATTTTCCCTTGCCTTCTATCTGATAAAACTGTTATCACTGTGACAGTGTGTGAAAGGATATTTCTACAATGGAACCCTAGATAGCAGCGTAAACCTGACTGGGGCGCAGCAGAAGAGGTAATTTGTGACGAAACGCGTAATGACAGTGGATTCGCTTTGTTTACCGGCTGGATTTGTTTTTACATTGTGCAAATACTACTATATGCTTGTAAGTGTAGTTTTTAGATGAATAAATATCTTAAAAAAGATTTTACACTATGTGGATCTTTTGCTTTTATATTTCTTCCTCGGAGCTGCATGGATGGCAATGAGAGGAAGATGTATATATGAGAACTTCTGATGTTACTAAGGAATGCCAGTGGGAGTTATGTGGTCCTGATGTATTCTTTAAAAAATGTCAGTCTCTCGATGTGCAAAACTGATAGAGCCATACCCCAAGCGACTTACAGCTGTAATCACAGCAAAAGGTGGCGCTACAAAGTATTAACTTAAGGGGGCTGAATAATTTTGCACGCCCAATTTTTCAGTTTTTTATTTGTTAAAAAAGTTTGAAATATGCAAATATTTCATTCCACTTCATGATTGTGTCCCACTTGTTGTTGATTCTTCAAAAAAAATTACAGTTTTAGATCTTTATGTTTGAAGCCTGAAATGTGGCAAAAGGTCGCAAAGTTCAAGGGGGCCGAATACTTTCGCAAGGCACTGTATTTATCATATAACATCCTTATTCAGTTTTGAATTTGGAGAGTTTTTCTATATGTTTTATTTATTTATATACAGTTTATGCACTGAGTATTAATTGTTTTTACTTAAATTAGCACAACTCAATATTTTATAGAAGCAGTGTAAACCTGACAGGGGTTTTTAATCTTTCCTGATTTTTGGCTATAAATACACTTTAAGTAAATAGGGTAAAGTTAAAGAGAGCATAATAACATAGTTCATAGTTTGTTAATTTTGTGTTCTAGTTTTATTTGGAGTGTAAACAGTAAAAAATATGCAATTTTTACTTAAATTTAAATTTGTAATAACGTTGCTATGCTTTGCAGCAGAAACAATATTTTGCTGTTGAGTCAGGCTCGGTTCACTCTGATGTGACACAGGATCCGACTTGTGAGACCCCAAGTCAGATGACATGTGAAATTCAATGTTTCCTTATGAGAGTTATCTTAATTGATACTACACAAGTCAGTCAGACTTTAGAAAAGGTTCCTTGACTACTTTGATCTGACTTTGATAGGACTTAAATGCCACAGAGTGTAAAAAGTCAAACTAAAGTGGGACCCCAAAGCTGGACAAAATGTAGAATAAAAGTAGCACTTTATATTATTGTAACACTTGTTTGAAATGTGTCCCTGACCAAGCTGAAAACAAAATTTGACTTTTCCTTTTTTGTTACTTCTTTGTGCATATACAGGATGTTAAATATCTCTTGTAAAAATATTACCAGAATAAATCCAAAAAATCCCCCAAAATGCTTTATCTTCTGTATTATACCTATGCTTTATTTCTGTATTATAATTAAAAACAAAGGTAATTCTGAATTAATAAGCTTATAGTTGAAATCGCTACGGGAATGAACTAGTTAAATGATTCTGTAAATGATGGCTGTACTTAGAAATTATGTTGTATTATGCATATGGCAGTCACAATTCTACACACGTCTCCCCCCATTTGTCAGTAATCATTTCATGTTATTGTAATTAGGCAATTAAACCAAATTGTGTGTTCTGTTTATGTGCAAAGTTCCAATTAAAATGCATAGTCCTACAGTAAAGCCTCGTACACACGACCGAGGAACTCGACGGGCGAAACACATCGTTTTCCTCATCGAGTTCCTTGTTAGGCTGTCGAGGAACTCGACAAGGCAAGTTTCTCCATTCCTGTCGAGGAAAAAGAAGACATGCTCTCTTTTTGGCTCGACGGGATCCTCGACAGTTTCCTCTTCGAAAAATGTACACACGACCGGTTTGCTCGGCAAAAAAAAAATCCCAGCAAGATTCTTGCTGGTTTTTGCCGAGAAACTCGGTCGTGTGTACGAGGCCTGAATATGTCAACAAGGAATCTTGTATCTGCCTTCAACAGCCCTGGCATCCACTTTCCTTCATATTCTGCATCTGTGTCCAAAGTCAAAAGAAAGAGAGATATCCCCTGATTGGACTTTAAAGGCACGGAATTTTTTACCAAGTTTTGAAAAAATATATATATGAAATTTATTATAAATATACAAGACAAGCACATAATAAAATATCGTTACATATATATATATATATATATATATATATATATATATATATATATATATAGACCGATAAGTTTTCCTTGTCTGCGTCCAAAGTCAGCCAGATGATGGAAAAAGATAACAAGACAAACACTGATTGAAAATGTTTTTGGTTTGATGTTGCCACCTCCTCCCATACTTGTCTAATCATTACTAACTGACGTATGGAAAGTCCAGTTTAGACTTGTATATGTTCTTTAAATATGAAAATAAAAAGATTAAAGGAATGCAATTGAACAAATAAAATCTGAAAACAAAGCAACACAAATAAAGTAATAAAAAAATCAATAAATACCGTTAGCGGGATAAAGATATCCGAAGAGACAAGAGTTCTGGTTCTAATATAAAGTGGGCAGGCCTGAATTGCTTGTGTATCATCCTGAGACTGTGGGACACTGTGGGGGTTGTATTATTAGTGCATCAGAGCGTCGCAGTCAGCTGGTAAACTACTCCTGTTTACCTGACAAAGGGTTTGGTGAGGGAAGCGTGGATGAAATAATTTATGTCAGACAGGCAGGTCACTCTGGTTCTCCATCTGCATTGTGCAAACATCCAAAGAGAAACTGGAGAACTTGTAATACATGAAAGGGACAGAAACACTATATCTACCCCTGCAGTTTACCCAGTACAGAAACACAAACAATGGCACTTGGAGCCAGAGTATAGAGTGCAAACAAAGCTCAGACTCCAAACTCCTAATTTACAAGAAGATAATTATATCATGAATGTTGTGCATGAATGCTCACTGTATATCCCAGCAGCTGCTGTGGTTGTCATCAAGTATCTTATTATACTTTCTTCACTGAAGCCGACAGTTTTCATGCATTTTGTAGCTGAAAATACGTTTGCAAAGATGGCACAACAACTAAACGGTGAGGTAATGTTCACCCTTAGGCTCAACGATATTGCAATGGTCGGTGCTGGTCCTCAGGAGAAATGAAGAGTGATTTGGCTTGTTCGGGAAACACTGATGTGTGATTGGATAGCTACAGCAGAGCTGCCTGAAGGTAAAAATATCAGAGCACATGATGACTTTTAGATGGGATTCCTAAACCCACATGGGTTCCAAATACTATTAACAATACGTGATGTGATTAAAGCAAAACACATTTCATATCTGTAAAAATGTAAGATGTGGTTTAAAATCTCTACAAATGTCTAATATGGAAATTATACTGAGAAATCTTTATAAATACCCCACTTCCAAAAAAAAAAAAAAATCTACATAACTCCTGTCTACAGGCAGTAAAACTAGGCTAACTTTGTGTTTGCCAAGCACATCTTTAAATGAAATGATATGGCTTTGGCTCAATCATTTTTTTTTAGGTTTATATATTTTTTTTATTGACCATCCATATTTGTTTTTATTATGTGTTTACAATCTTTGTTTTAAACATTGTATACACAACAGAGGATTTCCAAAGCATCTAATGGGACAATCAGAAGTTGCCTGGTTTGTCTAACAGAAACTTGGAATAGTGGCATTCAAGAAATTTGAATCCATTTCTTACTCATTTGAATGTAAACATTTTAGCTTGAGCTATTAAGCTCTGTAAACTTTACAATTTTGGAACTGAAAGTAAGGTTAAACAGAAAAGAAAATGTGAAAAGTAGCTTAGAGTTTCACCTACTGGCTAAAAATAAGAATACATAATATTATCAAGTACAATTTCATAAATACCCGACTGAATACAAAAAAATAGAATAATATAGTATTGAAAAAAAAATAAAAGTAATTGAAAAAATGTGGCCTTGTTTTTTTAAGTTGCAATAGTTTAATAAAATCCTATTGTCTTTAAGAATAACAGGCTGCATGTGCTATTTCATTGGGCATATTTTCTTTTTGTTTCTGGAAAGAGTAGAGTAGGGACGGCCTGTCCCTGTCCATGTACACTGCAGTCATAGCTAGAAAACTGCATGTTTTTCACAGAATTTAATACCTATTTTGTGTTGGCTGCAGTTCATTGCCCCGTTTACATTTACTGCAGTCATAGCATGCTGCATGTGTTTTTTTTTTACAGGACATATTTCCTAATTTTTGCTGAATGTAATTGATATTTTTTAAAGCCTGTCTTTGTTCACATGCACTCAAGTGATCTATCTGCGTGTATTTTTCCAATTGTTGATGGCTGTAATTTTTTTAAAGGCTCTTTTTGTATCAAGTTAACAGGATGAGTAAGCAAAACAGGGAAGGTATGTCAAGGAGTAGGGGTGGGCCAAACAGACCCCTGTACGGTTCACACCCAAACTTTTGAACACCGTGAAAGTTCGGACCCGAATAACGAACCCCATTAACCTCCCTGGCAGTATGATTCTTTCAGAAAAAACATGCTGAAAGCGGTACCATTATTTGCAAGGAAATTTGGCGTTTTATACTGTAGGCCTGTAATTTTTATAAATAACTCACTTAAATCTGACCAAACAAGATTCTAATAGGCATCCCGGGTATGACATTTTTTTTAAAATAAAATTATTAATTATAATATAATAAATAATTATAAATAATTATAACAAATAATAATATAATTATAATAAAAATGATTCAATAATGTAATCAAATCAAAATCACTGAAATTTGCTCAGTTGCAGAATTGTTGCTGTCATTATTATTTTTTTTTTTATGACGAATTTCCCCACAAATCGCTATCGCACAATTCTGCAAGTGATTATAATTTATTGTCGCTGTTTTTTAGCTGATCTAAAACTATTTTTGACATAAAGGGACACTTTTGGTTGCTATGAACAATCTACAGTTTGCAGGGAGGAAGAAAGTTTTTATTATATAAAATAACATGCAGAACACTGGGCAGACCACTAGGGACAAGGGGGGTGTGTTTTTTTTACATACAGTACTGTAATCTATAAGATTACAGTATATTGTATGTAATGTGTTTGTTTACTTTTTTGAATTTGGCGCCGTTCTCCGTCCCCGCGCGTCGTAACGTCGCAGGGAACGGAGATCGGCGGCACAGGAGGACGCTGTGTGAATCGAGCGAGGTCCCGCTCGCTCACACAGAGCGGTGGCATCGCTGGATCCAGGGACAAGGTAAGTAAACAGTGCCTGTGGATCTAGCGAGGCAAGCCCGAGTCTGACTATCTATCTATCTAACTATCTGAATATCTAACCCCGAGTCAGACTCGGGAATACCGCCAGGCAGGTTAAAGTCAATGGGACCTGAATGTCAAATATCAAAAGTTCCCATTTTGAAGGCTTAAATGCAAGTAATTGGGAGTAAAATGGTTATAGGGGTCCGGGTCCTGCCCTGGGGGACATGTATCAATAAAAAAAGTTTGTCAAAAACTTCATTTTTAAATGAGCAGTGATTTTTTGATTTTTAAAGTGAAAGCCTAAAAATAAAATATTCCTTCCAATATAGTGCCTGGGGGGGTCCCCTTAGTCTAACTGTAAATTGGCAGATCTGTACCATGTCTAGAATCTGCTACAGCAATAATTGAATTTATAAATCCCCAAAAAAATAAAAAATTTCCTGCAAGCTGCCTTTATTTTGCTCAGCAACAGCTGGGGAGTCAGTGTGTATGATAAGGCCACAATGTAGTGCACTGGGAACAAGATTTGAGATACATTCTGGTGTTACTTTGACTTTGCATAGAAGTAATAGGTGCGTTAAAATTGGCCTTTGGGTGTCGTGGCGCCTTCCCACCGCAACCCTATAGAGATAATCTTGATGAAAGCAAGAATTTGCCTTGCTGTAAAAATTGCAATGATATGCACCTGTCAGACAGGTTCTGAAAAATGTGTCTTTGGGTGTCGGTGGTGCCTTTCCACCGTAACCCTATAGAGGTACTCTTGATGAAAGTAAGAATTTGCCTTGCTGTAAAAAATTGTAATGATATGCACCTGTCAAACAGTGCCAAGGGTACGTCTGCCTCTCCTTGTTGTCCTCCCAGACATTATTAGGAGGGAGGGGGCAGTGCTTATAAGCAAATGTAAAGGAGAAGTTGAAATCTGTATATACATGCACTATAATCAATGTAAAGAGGTGTTTGGTGCCCTTTAATTTGAATACTCACACTACACAGACTCCACGGATACAATAAAATATACTCCACTATAATGCGCCAAACGTACAGTAACGCACAGAACTATATGGCGTTAAACTGGCAGTAACGCACGCAAAATGATATGGCGTTAAACTGGCAGTAACGCACGCAAAACTATATGGAATTAAACTAAGTAACCAGGCGCTACATATGTATACTGTGTGTCTGTATGTGTATTCTGTGTGTGTATATTGTGTGTCTGTGTGTATACTATATGTGTGTGTATACAGTACTGTGTGGCCCCATAATCTATTGCCTGGGGGCCCCATAATCTCCAATTGCCCAGGGCCCCGTTATCTCCTATTGCCTGGGGGCCCCATAATCTCCTATTGCCTGGGGGTCCCGTTATCTCCTATTGCCTGGGGGCCCCGTAATCTCCTATTGCCCGGGGGCCCCATTATCTCCTATTGCACGGGGGCTCCATAATCTCCTATTGCACAAGGGCCCTATGAGTTATCAGTCCGCCCCTGCTCCCAAGCATGTCATTAAAGCGGGGGTTCACCCTATTAAAAAAAATAAATAAATTTTCCTCTAGCATAAAATGAGGCATAGTAGCGCGAGCTACAGTATGCCTGTCTTTATTTTTTAGCCCCGTACTCACTGTGCAATCGTAGAGACAAGATTCCGACTCCCCGCGGGGAATGGGCGTTCCTATGGAGAGGGAAGGTGATTGACGGCCGGCTCTGGCACGTCACGCTTCTCCGGAAATAGCCGAAATAGGACTTGGCGCTTCACGGCGCCTGCGCATAGTCTGTGCGCAGGCGCCGTATAGCGCCGTGAAGAGCCGAGACCTGTTCCGGCTGTCTTCGGGGAGCGTGACGTGCCAGAGCCGGCCGTCAATCACCTTCCCTCTCCATAGGAACGCCCATTCCCCGCGGGGAGTCGGAATCTTGTCTCTACGATTACACAGTGAGTACGGGGCTAAAAAAATAAAGACAGGCATACTGTAGCTCGCGCTACTATGCCTCATTTTATGCTAAAATGTTGCTATGGAGGGTGAACCACCGCTTTAAGTTTTATTTCCATTGGTACGTGTCTGCTGAGCCAGTGCCCAGCTCCCCATGATCTTTTTCGATAGTCCCTTGTATATTAGCTGTGAAAACAGCCCGAATTATTATTATTATTATACACAATTTATATAGCGCCAACAGTTTAAGCAGTGATTTACAATGTAGAGGTCCCCCCTCTACAGCACAATTACAGTACAGTTCAATACAGAAGGGACAGGAGGGCCCTGCTCATAGAGCTTACATTATAAAGTGAGGAGGTGGTGGTGCAAAAGGTAATAGATGCGGGGAATGATTTGATGGGGGTGGGGGTAAATTGATTAACAAGATCTGCCCCCCCCCCTCCATAGACTTCAATGAGATTTTTTGACAAACCCCATGCAATCTGAACCCCTAATAACAACTATGAACAAACTGAGATGACAAGAATTTTGAGTTACCGTAAATAAATTCAATAATAAAAATGTGAACTGCAATGAGAAACCTGCCACTTATTAATTCTCTCTATATCTATATTTTATTATCCTTTTTTATGTTGTATACTGTGCAAATATAAAAAGCATGTTTTTTGTGATGCCTGAGCTTGCTACAATGACATAACATTGAAATTTTTATTTTCTATAAAGAAAGATAGGCATACTTTGCTAGTACCATTAATAGTAATTTTCCTTTAGCACCAGATTTGTGTAATACATTATGGCCCAAGTTCAGATGCTCAGCCAACTGCTATGGAGATACAATGAGCTCATCAATAAAAAATGACAGAAATGTTTTCCTGCTCTTTACGGGCCATTGTACATACCTTATGACGGATGGACACTGAATGATGTGATACATGGAAACATGATTAACATGAAGAATATCTGTCTTACATCTACATGTTTTAGCCGTTTGCACCCTCAGCTTCACTTCATCATTTACCTTATGTCAGGGGATATCACTTGAACGCAACAAGTTTAAAAATTACTTGGCGCACTTTCTACTCTGTAAGACAAGAGATAACTGTCACTCCAGGACTGGGGTGAAGACACAAGTCACTGTAATGTACTCAGTTTGGCCATATCTCTTTTGACTTGACAATGGGTCAGCTGAAGAGAAACTGTAATTGTTTTGGGTCAATTTTCATTTGAGGCATATGAAAGGCAAAAGGAAATGTTGTAAACCTTTAACCCTTTCACAGCCAGAGCATTTATTTTCCAGGTTTTTTTTTTGCATGTTGATATGTACGTTTACGTACGCAATTGTCTAAAAGGGGAGAAGGGGGTTGGGTAGGCCAGGAAGGGAGGGGCAGGAGCACATTTCTGAGCATGTATAAGTGAGCAGGTGGCTTCTGCTAGAAAAGTGGCAGCTGGGAAAAAATAAAAATAAACGATCTCCCGGTAGTACTTACATCCACGGCAGCGAAAGGGTTAAACATGTCATAAGTACAGAAAAACAACTGTTGATGTGCCAGAAACATAGTTTGTTCCCACCTTCTGCTTTTATATGAAAAAACAGCAAACACAACACTTTCCTAGTGGTATGGGTCTTTAAAATGGCCTACTCAAGATTCAAATATCCCTGAAACCAGTTTCAGTAGCTATACTGACAGGCCCCGTACACACGACCAGTTTCCTCGGCAGAATTCAGCTTCCGATCGAGTTTCTGGCTGAATTCTGCCGAGAAACCCGGCCGTGTGTACACTTTCGGCCGAGGAAGCCGACGAGGACCTCGGCGAGGAAATAGAGAACATGTTCTCTATTTCCTCGTTGTTCTATGGGAGCTCTCGTCCCGCCGAGCTCCTCGGCGGCTTCAGGGCTGAACTGGCCGAGGAACTCGATGTGTTTGGCACGTCGAGTTCCTCGGCCGTGTGTACGAGGCCATACATGCAGCAGGTTTGGATAGTTCTAAATAGAACCACTTTTACAAAATGGTGCTTTGGCTGCATTATGTTCAAAAAGAATTAAACTGGAGGTAATCAAGACAAACTCTAGCTTGGTGTACAGAGACAGGTAGAGTGCCTGTCTCTGTACACTCTGTAGCAGATCTGCATGTTTGCTGCTGCTACCCCTGCCTCTTTCCACTTGTCACTAGTGTTGCTCACGAATATTCGTATTGCGAATATTCGGCTCGAATATGGCATATTCGAGTATTCGCGATATATTTCGAATTTCGCGGTGAATATTCGCTATTCCGAATATTCGGATTTTTTCAATTTTATTTTTAAAACAGATCACATCCTATCGACGTCTAAAAGCATTGCTGGTATGATTAGAGACCCTGGGCCGAGTAGCTAAGCTGAGGCGATCCTTTTATGTTGCCGAATATAAAAAAAAAAAAATTGCGAAATTTCGCTAATGCGAATGCGAAAATGATTGCGAATTTTCGATAACTGTGGTAGGAGAACTCTGATTGTCTCTGATGCAAAAGGGGGGGGCTTTGTGTATGTTTCTGTTATGAATATTTGTATGTTTGATATTATTTTTTTTTGTAAGAAGGAAAAAATTGCGCATACCTTAAAAAAAGGGGAGAATACAGCAGCAACTCAAAAATGTTATACAACATAAATTAATACAAGACAGAAAATGGAGTCGCTCTACAAGAATAAAAAATATGTCTAGTGACAAGACATGTGGGCAAATTATAAAATAAGCAAGCGCAAATAACTTGTGAAATACACAGTGAAACAAATATATAAAGAAATATAGTCCCAATAATAGAAAAATAATCTTTCATAAAAATGTCTTTGATATGTGAAGTGAAAAAAAGTCCAAAGCATGCAGCATGAACGTGTTCAATCTTCAAGGTGTTTGATTTACAAACGGCTGTGACAGATGGATAGAGTAAAGAATCACCACCAATGCAAAACACTTTTTATTTTCTATTGTAAAATATCACGAATATTCTGAGCCAATCAGAGTTCTCCTTCCGCATTTGCCGAATATTCGCAATTATTTTGTATTGTAAAATATATCACGAATATTCTGAGCCAATCAGAGTGCTCCTTCCGCATTTGCGGAATATTCGCAATTATTTTGTATTGTAAAATATCACGAATATTCTGAGCCAATCAGAGTGCTCCTTCCGCATTTGCCGAATATTCGCAATTATTTTGTATTGTAAAATATCACGAATATTCTGAGCCAATCAGAGTGCTCCTTCCGCATTTGCGGAATATTCGCAATTATTTTGTATTGTAAAATATCACGAATATTCTGAGCCAATCAGAGTGCTCCTTCCGCATTTGTCGAAATTTCGCAATTATTTTCTATTGTAAAATATCACGAATATTCTGAGCCAATCAGAGTGCTCCTTCCGAAATTTCGCCATCAATATCGCATTCGCATTTTGCGAAATTTCGATACAATATCACGAATATTCTGAGCCAATCAGAGTGCAAAATATCACGAATATTCTGAGCCAATCAGAGTGCTCCTTCCGCTGTTGTCGAAATTTCGCAATTATTTTCGCATTCGCAATAGCGAAATTTCGCAAAAATTTCATTTCGATAAAATATCACGAATATTCGAATTTAGCGAATATTTCTCGAATATTCGGCTATATATTCGTGATATATCGCGAAATCGAATATGGCGTATTCTGCTCAACACTACTTGTCACTGGTTGTCAAGAACAACATCAGCTTCACAGGCAACAAGCTCCTAGCAACCCATAATGCTGACATTGAGCCTGATGGGAATGCAGACACATTCACCCTCCAGCTGGTCCACTCTCTCCTTGTGATTGATCCAAGGCTGTCTATTTTTTATGGATCTGCACACAGCCTGCTGTCAAAAACAAGGGGAGCCGACCTGATGGGAAATAGTGACTCTGAATTCCCATCAGGCTCTACCCAATCAGCTACAATACTTCTCGGCTCCTGCACTCTCTGTGGGACAGCTACAGCGTTGTGGAGGGAGCTCAGCTACATTAAGGACTGACTTCCCATATAACATTCTTCAAAAGGTAAGTTTTGAATGTCAGGATCACTAAGATTAATAGGCATAGGCTACAAATTGACATTCATTGTGGAAATTAATATATGATTTTAAACTTTAAGCCTAGATATACTTTAAGCACAAGGTGTCAGCCCTGCCTACTTCATTTCTGATTGTCAAGAAGGGAGAGTATTGCCTCTATTAGACTAGTTGTGAAATCAATAAAATGTGCCAGCATCCCGTTGCTAAAAGAAATCGAGACCTCTCTTCATTTGCTCCCTATTCCCAAACTCAAGTACAAGCAGAGAGCACAGGTTATCAGCTCCAAAACATTTCTGGCAAAATCAACAGGTATTTATTGCACTTATCAAACAGATCCAATGGTATATTTAGTAGACAAAAAGCAAGCTCATAAAAGAAGACGATTGTTAGGGTTTTTTTGCATATTAAAGGATCACTAAAGATATATATATATATATATATATATATATATATATATATATATATATATATATATATATATATATATATATATATATATATATATATATATATATATTTTTTAAATAAGAAAACATGTTATACTTACCTCCACTGTGCAGCTCGTTTTGCACAGAGTGCCCCCCAATCCGGTCTTCTGGGGTCCCTCGGTGGCTGTCTCAGCTCCTCTCCGCAAGGACTCAACACCTTCATGCGAGCGTGCTCGCATGGTGTTGAGCTCTTGTGGACGCGCTCCAGTGATACAGCCGGCGGCCATAGCCGCTCACTGTATCACTCGGCCCTGCCCCCAGTGCGCTGTGTCATTGGATGTGATTGACAGCAGCACGAGCCAATGGCTGCGCTGCTTTCAATCCATCCACTGTAACCAATCAACGGCCAGGCTGAGCGGCGAAGAGGATGTCACGGGCGAGCGCGGGAATTTCTGGCACACCCTGTGCGCACGCCTATGGCCATAGAGCAGTAGTGGTTTGGAAAATGAAACTAGAATCTCCCAGTACTGTATGAAACTAGAATCTCCTCAGGAAACAGACAACCAGGAAGTGTCCAGAACAGAGAACAATTACAGCAACATCAGAGCAAAAACGAACAATGAGGACATGAAACCAGGACTGCAGTAAGGTAAAGGAAGCTATTTAGCTAAAAAAAAAATGCTTTAGTGACCCTTTAATGCATAGAATGCATTAAGGCGAAAAAACGTTTACCTTTACAACCCCTTTAAGTTATTACAATTTTTAACTTGGTGTGTTATATCAATTTGTTTTACTTTTTATATAAAATATTTTTTTTGCAAGCAATCATTTTGTGCATCCAAACAGTTGCTTGGTGCCCCATTTTGTTCTCACCCTATGTTAACCTTGGAAACACAATATAAAATATAATTGGTTTGCAAAAAAACACAATAACATTTATTAACTAGATTCGATTAAAGCAGAACTAACCCTCCTATTCTTGAAAAGCCAAGGAAGCTGCCATTTTAAGCCGGGTACACACTACAGTTTTTTTGTGCAACCCAAAGAAAAACTGAGAGCTCCAGTCAGAGCCGCTATACTAACCATGCAAAATTTAGTCCAGGGATCTCCCCTGCTAAGCTGTTGTGTTCTGACAGGGTGACGCCCCCCCAGCCAGAACACTCCATTCAGCACTCTCTGCTATTGGCTGAGAGTGCTGATTGGGAGTCGGAGGCTGCTGGTTTTCCAGAGAGGTTAAATCTCCTGAATAGGGGCACAGACAGCTATAAAAACATGATAGTCCTGTGATAGGTGTACTAATCCCTAATCCTAGTCCAAAACTATAAAAAAAGCTTTTTCTTTAGTTATACTTTAACTACACTAAAAAAATGTAAATGCCAAAGTCCAGCTAATACTTTATAGGCAGTTACAGCACACTTTTGTTTTCTTTTTGGGATAAAGGTTTTGCATAAACATATAAATGCTGACCATTGTAAGCACCCCTGTCATTATTGTTAAATGGTCATTATTTACTTTATCAACCTAACTGATTACATGTGCAGCATCATAGCAGTTGAAGATCAAACAGAGGCTAAGATGGGAGCTTCCTTAGTTGAAAAGGATAGCAGGGTTTCATTCTGCTTTAACTTATCTTTAATAGCAACCGCTCTGTCTCTGCTACTCCTCTCTGTCAATCCCTCCACTGGCTTCCGCTCGCCCAATGAATTAAATTCAAAATACTAACTACGACCTACAAAGCCATCCACAATTCTGCCCCCTGCTACATCACTGACCTAGTCTCCAAATACCAACCTAATCACTCTCTTCGTTCTTCTCAAGACCTCCTGCTCTCTCATCACCTCCTCCCATGCTCGTCTACAGGACTTTTCCAGAGCCTCTCCAAGCCTATGGAACTCCTTACCCCAAACTATCCGTCTATCTCCTTCTCTTTTATCTTTTCGAGGATCCCTGAAAACCCTCCTCTTCAGAGAAGCCTATCCTACCCACATCTAACAACTGTATTTTAACTTTGCCCACCTGATCACCCCCCACATCTACTACCCTCTGTTCCACTTCACCCTCCCTTCTAGATTGTAAGCTCTAACGAGCAGGGCCCTCTGATCATTCCTGTATTAAATTGTATTGTAACTATAATGTCTTCCTTGATGTTGTAAAGCGATGCGTAAACTGTTGGCGCTATATAAATCCTGTATAATAATAATAATAATAATAGCAAAAAAAGTCTGATTCTTTCCTCCATTCAGAGATCATGTTACAAGAACTTTTCTCAAAAGCAAAGGATGGAGTAGAGGGCATTTCGGACTATCTGTACTGCTATTCTGTCTGAAAACCGGAAGTGGTTAACCATTATAGCACCGGAAGTTTAGAGCCAGGAAGAGGACAGGCAGGAAGAGGACAGGCATCACTGTACTGAAGATTTCTACAGGATTCAGATGCCTACACAACATGGGACATACCACATTACAGATGAATGATGTGATTAAGGTTGTAGTTTTTTTCCCCCTTTAGCTAAACTGTTTAATGTATATTTATACAGGGCGGTAATTTTTCACTCTTTTTCTCAAGGCAGAAAAAAATTCAGTTCAGTTAAAACTTCCACATTTCCTCAATGCCACTTATTTTGCAGCAAAATTCACCTTCTATCCAGAGCTTTCCCCTGTAGTACTTTTTACTGCTACTTATTGTGATTCTAAACCTAAAGCATGCGTTTTACATCCTGTATAGAGGTTGGGAATGGACTCCCAAGTCAAATAATAAAGTATTTAAAAAATCACTTTCACAATACCTTTTATTTCTTCTTTAGGTAGGGGTCACATAACTGCTTTGATGTATTTTAAGCCAAAAACAGCCTAGGTAATGGACAGGACCAGCCTGCCCTGCCGAGAAAGGCTATGACAGGAGGAGCGGCGCCACTGTCAATCCCTCTTACCCATGCTTCCAGCCGCATACATTACTAGTAGCACCATCTGATGGAGCAGGTAAGAGTGTTTGATTGACAGCTTGTACTCCTGTCATAGCAGGTCATGGCAGGGCAGACTGGTCCACCCACCACTCACAGTGCTTGGATCTAAAGAGTGTGCTCTTCAGGCTGGGTTCACACTGCAGCATGGAGCAGCTCACAGCAGGAGTCCGGTGCATCTCCATTCACCATTTCAGGTCCGATATCAGACAGAATATTTGGCTGAATTCGGACCTGAAACAGACCAAAAAACACACAGGACTCCTGTGCAATTCACACCAGAGCCGCTGCTAAGATGTGTGAAACCGGCTCCATAGAGAGTTGGTCACCATCTCCTGCTATGTGAATTAGATGCGGCAGAAATCCACATCCAATTCGCAATAGTGGGAACCCAGCCTAAGGTTTGCTTTTGGAACATGCACACAAGTGGTGACAACATTGCACTGGGAGAATAGGTGCATGCAGCCTATCGGCTTAGGGTGTGCACCCCAAAGCTCAAACACACCTTGATTGTGTGTGTCTACATATATATATACATATATATATATACATATATAGACCCCAACACATTGATCTCCCTCCTGGTGCAGTGAAAGAGAAGTGTGTAAGCACTTCTCTTATGGCACAGCCGATATGAGGGAGACCTTTCACATTTCTCTGCCTGCACACACAGTGATATTGCTAATGCACACAAGGGGCTAGATTCAGAGAGAATTTACGCCGGCGTATCTATAGATACGCCAGGTAAATTCAAATCTGCGCCGGTGTATCTTCTTTCTGTATTCAGAAAGCAAGATACGCCGACATTAGCCTAAGATGCGACTGGCGTAAGTCTCTTACACCGTTGTATCTTAGGGTGCATATTTACGCTTGCCGCTAGGTGGTGCTTCCGTCGTTTTCGGCGTAGAATATGCAAATTACCGAGATACGCCGATTCACAAATTTACGTACGCCCGGCGCTATTTTTTTACGTTGTTTACTATGGCTTTTTCGGCGTAAGGTTACTCCTGCTATTAGGAGGCGCACGCAATGTTAAGTATGGCCGTCGTTCCCGCGTCTAAATTTGAATTTTTTATGTCGTTTGCGTAAGTCGTTCGCGAATAGGGCTGGACGTAATTTACGCTCGCATCGAAACCAATGACGTCCTTGCGGCGTACTTTGGAGCAATGCACACTGGGAAATTCCACGGACGGCGCATGCGCCGTTTGGGAAAAACGTCAATCACGTCGGGTCACCAAGAATTTACATAAAACACGCCCCCTCATCCACATTTGAATTACGCGCGCTTACGCCGGCCCCATTTACGCTACACCGCCGTAACTTAGAAGGCAAGTGCTTTGTGAATACAGCACTTGCCTCTATAACTTACGGCGGCGTAGCGTAAATATGATACGCTGCGCCCCTACCTGAATCTAGCCCAAGGTGCTTAGGGTGTGTGTTCAGGCACACCCGGCACACCCTGTGCGCACGACTATGACTGGGAGTGAGAAAACTAGCAGGATCAACAGGTATAAATAAATATATATATAAAAAGGCACAGGTATTAAACGTTTTACAAAGACTATATATTTTTTTTTTTTTTATATTTTTTTTTATTTAACTATAAAGTCCTGTCTTTGATTGGCAAGTAAAAGAAGACACAGAACAGTAATGAGCTCATCTCTTGTCACCAGTGGCGGCTGGTGCTCTATTTTTTGGGGGGGCGCAAACAAAACCCCAGTCAACCCCCCCCCCCCCCCCCCGCCACTCGCAGACAATGGGACCTGCAGACAGACAGAGAGACAGATAGATAGATAGACAGACAGATAATAAAACAAATAGATAGATAGATAGATAGATAGATAGATAGATAGATAGATAGATAGATAGATAATTAGGCAGATAGCTATAGATAGATAGATAGATAGAGGGAGGGGGAGGGAGCGAGAGATAGAGCTATATATAATTAGATAGATAATTAGATAGAGAGACAGACAGATAGATAGATAGAGAGACATAGCTAGATAGAGCTATAGATAAATAGATAATTAAACAGATAGATAGATGGAGGGAGGGGGAGAGAGATAGAGCTATAGATAATTAGATAGATAGATAATTAGACATACAGATAGATAATTAGATAGATAGATAGATAGATAGATAATTAGACAGACATATAGATATAGATAATTAGATAGATCGATAGATAGATCGATAGATAGATAATCAGACAGACAGATATAGATAGATAATTAGATAGAGAGCGATAGATAGATAGATAGATAGATAGATAGATAGATAGATAGATAGATAGACAGACAATTAAACAGATAGAGAGAGACAGAGAAAGAGAGAGAGAGAGGGAGAGCGATAGATAGATAGATAGATAGATAGATAGATAGATAGATAGATAGATAGATAGATAGATAGATAGATAGAGCTGTAGATAGATAAAGAGATAGAGCTGTAGATAGATAATTAAACAGACATATATATAGATATAGATAGATAATTAGATGGATATAGATAGATAGATAGATAATCAGACAGACAGCTAGCTATAGATAATTAGATAGACAGACAAATAGATAGATAGATAGATAGAGACATAGAGATATAGAGCTATAGATAGATAGATAGATAGATAGATAGATAGAGACATAGAGCTATAGATAGATAGATAGATAGATAGATAGATAGATAGATAGATAGATAGATAGATAATTAAACAGACAGATAGATATAGATAGACAGACAGATAATTAGATAGATAAATAGATAGATAATTAGACAGAGGTAGCTAATAGATAGATAGATAGATAGATAGATAGATAGATAGATAGGAGACATAGAGATATAGAGCTATAGATAGATAGATAGATAGATAGATAGATAGATAGGAGACATAGAGATATAGAGCTATAGATAGATAGATAGATAGATAGATAGATAGATAGATAGATAGAGACATAGAGCTATAGATAGATAGATAGATAGATAGATAGATAGATAGATAGATAGATAGATAGATAGATAGATAGATAATTAAACAGACAGATAGATATAGATAGACAGACAGATAATTAGATAGATAAATAGATAGATAATTAGACAGAGGTAGCTAATAGATAGATAGATAGATAGATAGATAGATAGATAGATAGATAGATAGATAGATAGAGACATAGATAGATAGAGACATAGATAGATAGAGACATAGATAGATAGAGACATAGATAGATAGAGAGAGAGAGAGAGAGAGAGATAGATCGATCTATAGAGAGAGAGAGAGAGAGAGAGAGAGAGATAGATCTATAGAGAGAGAGAGATAGATAGAGCTATAGATAGATAGAGACATAGAGCTATAGATAGAGAGATAGATAGATAGAGAGAGATAGATAGATCTATAGATCGAGAGATAGATAGATAGAGCTATAGATAGATAGATAGATAGATAGATAGATAGATCTATAGAAAGATAGATAGATAGATAGATAGATAGATCTATAGAAAGATAGATAGATAGATAGATAGATAGATAGATAGATAGATAGATAGATAGATAGATAGATAGATAGAGCTATAGATAGAGAGATAGATAGATCTATAGATAGAGAGATAGATAGATAGATAGATAGATAGATAGATAGATAGATAGATAGATAGATAGATAGATAGATAGATAGATATGGCTATAGATAGATAGAGAGATAGATAGATAATTAAACAGATAGACAGACAGAGAGAGAGAGAGAGAGAGAGATAGGGGACAGGCAGGACAGTCAGATAGATTAGATAGACAGACAGAGATAAGAGATTTGTAAAGCACAGCTGCAGGACGCAGGCACTCTAAGCCCTCACACACATACAGGAGATGTGAAGCACGGCACCCTCCCCCTCCCTCCTGTCCTCTCTCAGTCCGATCACAGTACAGGCTGAGCATACAGCATAAGGTGGTGGACATGATGGGGTGGACAGGACAGACAATGAGACAAATAAAGTGTTTTTAATAAAGTTAATTACCTTAGTCCTCCTGGAGTCAAAACCGACAGTAACACTGCCCTGGGGAAAGCACCGCCCATTTCCTTCTGCAGTGAGGAAGCAGCAGGACCCAATTAGAGAGGAGAGTGGAGACACTGGAGAGTGATTGGCTCATGGCGCACAGCACATAGCCACAGAGCTTAAAAAAAAACTGCAAATGAAGCGTCTTGCCTGCTGCATTGGCATGACGCTTCAATGATGCTATAGCAGTGCTCTGAGTCTTTGACCGGCGCTCACCCTGAACATGCACCGTCTTAAAGGACCTTTTTTTTTCTTAAAGGGCCCAAAAAAAAAATTGTTTTTTCATTTTTTTTTTTTTTTTTTACTGGCTTTGGGGAGAGGGGGGGCGGCGCCCATGCGCCCCCTATGGACGGGCCGCCACTGCTTGTCACTCTGCTTTCTCTTCTTACCACTATACTTCTTGTCATCATATGAACTTATTGGCTCCTTCCTCTCACTCTCCAGTCCTGCGGTACAAGACTGCGAGATATTAATACTAGGACAGATTCTGTTACTTAAATTGCCTGCATTTAAAAAATACATTTAAAATGCATCAATGAAAATGTAAAACTACATACAGTAAATTTGTGCCTTTTTTGTCTGCCTGGAAATTAGCTTTGCCATAATAAAACGCCCACTGTCCTTTAAAGTGAGAACCAAACAGACATACCAAATTCCTTTTGCCATCTAAAACACAAGTTAAAAGTGTGTCAAGCTTGTTTTAAAATGTATGATAAAAATAAAATGTAGCATTTTACAGGCAAAATGATAGTGCGCACCTTTTCATAAATCACATTTTTAAATGTATTTTTTTATTATCCGTTGAACGACAAATAACTAATCCACTACCAAAAAGGGAAATACAGCTTTAACATGTGATTTAAAAACTCTGATTAACCTTCACCCTATCCAGCTCAGTTTTGTTATGTAAGAAGCTTCAGCACTGTGCACAAAATCTGCCACGAAAGCACCGCAATTTCACTCCCTTCATTCTCTACGTGACAGCAAAGGAGAATGAACCATTGACTTTTTTTTCTTTACAAATAGTTTTATTTGAAATAGAAAACACTCGGTAAATACCGAAGACATAGGTGAACACATACAGCAAAGTGGTTTAAGCAGCATTGACAAAGTATGCATGATAAAAACTATACATCCAGTCTGAAAACCAAAAGGAATATCATATAAACTCCTACCCAGGGCCCTGGGAGGAATCAGAACTCAAATACTCTGGAAGTATTCCAAACTAAACCCGTACAACATATGTGGCCTACGCCAAGGTGGAAAGAAAATATTATATAAGAGGAAGGAAAAATGCCCATTTGGAAATAATAAAGTGAAATAAAATAAATACCAGAAATGAGCAAGACACAAAAAAAAAGAAAAACAAATCATAATAAACTAAATTCAGGGTCAGTTATACCTGTAATCTATATAGAAACCATGGGTTCCATTTGGCGTCATACATTGGGATCGTATCATGTAAAGTATGAAAAATTTTCTCTGAGAGCATCATCTGGTCTATTCGAGTAACTATAGGAGCGAAAGGGACCACTTGCTTTTTCCAGTGAAGAGCAATAGCCCAATGAACCGCGATACAAATGGAGTGTATCAACCTAACCATATGTTTGGGAGTATCACTAACGTCTTGGAACAGTAAGCAGTGTTTAAAGGTCAGGGTGACTTGTTCCCCTGCCAACACGTCAATCATTTCCCGCACTGCCGTCCAGGTGGGTAACAATTTCTCACACTCCCAAAATAGGTGAATAAAGGAACCCTGTTGTGGGCAGCCCCTAAAGCAAGTCGAGGAAGCCTGCGGAAACATTTTACTAAGTCGAAGGGGGGTGTAATACCATCTCATCAAGAGTTTAACTGCCGTTTCTCTAACTGTCAGAGACTTAGTGCATTTGCGCATGTTTTGCCATCCTTTGACCCAGTCCAGGGTATCCTCTTCTAAATTCAACTCTCGCTGCCAGTCCCTTCTATATTTCACTAAAGTAGATTCTGTCACTGACTCTAAGAATCTATAAACCAAGGAGATGAGGCCTCTCTGTCTAGGGGCTGAGGAACAGATATCTTCATAAAGGGAGGATGGGCCGGAACTTTGGAGGGGGTAATGTTGTTGGAAAAAATGTCTGATTTGCAGGAAATGATAAAACTCCCTAGTGGGTAAAGGGTAGAGCAATTGTAGATGCGAGAACGTGACAAACTGTGAGTTCACCAAGAATTTATCTAGTTGGGTCAGACCACAGTCCCTCCAAATGACAAATGAGTCCGGAGAATTGAAGGCAGAGGGGAATCTAGGATCTCCGAGGAATGAAGCACCCAGTGGGGCCGCTGAGACCAGTCTAAGTTTATCTTTATAACCTAACCATAGTCTCAAACTGTCAGCTACAATGGTGTTCTTTAAGTGTAATCCTGGCCATGATTTACACGAGGACCATAATAGGGAGGGGAGAAAAAATGGGGAGATGGACTCCCTCTCAAACCTGACCCAGGGGACTCTTGAATTTGCTATATTCCACTGAGCCTGTTGGGTAAACCTGCTGGACAGATAATAGAGCCAAATCTGAGGTACCCCTAAACCCCCCTGGGCTGCTGGACGGTATAGTACATCTCTGGAAAACCTCGGGGGCCTGCTTTGCCATATAAATTTGTTGAAGTGTGACTGGAGATCTAGCAACAGGGATTTAGAAAGTCTGACAGGAAGGGAACGGAACAGGTAAAGGAGTTTGGGCAAGATTGTCATCTTAATAGCTGTGATCCTGCCGAGGAAGGAAATGTGTAACGGGGCCCAGAGCCTCAGAAGCCCCTTCAACTTAGCAAACATCTTGGGGTAGTTGGCTTGATAGAGTTTGCAGTGGTCACCGGTCAGGTCAATGCCCAAATAAGAAAGGGAGTCCACCCTCCAAGAGAACGAAAAACTCTGCTTCAGGTGATCTATCTCCGCAGGGGAGAAACCTACCGGCAGAGCCACTGATTTTGTAACATTGACCGTGAGACCGGAGACCCGCGCAAAGGCAGTCAGAGTGGACAACAGCGGGGGCAAGGTGAGCAAGGGGTCAGTGACAAACATTAGAACATCATCCGCATACATACAGAACTTGTATGTGGAAAAACTTTTGGTATATCCTCGTATATCAGGGTTATTTAAAATGGCAATGGCCAGGGGTTCAAGGGCTAATGCAAAGATAAGAGGGGAAAGGGGACAACCCTGGCGCGTGCCTCTTCCTAAACTAAAAAAGTCTGAGCTGCACCCAGGGATTCGGATTCGTGTTTTTGGGTTCCGGTACAATGCCTGAAACGCATGAAAAAATTCCCCCTGGAAGCCCATACGGGGCAAAAGCGTGGATAGATAGTTCCAGGAGACACTATCAAAGGCCTTATGTATATCCAGGCCCAATAAGAAAAGTTTACGGGAAAATAAGTTGGCATCCTGTATAATGTTCGTGGCTAAGCGGATATTATCTGTGATAAACCTATGGGGGATAAAGCCTGACTGATAGGGGGAGATAAGAGAGGGGATAACTCCTGCTAATCTATCGGCCATGATCCTAGAGAAGATTTTAAGGTCATTATTAATTACCGATATGGGCCTATAATTCTGGGGGAGAGCATGATTCTTATTGGGTTTAGGGATCAAGGACATGTTGGCGAGCAACATTTCTTCAGGGAAGCTACCACCTTGCAAAATTAAATTAAACAATTGGGCCAATCTAGTGGATAGTGGTTCAGAGAATTTTTTATAATAAATTGACGAAAACCCGTCGGGCCCCGGGGCTGAACCCGATTTCAATGATTTGATCACTCTCAGGACTTCAACCGGGGTGACTGGTGCATTCAATTTATCTTGTTGTAAGGAGGAAAGGGAGGGAAGGGGAAGGGCCTGGAACCAGGGATCATTCTGCACTGAGGGTTCCGAGGGTCTGGCTGCCAACAAAGTGGAATAGAACCGCGTGAAGTGCCGAAGCACCTCCTGCGGGTGGGAGGAGGTACGGCCTGGGCCCACATCTAGTCTGTAAACATGTGGAGGGCGCGTCTGCTGATTCAATTTCCTAGCAAACATGGAAGAGGCCGTGTTGCTATGAAGCAGAAACCGCGCCCTCGACCATCTCAGAGACTTTTCAACCCTGTCCGAGAGCAGAGTATCTAATTCCAGACGTTTCTGGTCTATCGCCTGCCTAGTGGAGTCCAAATGCAGAGAATCTGCTTTTTTATAAAGAAGGTCTAACTCTGACGAAAGCGACAGAATCTTATGTCTGTTCTGTTTGTTACGCGCCGCGGAAATTCCAATTAGTTTTCCACGGATCACCGCCTTATGGGCGGCCCAGACCGTAGCAAACGGGGTTTCAGGGATGGCGTTATATGTGAAATATTCCAGTATGGCTTTCTCCACCTCTGGCTGAACTGCAGCATCAGACAGAAGTGCTTCATTAAGGCGCCAAGAATAAGGGGAAGCGGGGAGACCAATTACATTCATGGTGAAAGAAACTGCATGGTGGTCCGACCAAACGCAATTGTGTATCGAGGAGGACGAGGAGTTAGCCAATAGAACTGGAGATGCGTAAATATAATCCAGCCTAGCTGAGCTATTGTGAGGGTGGGAGTAGAAGGTAAACTCTCTAACGCCCACATTGTGTGCCCTCCAGGTATCCACCAATTGGTGGTCCAGAAGACTTCTTGTCAGTGTCTTAGGAAAAGCTCTGGCATTGGCAGCAGTGGTACATCTGTCTAAGTTAGCATTGGCCACCATATTAAAATCCCCCCCAACTATCATATGCGAGGACTGGTACTTGGACAAGGTGGCAAAAAAGGAGCTAAAAAATGAGACAGGAGCATCACTAGGGGCATAAACACTGGCAATAGTCAGTTCTTTGTTATTCACCAGACCCTTGATTATAACATACCTACTCTCAGAATCTTTTACAGTTTGCTTAACCTCCATAGGAAAGGACGAGTGCAAGAGTATGGCAGCGCCCCTAGATTTAGAGGAGTGGAGAGAGTAGTAAGCTTGAGGGAATTGTCTGTGAAAAAATTTGGGATGGGAAGAATGAGCAAAATGGGTCTCCTGTAGAAGAATGACCTTGGCACCCAAAGATTTATACATGCCGAAGGCTTTACGCCGCTTAATCGGGGAGTTAAACCCCTTCACATTATGTGAGATACATGTGACAGGCATAAGGGGAGAAAAAGGGAATTATAATTTGCAAGTGTAAATTAGAGCGAAACGCCCTTTGTGGGAATGACCTAAAAGTATTACCTTCTAGGGGCGCCACCATCATCATAGACCCATGAACATAAAAATAGCGCCAGGGAACTTCAATCAAAGCCCACCTCCGTGGAGCACATAGTTTAGCAGCAAGACAGGTATTTAAAGTATAAGTATAAAATCGCTGACCTGAAAAAAAAATATATGAAAACCAGAAATAAAAATAAAAAAGAGAATAAAACAAAATGCAGCACCTAAACATTGGGTCAGGTAGACAAGAACACAACCTGACAACAAGAAAATCAGAACAAAACGAGACAACTCGGTCTCGAGCCCAGCTGGTCCAAAAACGTGTAGTGGAAAAGATTCGACACTAACACAAGAAAACAAAGGAAGTTCAATGTAGCTGGGTGGGGAGGACATGACACGGCTCCGCGGGACCAACTCCCGGGGGAGAGCAATATAGATGGATGGAGGATCAAAGTAAATAGCCTAATAAAAGAAAAACTTGTAAACTGTTCCATCGCAGAGGGTAGTGGTCGCCAAAGAGGAAGTGTAGAAATGTCCCATGCGGGGCTACAGGTGTAGTTCAGTTAGGATTTCTGTCCCCAGGATCGTACCTGATTCTCCTTCTGTCTCTGCGAGGAGTTTGCCAGATCGGAGCAGGTCTAGGTGTGGAGGGTGGGCGACGGATCGCGGCCGCGTCCAGGAGGCCCAACTTCACTAAGATTTCCTGCCCCTCCAGTAGGGAAGTCGCGATGTAAGTTGTACCGTTGTGGGGGATCGACAACTTAAAGGGGAATCCCCATTTATAGCGGATCCTGGCTGATTGGAGAATCGCCGTGACTTCCTTCAGGCCCCTGCGTCTGTCAAGGGTGGCTGGGGAGATGTCTGGGTAGATCTGGATAACATGCTCATCTAACACAATCCGTTGTTTCAAGCGCGCAGCCCTCAGGATCTCTTCTTTAATAAGGAAGTCCTTCATACAAAGGACTATGTCCCTCGGGGGTTTGTCCGGGGGTGGCTTAGGTCTCAAAGCCCTGTGAATGCGGTCGCAGGTGAATGCCGCCGAATCACAGTTAGGGAGTAGGGACTTAAAGATCTTGATGGCCGTGGGAATAAGTTCCGCTTCTGATTCAGGGACCCCCCGCAGGCGTAGGTTATGGCGCCTGTTACGATTGTCCAGGTCCTCGATTTGGGACTGCATTTGTATAAACGCTGTGGATAGTGAGTCATATTCCCTGCTTAGGTCTCCATAGGCCAACGCCAGCTCGTCGTGCTTAGTTTCCAGGAGATCGGTTCTCGAGCCGAGGGCCGCGATCTCCTGCGACAACGTGTGGGAGGTTTTGTGGAGTTCCGTTTGGAACTTGGAGGCCAGTTTCTCGTACATAGACTCCAAGCTGGCATCAAGATCAGCCTTAGATAATCCGGCCTGGTGCTCCCGGTTCGTCTCCAAACCCCATGCGGGAGACCCACGCGGTGGTGAGGCTAGCAGTGGAGGGAACTGTAGGCCCGGATCCTCGGCGGCGCCATCTTGCGACATGTTGTCCTGCTCCCGTGCACGGAGGAGATAGTGCGTCAACGTGTGCTGAGCCGGGCCCTTGGACTGTTTCTTCCTCTTCGGCGGCATGCACTACTAGGTTGCGGCTTGAGGGGTGTCAAAATTGGGGAGAAAAGTTTGATCGTATGGCCCTCTAGCAGTGATATTGGTCCGGAGTGGAGCGGAGCTACAGCCTCAGGCGTCCATCCCGATCAGCGCCGCGCATGCGCCGAACCATTGACTTTTTGATTGGGCTAGTTAAAATAAATTATAGCAAATGAATCACATAAATCAGATCTACTTCCAGCATCTGATCTATGAGAAATCGATAGGAATCACCAGCTTTGCATTTATCTTCTTCAGGACCAGCGCTTATGTAGTTCATATGCCAAATTAAAGGACAAATATTGTCTGCATTATCCTAATTTTAATGCAGATGTGGAAATGGCATTCATCTTTTCATTTTATTTGCTAAGCGCTCACAGATCAATTATAAACTATAAATCATATTTTTTTTAGGTTATAGGAACTAGTATTATGGAATTTGTAACAATGCTTTTTTTTATGAACTATTCGTTTTCTTTTTGTTAAACATTTTTCCACTTTAATAAAAAGCAACACCCCCTCGACTTTGTACTGTTCGATGTTTTTGTGGTGCAATGCAGCTCCAGACAAAAGAACATGCTGGATTCAATTGGTCGTGAAACAACTAATCAGCAGGGGTCCGAGCTGGTGGCTTTAAAAGCTAAGCACTGCTATGAATACCTTCATCCAGCACAGAATTTCATTTGTAAATCAAATAATATCACATCAATTTGAAAAATATTGAACAAATGAAGAGAAACTGGGAACCCGTTTTAATTGCTGTAAGTAGTACGTATGCCTAAGAAGTCAAGCAACTGATTTCCGGACAAAAATACCAGTTATTATGTGATTAAATTCTTTAGCATCTACCAAAAAGTGACCAATCCTTAAAGGGGTTGTAAAGTTTCATTTTTTATTTTGTAAATAGGTTCCTTTAAGCTAGTGCATTGTTGGTTCACTTACCTTTTCCTTCCATTTCTCTTCTTAATGTTTTTTTTCTTTGTCTGAATTTCTCACTTCCTGTTCCTCCTCAGTAAGCATGCCCCCATCATCCGAGCCGTTCCTGCTGGGGGTTAGTCAGCATGCTCGCCCCCTCCCTTGGGACTACATCCCTGTGGGGAGATGCTGGGGGTTAGTCAGTGTGCTCGCCCCCTCCCTTATGACTACATCCTTGTGGGGAGACACTGTGTTCACAGCATCTCCCCGCAGGGATGTAGTCCCAAGGGAGGGGGCAAGCACCCCAACTAACCCCCAGCATCTCCCCACAGGGATGTAGTCCCAAGGGAGGGGGCGAGCATGCTGACTAACCCCCAGCCAGAATGGCTCGGATGATGAGGGCAAGCTTACTCAGGAGGAACAAGAAGTGAGAAAGGAAAAGGTAAGTGAACCAACAATGCACTAGCTTAAAGGAACCTATTTAGAAAATAAAAAAAACAAACCTTTACAACTCCTTTAAAGCTTCTAGGTTTAAAGAGGAAATGCAATCTGCTCACATAATTTTTAATAAAAACATCTTTGCCTTCCTGACGCTTTCCTTCAACCACTTTGTAAATTATTTTATATATACTGTGATTCTGTACTTGCCAAATATGCTGCAGAAATCTCCCTCCACTGAGTCTGGCTGCAACCATTTTAACTGTGGGCAGCTGAAGCTGATGCCTGTTCACTTCCTGGATTTACACAGACACACAAAGGCACACCTCCATCTCGTGATTACATCTAATCCATATCATCTGCAGTGGACACTTTCTCTGTATTATTTTCACTTGCATTTATTTTTCACTTGGGTGTTACACTGTGTTGTTTGGTTACTCCCATTTGTTTATCATACAATTTTTTTTATCACTGGACACTTCGATTGGTTCTATTTTTATGTATATCATTTCTTTTGGTTGCGCATTTTTTTTACCTATTTTTGACATGTTTGTTTAGCTGTGTATTCCAGCTTTTTGGTATTATTGCAGCACCAATTAGTTTCATTTTTTGAAACAACACTTTTTTCCTCCCGCTAGGTTGGAAACGTTTATTAGCACATTTAGTGTGCGCTATGGCACACATGTTTTGTTTCTTTTGTTAACTCATTAGATCTCACTTAAAATATTTTGTAGCTCTTGCTGCATCGATTATTGGGGGGAAGCGCAGATTGCCCACGCTTTACACACCTCCATCTCTGCAGCCCTACAGCTCTCATTGGCCCTTTTATGACTCATCCCTACTCCCTTACTGGTAAACTCTCATGGGAGTGAGAGCGAGAGTTGTGCATGATGTCATAAGCATAGCTCTCAACTGTCCCTGATTTCCAGGGACTGTCCCTGATTTGGAGCAATATCCCTCTGTCCCTCTTTCCCCCTCATTTGTCCCTCATTTTGGTCTGGTCTATATAGTTGTATATAAAATGCACTTTTTATCTTTCAAAAAGTGTTTCCCAGTGCTAAACCCTTCATCCAATTTCTAAATTGCTGCATTTGTATATTTTAAAAGCCAATATAAAGGAATAGTACTAGTAAAAAAAAAAACCCTTCTGAATTTAATTAACATATTTTTTGGTTAAATTTCCTTTAAGGGGTGTCCCATGCATACATACATTTGTAAGTAGGTGTCCCTCATTCCCATCTCAAAATGTTGGGAGGTATGCATAAGCCTAGGCTTATTAGTGGACAAGAAACAGGAAGTGGGCTGTATAAGGTGTTTACTGGCAGAAAAAAAAAAACTATCCAAAGTTAAAACAACAAGCGCGGAAGATTTAATAGATAGATAAAAAGATTTTAAAAAATGACTGAAGGTCCACTTTAACATAAAGGAGAGCTAATGTTCCTGATCCTATCAAAACGATTTTCCTAAATGCATGTCAATACATTCTACTGAATATGTTTTGCTGAACGAACTTGATCTTCGTGAAACATATTAATGCAGGTAAATAGTCTTTTTGTCTCTTCACCCTAACAGGTTAAATACATGTCTATTGTTTGATGTAGACATTTTCCACTCTTGTCTTGACAGAGGATTCATAATGCTACTCAAGAGGTTGGAGCACTCTGCTCCTTCTGCTTTCTCACTGTGGCTTCCTGCTGGGATTGCTAAGCCATCCTTCTAAAAGATAACTATCATACATTTATAAAACATTTTTACCTAACATATGAAGCATTAAAGCCAACGTTTACCTAAAAAATTGAAAATAAGCACAAGGAACATTAATTACCTGAAGTTTGATGTATTCTTTGTGCTTTCGCCTTCTAGTTCAGTAATAGTTTCTTCTCCTTAAAGCGGGAGTTCACCCTAATCTAATTTTTTTTTAAATCGGAGCCGTACTTACCGTTTTAGAGATACATCTTCTCCGCTGCTTCCGGGTATGGTCTTCGGGACTGGGCGTTCCTTCTTGATTGACAGTCTTCCGACAGGCTTCCGACGGTCGCATCTATCGCGTCACGATTTTCCGAAAGTAGCCGAACGTCGGTGCGCAGGCGCCGTATAGCGCCACACCGACGTTCGGCTACTTTCGGAAAATCGTGACGCGATAGATGCGACCGTCGGAAGCCTGTCAATCAAGAAGGAACGCCCAGTCCCGAAGACCATACCCTGAAGCAGCGGAGAAGATGTATCTCTAAAACGGTAAGTACGGCTCCGATTTAAAAAAAAAAAAAACAATTCCCCTAGACAAAATGAGCATGAATCTAATCTTAAAAATTGTAATTTCCGGGTGAACCTCCACTTTAAATGCCCTCCACAACTCCACCACCAGTGCAGTGGGGGTAATAGAACTGAGGAGCTATCACAAGCACTCATCAAGAGTGCCTGACTATGCTCACCATTTCCATCCACCCCATCCATTCATACAAGCCATACTACAGCTTCTTTGATTGAATCATGATCTATGAATGGCAGGGAAGGACCTTCAATCATCCACCTATACTCCATTAACAGGTCGTGTTTCATTCATAGATGTGTAAATTTCAGCATTTTCAGCCCTGCCCTGTTACTTTTTTAACTACAGTACACCTTCACCTACAGGTATGTTATGGAGATGAGTAGAAGAGAGCTGTTCTGTTGACATAACACATTTCTTGTCCTAGAGCAGTGGCTCTCAACCTTTCTAGTGCCGTGACCCCTTAATACAATTTTCCAAGTTGTGGGGACCTCTAACAGAAAAATGTTGTTTTTGTTTTGTAGCGTGGATTGTCGGCACCCAAGACAAGTAATTTGCGCCCCTAACCCACGGACATTTAGCGCTCCCTGACTCCCTTCCACTCGTACAGTATTAAAACCCCTTATGGTCAGCTGACCTCTAGTCTCTGTCCCCCAGTCATGCCGTGAACTGAACTGCTGCAAAGAGACTGAGTGGGTGGCCACAGGCTCCAGGGACAGCCCTGCTGGGCGGCCACAAAGAGGCTGGGAGAGTGGTGCAGGCTTCAGGAACAGTCCAGGATTCGGTGACCCCTGAAAAATAATCATTTGACCCCCGAGGGGGTCCCGACCCCCAGGTTGAGAACCACTGTCCTAGAGGAACAACATTGCTCTTTCATTGAGAAAGGGAGTCACTGCTCAAGGCAGAAATGATGAACCTCCTCACTGTACTCAACGTACTCACCGTACTCAGTGTAGATACAGTACACTGAGTAAGCATACTAGGTGTGATACTTACAAGTTCACCAGGGGGCAATAATAAAAAGAGAACAGTCTGAAAAAAGAAAACAGATCTATGAATCTATGAAGGCTAGATTTACACTTGTGCGGTTCCTGTGTGCCATGTTTGCATGGGCTGCTGTACCTCTGGGAAAAGCGGGGCAATATTTCCCAACCCTTTTTTTCAAAACAGAACGGCATTTTGCGGTTTCACATACCTGAAAATGCATTGCATTTTCCGATGCATGGGGTTGCCACGAAGAATTAAAAAAGCAGTAAGTTTTGCCTGTAGGTCAGGGAACAAGTGCAATTAGCATGCATTCCCCGAGCTGCATGTGTGTAAACCTAGCCTTATGCAGCCATTTAAGGACATGCACCTTACCAGTTCTCAGATAGCTGAAAACAAAAACAATTACAGAGTGAATAGAGATTTTTTTTAGAGCCATCATTCTCAGCTACCTCTGAACTGATGACCTGTAAAGGCTTCTAAAGCATTGCCCATGGACAATTTAAGGTTGCGTGTTTTTTCACCGAGCATGCACAGTTTTGAGGCTTAACATATTTGGTTATCAATTTACTCAAAACAACCTCATATAACTGGATATTGCGTTTGTGTGCAGTGAATTAATTAGGCTACTTTCACACCGAGGGGTTGGGGGGCGTTGGCATTAAATCGTCTCTATTTTTTTGCGGCATGCTTTTAACTCCCCACCAGCGGCCGAAAAAGGGTTAAAATCATCAATAAAGCGCCCCTGCCCATTGATTTCAATGGGCAGGGGTGCTTTAGGAGTGGTGTATACACCGCTCCTACATCGCTGCAAAGATGCTTCTTGCAGGACTTTTTTTACCGTCCTGCCAACGCACCACTCCAGTGTGAAAGCCCTGGTCTTAAAAATACATCTCTTTTATTTTAAATATTTAAAAACAGCAGTACAAAAATAGAGTTGCTCCAAACGGCGCAACATTTCAAGTCATATGTGGCTCTGTATTTTAAATCGGTGGTGAGGAACATTGTGGACTTAGATCACAAAAAGCAAAGAGCAGTGCAGCGAAAAAATATAAACTAAAACAAGATCATATAGAGTCCATATATGAAGATAGAAAGAGCACAAAAAATTGTGATCAAAACGGATTCGACCCCACGCTGAAGAAGTCCCGCCCATGGACGTAACGCGTACGGGGCGAGGAGCTACAGTATGTCTGACGTCACCCGTGGCCATCATTCCGGTTGGAAATTCACTACACGCTGTGTTTTGCTGGCACTCGCTCAAGAGTGCTGTTAAATGTGAGTCTATTTCTTGCCACTTTATTACTTTAATAAATCGTTCTATACAGAGAGCACTAGACTGTTTCTTTTGTATTCCATATGCGGTGAACTCATCAAGAGGTACAGGATCTCGATAATTACCCTGAGTGTGGGTTTACTTTCTTGTGACCTATTATAGGTTGAGCAGATGAGGTGAGAGGCCAGTGTGTCTGAGGTAGAGGTTTCACTGTCACCAGTCAAATCATCTTGCTCGTCACTGCATCCTTTTTTATCACATTTTTTTGTGCTCTTTCTATCTTCATATATGGACTCTATATGATCTTATTATAGTTTATATTTTTGCGCTGCACTGCTCTTTGCTTTATGTTTGTTTGAGGTGTTTTTTGAGTTAACCTTTAGTGCTAGCCTGCAATCTTTGTTATTTAGGTGGTTTTATTGGTCAGCGCTGAATACTCTTTCATTTTATGACTTAGATCACAAACCAAGTTCCTCCCATTCAAGCCGCAATTTAACGCAATATAGAACAAAAGGGTGGTAGACCAACAGACTTGAACAAGAACTTCCAGGTACACACCACAGTCTTGCTCATCCAGATTGTATTTAACACAATATCACTAAGAAAATATACAGTAAACAAGAGAACCTAGTGGGATCTTCTGAATATACTGTATGCACATTTTAGCCAAACACATGGCATTTTCAGCTGTAGGTGGCAATATTAGTTGTAACTATATAAAATCTTATCAAGCAATAATACTTTTACCCAATTCAACTCATACTTTAACATTCCTCTTACAAAAAATAAAATAAAAATCAACAAATCACATAAGTATTTAACAAAACAAATAACTGAATATGTAGCAAGAGTTATATACAGTACATCCTTATCTGTCTCCTGTGTATATGAAACAGTAATCTGCTATCCATCTCCAAAAAAAAAAAAAAAACAGGAAGCCAGTAAGTAATTACAATTAATTACAATTAAGAATAATTTAAATTTAAAAGAGAAAACAATTAATATTCCCTATTAAGACATCCCAGGTACAAGTAGTCTAACTTTTGCTATCCAAAACATTTCGGGCCAGATTCACAAATGAGATACGACGGCGTTTCTCCTGATACGCCGTCGTATCTCTGTTTCTATCTATGCGACTGATTCATAGAATCAGTTACGCATAGATATCCATAAGATCCGACAGGTGTAATTGTTTTACACTGTCGGATCTTAGGATGCAGTACCGCGGCCGCCGCTGGGGGGAGTTTGCGTCGTAAACCAGCGTCGGGTATGCAAATTAGGAGTTACGGCGGATCCACGGCGGTTTTTCGCGTTCGCTACGTCGCCGCTAGTCTAGTTTCCCGTCGCAAAGTTACACTTTTTTTTTGGTGCCTTAACTTTAGTCAGCAAGTGTATTGCTGTTTAAAGTATGGCCGTCGTTCCCGAAATTTAAAAATCAACGTCGTTTGCGTAAGCCGTCCGGGAATACGGAAGTACGCTACACGCGTCGCCGTTCAAAAAAAATGACGTCACGGCGCGCAAAGCACGGCGGGAGTTAGGAAACGGAGCATGCGCAGTAGGTCCGGCGCGGGAGCGCGCCTAATTTAAATGGCACACGCCCATTTGAATTGGCCCGCCTTGCGCCGGAGGCCGTGGGCGTATTTTTCATCGCAAGTGCTTGGTGAATCAGGCACTTGCGGTGAAAAATTGCGGCGGTGTAACGTATCTAGGATACGTTACGCCGCCGCGATTCTACGTGAATCTGGCCCTATATTCTTAACTTCTCTCTGTCACCATGCTGTCTCAATTGGAGAATTGAATCAATCACTTGAAAACAGCTACTGCTTGAGCTGTAAGTCTTCAACAAATTGCTGACTCATTGGAAGATATCCTATTTTTTGCACTCTAAATTGACTGCCCAATATACAGATGTGGATTTTAGTAAAACCCAGGACATTACTAAGGTTATCATATGGAATCCACCTATTATGAATAATATTCATTACTTTAGGAGATAATTTATTGAAAGAAATACAACTTGATTGATCTTTTCTCCTCTACTTGTGGATCCCTCACTGCCCAATCCCAGCATTGTTAAATCCAAAAGTTTAGGGAAAAGTCATGTGTCAAAAATCTCTCCATCATCCTCAACCCTTTCAGGTTTTTTTTTACAGGATCAGATACAATCCTATCGACCCTCATCAGTTGAGACCTCGACTGTCGGATGGACAAGTTGGAAAACTTTTGCTGATCAGTGGCTGTAGGTGCTGATCATGATCAGTGCATTCTGATGGGGGAGGGAGGGGGGGGGGGCTGGTGGAATTCCTCCTTCTACCTCGTTTGTGTGGATGGAGGAGTTTGTTAATTTTAAATTTATGCTCAGCCTGCCGGCTGTCTGAAAAAATAAGCTACTCATCTGTCGCCAGCTTACGGTGGTTCTAACCTCAACATGTTTTTTTTCCTGCATTAAGATAAAAATGGCACCACTACCTGATTTACTTACCTCCACCCTTAAACACTTACTTGGCTCATGTTACAGCTCCAGTACTGTCTCAGCTGCAACGCCCCTCACTTCCTGCTTTCACAGAAGGCACTGAGGGCAGAGGAAGCCATGGGCTCCTGCTGCTGTTAACCAAACTCCTGTTAGGTTTTAGCAGGGGCGTGGCTTGCCGGTGCTGTGTGTGTGTCTAGGAACACACACACACAGCCCAGCTTGGAAGCATGCATGCTTGTGTGCCTCCATAGCACCCAGCTTGCTAAGGAGGCACCTGGAGGAGGAAGGAGAAGACAACATCAATAGGGGAATTCCAGGTAAGTACAACATCTTTTTTATTTTAACCAAAAACATTATTTTTTAGTATCACATTGACTAAGGTCAATGATCCAATCTGACTCAAAATATATCTACAGGTATGCCTCTGATATATGACCTTTGCATTGATACATACTGTATGGCCTTAATATATCATGGCTGATAGAAACAAACATGGAATCCATCCCCAAAACTACTGGTCACCCAGCAGGGCATACTGGATACTTATGTACTTTTGGTAAGATACTGTATAACAAAATTATGTCTGTAGAAGTCTCATCAATTTCTCATCAATAATTCCCCTTTCAATGGCTTTGTGAGCCAACCCCATAATGGGGTCACTATCTAATCTACGATATGTCAGAGTATCAGACAACATAGGCTTCATTTACGTAGAAATCATAACCCATGATAACGGTGGCCCCATCCTTATCAGCAAGTTAGCTGACAAGGAAAATATCCTTTACTACTTGTGTTACAAATCGTTCTATACTTGGATAAGTTTGGATGAAAATGGACTTGAATAAACTAGGTGCAAATAAGTCTGTAGCTCACAGTCTTGGAATACATCCGAACAAGGTCAAATAGGTGTTGTAGAAAATAATGTTTCAATCGGATTCTATAAAATAAAAATCTCTGACGTTCCAAATCTTATTAAAAAAATAAATAAGGAAAAATAGTCGGACAAAATGAGTTCCAATTTGAATACAGATATTTTGTTTCCCAGTAAAGTTAAAAGAAATTAAATATTCATAATTAGTGATTCCCCTTTAGGGGCTACCTACATTGGCCTTGAAGTGTAACTCCCTTCTTGTCTCTATTTTCACCTACGTCTACTGGTCCTTTTATTTCCAATAGTTTTTATTGAAAGAAAAATGAGCATAACAACAACACAGAAGCATCGCCACAAAAGTGTTAACAAACGCCTAAGGTCTCCATCCCAATACATAACACCATATATTATTCGGCATCATCATCGTAACAAAAAGCATAATAAAATACTCCAGGGTAAAACACTAAGTGTGGTTCTCCCCAATTAATCGATGACCAAACCTTAGTAGGCCCAAGACCTGCCGGTCAAGAGACCTGGATCTGGAAACCCCAAATCCATTCTGTTGCCTCTATTACTATTCAAACGGGAGGACCCGCTTTGTAAGGCTTCTGTTGGAAAGATGGAGGTGTAAAAAATAAACATAAATAAGCAGTATCGTATATGGAAAAGAAAAGAAGAAAAGGAAAAGAAGAAAAAGAAAAAAGAAAGGAAAAGAAAAGATAAAGGGGGGAGGGAACAGATAGGAGAGCAACCGACCAGCCCCTAGAAATCAATCAAATGGATCCATGACCGTAGCTCACACCTCCAGCGATCTTAGATCGCTAGCCAGGTAAGCCAGCCACGGGTCCCAAACCTTATGGAAAAACTCCAGCTTGTCCTGAATCAGTGCCGTCAATCTCTCATTTAGCATTAACCATGACAGTTTCCGTTTAAGCTGTTCGAGCGGCAAGGAGGCGACGCGCCAATTTATGGCTATCGTGATCTTAGCTGATATAAAGATAAACTTAAGCAATCGCCTTTGGGCTTTAGATGCCTCCACCACCCTGTCGCCCAAAAGAGCCTGCTTTGCAGATTTAGTCATGTTCAACTGGGTCAATGAGTAGATAAAATTATATACCCTAATCCAAAATCTTCTGACCTTTGGACACGACCACCAGATGTGATAGGCAGTTCCCACCTGGCCACATCCCCGGAAGCAGTTGGGGGTGGCCCCATGAACAAAGGTAGCGAGTCTGGCCGGCACCATATACCATCTAAGCAGCACTTTATAATTGGCTTCTATAATGGACGTGTTTATAAGTGACTTAGAAGCAGTCTCTGCCAGCTCACACCACTTATTTAGATCAAAGGTTTCCTGCAGGTCCTCCTCCCACCGGAGCATGTAATTCAGCTTAGTGGAAGACGACATCAGCATCGCATATAACTCAGAAATATGTCCCCGTAAACTGTCATAGCGAACGCAAAGATACTCCATGGGGGTATGAACCTCCAAGTCTCCCTGGCGGGCCAACATTTGTATAAAGTGACATATCTGAACATATCTGTAACATTCTATCAATGGCATTTGATACTTCTCCCGCAAAACCTGCTCAGAGAGAACCTTCCCTTTGTCGCAAAGGTCCGCTATGCGCAGTAGTCCCTTATTCGTCCACCATTGGAAAGCAACTGGGTCGAGACCTGGGGTGAAAGCACGATTTCTCAACAGGGGGGCCAATGGGGAATGAGGCGATTTAAAAGCCTGTGTTCTAGAGTCTCTATCCCAAATATCCAAGGAAAATGATAAAGATGGGCATAAAATGGTGGGTCTGTCTTTAGGCGGAAGCCACAGTATATGGGAAATAGGAGACGGGCGACAAGCGTAGGATTCCATGATCATCCAGATCGCCTGTGACCGCTTTGAATGGAACCTGGAGAGTTGGGCTAACTGAGCCGCATAGAAATATTTCTGCAGGTTAGGTAGGCCCAATCCTCCCTTCCGTTTCAAGGTATACATAGTGCGTTTGTTCACCCTAGGCCTCTTGTCTCCCCAGATGAATTCAAGGATTTTTCTTTGTAACAACTCCAAGTCACTGCGCACCAAGGCTATCGGTAATGTACGAAATAAGTACAGTATCCTTGGCAAGATGTTCATCTTTATAGAGTGGAATCTGCCAAACCATGATGGAGGGTGGATTCGCCACTTCGCCAGATCCTCGATCATTTTTTTAATTAAGGCTGGGTAATTCTTTTTATACAAGGTTTGGAGAGAAGAGGTCAGATTGACTCCCAAATAAGGAAGCATTTCAGATTCCCAATGCTCTACTGGTCCTTTTATTAATTTATTTCACAATTCTTATCCGTAGAGGAGTGGTCTATATAGGACCTCCTCCTACCCAGTCCTCCTGGACCATATTGTCCAACACAGGATTAAGAACATTGCCACTGACACCCATATCGTGTATTATAATCTGCTGCATCTCTCTGGAATTTTAACTTTTGTGTGGTCTCTTTTGCCAAACAATTTTCAGGTATCATATTTATTCATTCATGTATCAACTTCCTGACAGAACCCGAAAAACGGTCGTGTGTATGCGGCATAAGAGTTAAAAATACCGGGAAGGGTTACACTTACATATTACTTTGCATACATGCCCTAAATATGAAAACTACATTTGATGATAGGTTCACTTTGAGTGTGGGTTAAGTGAAGAAAAAAAATATTATTAACATTTTGGTATCACTCACTATGCAGAATGGAAAAAAAAAAAAACATCAGAAACACAAGATAAGCTTACAAATCAGTGTAATATGTGACAACTATTGAATTTGCTGTTGTACTTTCTTCTCTATTGCTCAGTGCTAGCACTGATATTCTTTAACAGCAAACACTCTAAAGCCCTGTACACACGATCGGATATCTGATGGAATCTAATCCGATGGATTTTTTCGTCGGATATCCAAACGCGGTGACGTAAAACACTACGACGTGCTGAGAAAAATTAAGTTCAATGCTTCGGAGCATGCGTTGATTTTATTCTGAGCATGCATGGATTTTTCTCCGACAGAATTCCACACAGAAGATCTGAATTTCCCATCTGATTTTTTTCCATCTGAAGAATTTAAAACATATTCAATTTGTTTACACCGATGGTAAAAACAACCGTGTGTACACGGCATAAGGTGATATGTACTGTATTTACCATTTTATAATGTGAGCAATAGGTTTCCTCAACTATCCTTCGAAGGTAAGAAAAAACTATCTTCCATTCTTATTTATTTAAAATTCATATTCTGAAGTGTAACCATAAATGAACTGTGATTTTACATATTAATTGCCTATTGTGCCATATTGCAATGGACATTCACATGCAGATTTTTAGGTGTTCTGCACAGAAGCTGCTGGCATATTAACCCTCCTTGTAAATGCTGTGAGAAAATCAATAACAGCATAAGCTATCTGGAGATAGCATTGTTTTCAGTCTACTGACAGAATTCTGAACGTAAAACTTACACTAGAGTAAATAGGAGGAGTAAAACACAATCGCTGTGCTGCACTCCTCAGTACCTGCCGTTATTTCTGCCTCTAGGGCATACATATAAATGGACACACAGGGCCAGATCCACGAAGCCTGGCGCATTGTTGCGTCCGGCCTAGCGTATCTCTGATACACTACGCTGCCGTAACTTACAGCGTAATTTCCTTATCCTCAAAGAATTTGCGCCGTAAGTTACGGCCGTGTAGTGTAACTTTGGCGGCGTAAGGGCGCGCAATTCAAATGGATGTAATGGGGGCGTGTTTTATGTAAATACGTCTTGACCTGACGTAAATTAAGTTTTTTTTTAACAGGGCATGCGCCGTCCGTGGGGGTATCCCAGTGTGCATGCTCGAAATTAACACGCAACAAGCCAATGCTTACGACGTGAACGTCATTCTACGCAAAGCCCTATTCGCGAACGACTTACGCAAACAACGTAAAAAATTCAAAATTCAACGCGGGAACGACGACCATACTTAACATAGGATACGCCTCATATAGCAGGGGTAACTATACGCCGAAAAAAGCCTTACGGAAAGGTACGTTCATGGATCGCCGTATCTAGCTAATTTGCATACTCAACGCGGGAAAACGACGGAAACGCCACCTAGCGGCCAGCGTAAATATGCACCTTAGATCCGACGGTGTACTAAGACGTACGCCAGTCGGATCTAGCACAGCTTCAGGTGTATCTTGTTTTGTGGATACAAAACAAAGATACGCCGGAGCAAACTAGAAGTTACGCGGCATATCAATAGATACGCCAGCGTAACTTCTTTGTGGATCTGGCCCACAGTTTTTTTTAAAGCATTAGCACATTCTGGTAACATTTTTCAGATTAGGCTTATCATAGTAACACATCTAATGTATCCATGAGAAAAAAAAACTATCAACTATCTTTAAAATAATGTATTTTTCCTGCTTAACCGGATTGGGTGTTTACCATGACCACAGGTTCAATGTTGCAGAGAACTTTTATTACATTTTCTGGAGAGCGTTGATGAGAGCGATGATACCTTATCAAGGGTAAATAATTGTTTTTTCCGATTCACCTAGTGTTTCTTATGGAGGACACTGCCTCCCACCTTTTATTCATTCCCACGCACATATTGACAGTAGCTCAGAGATATTGAAAATAAGGCTTTTGCACTCAACTCCTACTATGTTCATAACTTCCCTAAATTAGAAAGGGGGGGCGGGGGGGGGGGTGTATGGCTGCAAAACACAGAAGGATCTAGGCAGGTAAATATGCCCTGATTAGACTGACAATATATATTGTATTTATTGGTGTATAACACTCACTTTTTTACCCTGAAAATAGAGGATAAACTGTGCCTGCGTGTTATACGCAGGGGGTAGGGGAAATTTTTTTCCTGAAACTTCCCTCTTAAAGTTAGGGTGCGTGTTATACGCCGATAAATACGGTATACAAAATTAGCTTGTACACTTAGGAATTACATTATCTAGCAAAAACTAATTTGTTTATGTTTATCTCCAAATTGGCAAGCATAAAAATCAACTGCAATGATACAACTTTCATGAATAAACTGACATTCAATGTCCCTGTTCATGAATGACGATTTACAACCATCAACAATTCAATTCCTTAGTTCCTCTGATGACCCTCATGATTACACAGGGAAAATGTAAAAACAGGACATAACAACACAAAACACACAACTACAACATTGCACTGCAACTCTGCCTCCTAAGTTGATATTAGTGCTTTTTTTTTTGTAAAAGGAGATGCAGGACTTATCTAATATTGCTTTCTTCTTTTTCTTCTCTGTGCTTTCTCCTCATACTATCCCCTGGCCACATTGCCCCACTTCAGGTATCTGGGTGTCTCCTGTGTCTACTGGGCTTATGGCGTCCCACTGGAGTTGCCACTTAATGCACACAATTGTTTTGCACTCCAATCTGACATGCAACCCCTTCCAGCAACACACAAACAGGCAGAATGAGAAACCACGCATTGTTGAGGGACAGTATGAAGAGCTAGCATAGAGGAGAAACATTGAACGCATGAAATCATGCTATTAGGATCGAAAAGAGTTGGAGTATAGCCTCATATAAAAATAAGTAGAAAAACTATAAAAACGTACCATCATCCAAATTAATTGTATAAAAGAGGAAGGGTGGGGGCAAAAGAACAGTTGCTGAAGCTAGACTTGATAGCATGCCTACCCAGTTTTTGGTGGACTATTTCGGTACTGATAAAGAATAATAAAAAGCAGTTACATAAAAATAATTTATTACAAATAAAAAATATACAGAACAATCATACAGATCAAATATTGGACGAAATCTCTACTAGTTTCGCGGGTTTACCGCTTCCTCAGGAGAGCCAATCTATAGGATACATAATACAGTAAAATCATATATTACAGTTCAGCAGCAGTAAAAATTGCATAAGAAACAGTAGGCGTAGCTTACCCGATGGGTAATAAAACAATTGCGGAGGCGAACCGCCCAATTGGTTTCCCCCCCGCGGCGGACATGGGTGATATGGACATGTGGGAAAACGCGTGGTTTCCCCCCCAATTGGTTTCCCCCCCGCGGCGGACATGGGTGATATGGACATGGGGGATAACGCGTGGATCTCTATTAGGATCGAATTTTTTAAGAAAAAAAACAAGGCTTTAATATCACTTTCATGCCTTGTACACACGACCGGTTTTCACGATGAGAAAACTGTCATTTTTTTTATTGGTCGTGTGTATGCTTCCCTAGCAGTTTTCTCTACGAAAAAACTGCCCGCAAAAAAATTTAAACCAGCTCTCTTTTTTCTCATTGTGTTTCCCATCAGTCTTTTTCTCGTCATAAAAAACGGTCGTGTGTATGCTTTTCCGAGGGGAAAAAAAACGTGAATGCTCAGAATCAAGTATGCAGCCCAAAAGCAGCCCAAAGGGTGGCGCCATTTGAAAGGAACTTCCCCTTTATAGTCCCGTCGTACGTGTTGTAGGTCACTGTGCTTTGGTCAGACTGTTTTTTGCATGAACGTGTGTATGCAAGCCAGGCCGGAGAGGAATCACGTCGGTGAAAAACATTGCAGAGAAAAATGTTTGTGTGTACGAGGCATCAGAGGAAGTTCATTCCCTCCCAGCATGTTTTATTAACCCTCCCTGTTATGATTACTTGTCTTCAAGTCACATATTTACTTGCCCAACAGATCCAGATTTGTCCTGATGCTATCCACTGTTCAGGGGTCACTGCCATCCTGATCCTCCTCAGTGGTCGTGGTCTGGTTGGCTCTTCAGGGTTCATCAGGCTGACCATTAATGACACATGCCAGCTCTGCCTATGGCTGCTCTTTGTCCATACTTCCCCACATCTGCAGCCCCCTGGGATATGTAATAGGGATTTCCCAGGAGGCTGTGGGAAAAGGGAAATATCATTTCCACCTAGCCAAGAATAACGGTGGGCTGAGGGGGGTATATAAAACAACAACAAAAATAAACAAAAAAATCTGCCATGTATATTGTGGAGAGAGGAAATGGTGCAGGGACCCAAAGTCACTCAGGGGAGTAAAAGTCCATATTAGGTCATAAATTCCACACTATAATTTTAAGTTGTGTTGTGTTTATTATATTATTATTATTATTATTATTATTATTATTATTATTAATAATAATAACATCATTATTATTATTATACAGGATGTCTATAGAGCCAACAGTTCACACAGTGCTTTACAAAATGATTACATTTGTAAAACAATAATTTTATTTCACCTGTGACTGTATTAAAAGAGCTAAAAAACATGACCTGGCGGTAGTATCTGAGGTCAGATTAGAGAAAAACGACACTGCTACTATTTCGTACTGTGCTGTAGCCTACCTAGCATGAAATACTTTCTAAAGTTTGTCTTTATGTTTGGTATTTTGAATGCTCTGAGATAAATGGAAATATCTCGTACACACGGTCGTTTTTCGGCATTAAAAAAAATGTCGTTTTTAAAAACGTCATTTAAAATGATCGTGTGTGGGCTTCACATCGTTTTTCGGCTTCTGAAAAACGACAAAAAAATAATTTGAACATGCTGCATTTTTTAACGTCGTTTTTTAAAATGTAGTATTTCGTGTTGTAAAAAATGATCGTGTGTGGGCTAAAACAACGTTTTAAACCCGCGCATGACCAGAAGCGAGTTATGAGACGGGAGCGCTCGTTCTGGTAAAACTACCATTCATAATGGAGTAAGCACTTTCATCACGCTGTAACAGACAAAAAAGCGAGAATCGTCTTTTCCTAACAAGGAATCAGCTAAAAGAAGCCCAAAGGCGAATAGAACTTCCCCTTCAGAGTGCCGTCGTACGTGTTGTACGTCACCACGCTTTGTTCATCATTTTTCAAAAACGATGGTGTGTGGGCAACATCGTTTTTAATGATGAAGTTGGAAAAACGTCGTTTTTTGGACATGCTGAAAAACAAAAATTTTTTGTAATGCCGAAAAACGACTGTGTGTACGCGGCATAAGAGTTGTTGAATAACAACCTATATGATACTAGCAGAACTATATAAAGAACATTACAGCATTAATTGATTCACAGCAGCATGGAAATGGAAGCCATGTCAGCCACTTGTTCTCACATATTCAATACAGTTGACATAGCTCGGTTGGTAATCCCTGTGCATGAATTTTAACAGTGGGTGACTGTACTTTGTGGCATATACTGTCAAGACCACATGGATGTGTAATGGGTCAAAAATACATATACTGCTTTTATTTCACTAAGTTCTTTTTTAAACTTCACCCATGCCCATGAATTTAACTTTTCATATACCACTTACCTCTGACGCTCCTTTATGCAGAATAAACATACTAAAAACCCCAGCAAATCCTGTGCTGCCCTTTCCTCGCATGTCCCATCCCATGGCACCATCTTCAAATAGGAGATAGTTGTCTCTTCCCTATTTGCACAGCTAGTCTCCCGATGATGCTAACTTAATCCTATGCATGCGGGATTGCCCAGCAATGACGTTGTGTCTCCTCTTTACTCTCAAAATAGCTCCCCCCCAGATTTAATGAGAATCTTTTTTTATCAACAGATGGGTGTATTGGTCACAGTGCATGCGTGACATGGGGCGAATTATATCACCGGATTCATTGCATGTATGTGCCAGGTGCCAATACACTAACTTGCGCAACAAAAAAAAAAAAAATCCTTTTTCATGCTCCTAAACTCACAACATGTGCCGAAAAAGAACCAGGAAGTTGGAACACGGCAAAATGACTTTGTTAAACAATGGAGAGTTCGATGATTTCATATCAGAATTCAGAGCTGCATGCTCATGTAAAATTTCATAAAATGGGTGAAAGGTCCACTTTAAACCCTATACTTCATAGTCATTAAGTAATATATAACCTTAAAATCATAAAATATTTATGCTGATGACATATGGGTGATTTTCTTGCATTAATTACCCCTTCTTTTGTTACAACAATTTATTGCTAAGAAAATCCTAATGATTTTCTATGGAATTGGAAGTGAAGTGAAAAATTTTAAGTGGTTTATCAAGCTATGCTCAGTGATCACAGGTCATCGGTATTTTGGATCAGCGGCAAAATCGCTAGCGACAGTCACTCTTAATGCGTGCACCAATTGCAACGCTTAGCAACATATAACTGACAGAGAGCGATTTGTAGCAGCGCACAACCTAATGCTGTAGCAAATCACCAGCGACGATTAAATCACTAGTTACAAATTGCTGATCACTGTTAATTGCTGGCATCTGCAATTTGAAGCAGCGATTAAACTCTTAAATTAAATAAAAAAATTGCACATGTGCCATGTGCCATGACCTTTAATAAACTATACATACATAAGTCAAGTCCTTATAACATAATTTACATTGATGGTGGTCCTTAAAAAGTCATCTGCGATACTGCTGCGTCCTGATTTGTTTTTTTTTGTTTCCTGCCAAACTGATTTATAATGGGAATACTGCACCACAACTGCATATCAAGCATTTGGTCTGTCATTGTGATGCCGCCCCATTCATTTGAGGGGGTCACATTTGGAGGCAGTACTGCCCACTGAACGTGACACACGGTATAGTTTTTGCCCTGACTGTGCTAGTAGGTACCAACCTGGGCAGCAGCCATGTTAGCTTGCAACTGGGCAGTCAGGAGGCAATAACACTTCAGTTTAATTGCCTATTTTACCGCCCCCTCACTCCCGGCCGCCCATGCAAACTTAGTCTTAGTTGTACTAAGCCGCATCTGTGAGAGAATGGCATACCAATGCTATCAGGCTCTCAATGTAATATAAAACTGGGCATGAGAGACTGTTAGTAGACTGTGTGTGATGTAATGTTCTGACTGTCTGTGAGCATGGCTGTTCTGATCAATAAGCTGTTATATTCTCTTTGGAGTCTACAATACTTTTAGATAATAAAATATTAACAATATAAACGGTATATATTTTAGGTTGCATGCCCATGTTGCAAGGATATGGTAATACATCCATGTGTGATTATCTGCAATGCACTGCTAAATAAATATATTATTTGTACAAGAAGTAATAATCAAGGAAAACAACAATACTAATTGCACAGGTAGCAATAAAGGCAAAGATGCCAAAATCTGGCAAACTGTGTATGGAGAGTACCATAACCTGAGTGCAGGATGAGGGAAAACATTTGTAAACACTGATCTTCATAAAGGCACCATTCATGCATTCCTCCACACAACCTGATCTAGGAAATCCCAGCCTTTTCCCCTATCCTAACCACCCTGAAGTGTCTGTGACAACCAAAGTCTTCTTTTTTTTCTTGAATGTGATCATTGCACAGTGCTAGTTTCAGTTGTGCCATTGACAAACATTGCAGGTTCTCCCGTCACATCACACTGCAATTCTCCAGAATAATATGCTGCAGCTCCAGTCTGTTAACTAATAAAGCCCTAAACCTAGATTTATACTGCAAGTCAAGGCTGCAGTGCAGCTGTGTATAAGAGCAAAACATTTTGTCAGAGCCCCCCCCAAATGCATGCAGCCCTGTTCTTACCCAACACACTTTGAGGTCCAAGGCTCACTGAGCTTGTAAAGCCTTCCGTCTGCTCCTCATCATCTCGCTTAGGCTGTCTCCTGTCATGTCAATGTGGTGGCTGTGTCCTAGTATCTGGGCTGTGTGTCCCTCCTCCCAGTCACTGTGCTCTTTTCCTTTGCTGCTCATACAGAACATGCGTCTCAGCCAGTGACTCCCTCTCCTGCCCTCCCTCCTCTCTTTTCTTTCCCCTCTGTCTATTCTCCTCTCCCCCTTCTCCACTTACCTATTGTCCTCTGTCTCCCTCAATGTTACCTCATTAGCTTTCAGTCACACTGCATGCACTGACGCAAAGTAACTGATTATTGGAACTTTGTAGCGCTGGGTGGGAGAGTTGAACGCTGTTAGGCTGCACGCTTGAGCTTCTTTAAGCGTAAGGTGACCAGATTTTTTAAATGAAATCCGGGGACATATTTTTTCTTTACTAGTAATGGCAACAATCAGCGACTCTCTGCCTATCGCCGCCCGCCTCACAGCCTCTCAAGTCTTACTCTTCGGGCCCCGGCTACTACTGCATGGGGAGCGGAGGAAGATTACTCCGCCAGGGAAGGCAAGGAGATAAGCAGGTGGCTGGCCAGGATTTGAGCCAAGGCAGAAGAACATGCGAGCGAAGCTGAATGGGCATGCACCCAAAACTGAGGAAATATTCCCTCCACTCTGACCAGCACATTATCATCAGAAAGGGGCACAGATAATGGGAAAAATACAACCCCCCCTATGTTAGTGGGAGCGGCAGAGCGGGGGGGTGTAATTAAATTTTTTTATTTTAATTCTGCACTGACTGTCTTTGAAATTGCCCCTGCCCCCTATTAAATCCAATCTGGGGACAAAACCACGGACAGACTTGGTCCGGGGACAGTGTCCTCAATCAGGGGACTGTACCCTGAAACTGGGGATGTCTGGTCACCCTAGTTTATAGAGCAATTTGTATGTGATTTTTCAGGCATTCATTTTATTTTTTTGTTTCAGCCAATGGAAAGCTAATTGGTAGGAGAAAAGGCAAGAGATCGCAAGAAAAAATAATGTTTTTCAGGCGCTTTACAAATATGTGACTCAGCCCCAAAGAAGTTCATGCACTTTAGCATTAAGCTTTAAGTGACACAATGCTCAGGTGTGAACAGGCTCCAGAGGATACAATGAGAATCCTTATGTTGAGTGTTGAAGCAAGAACTGCGCTTCCAATTGCTCAGTTGTAAACAAAGCCTTAAAGGGGTTGTAAAGGTTCATTTTTTATTTTCTAAATAGGTTCCTTTAAGCTAGTGCATTGTTGGTTCACTTACCTTTTCCTTAGATTTCCCTTTCCCAAATATTATTTTTTTTGTCTGAATTTCTCACTTCCTGTCCCTCCTCAGTAAGGTGTTCAGTAAGGTGTTCTAAATGACTTTCCACCACCCGGATGATGGTGGAGAGCTTACTGAGGAGAAACAGGAAGTGAGAAATTCAGACAAAGAAAAAAAAAAATTTAGAAGGGAAATGGAAGGAAAAGGTAAGTGAACCAACAATGCACTAGCTTAAAGGGGTTGTAAAGGTAAAGGTAGTTTGGTATGCTTTATTAGCCCATTGTAAAATAAACTTTTACTGACAAGATATGGTAGTTGCCATTAATGACCTCTGTTTATAAAAATGGTAAGCTCCATGCTGATCCAGTGGCTGCGATACTCTCAGTGGCACAAACCTAGAATAAGAATGCAGATTAGGAGTTCTAGTTATACTCTAACACAGGGGTCTCCAACATTTCTAAACAAAGGCCCAGTTTACTGCCCTTCAGACTTTAGGAGGGCCGGACTAGGGCCAGTGGGAATGGGAAATGTACTGTTGTCCAGTGGGAGTAAATAATGCCCTATCTATGGTGTCAGTGAGAGGAATAGTAGCCCATCGTTGGTGTCAAGGGAAGGAATTCTGCCCCATCCTTGGCTTTAGTGAGAGAAATAGTGCCCCATCGTTGGTGTCAGTGGGAGGAATAGTGGCCCATCGTTGGTGCCAGTGGGAGGAATAGTGGCCCATCATTGGTGCCAGTGGGAGGAATAGTGCCCCATCGTTGGGGTCAGTGGAAAGAGTTTTGCCCCATCGGTATTAGTGGGAGGGGATTTTTGTCCTTTCCTTGGTGTCAGTGGGAGGAATAGTGCCCCATCTTTGGGGTTGCTTGGAGGAATTGTGCCCTTTGGATGGTGTCAGTGGGCAGAATATTGCTCCGTTGTTGGTGTCAGTGACAACAATTATACACCATTGTTAGTGTCAGTGGATGAAATAGTGCCCAAAGGGCCAGATAAAGGCAAGTAAAGGGCCGCATCCAGCCCCAGGGACACAGTTTGGAGACCCCTGCTCTAACATACTGATCTGTACTGTATGCTTTTTCCAGCTCAATGATTCAGAAAGTACTGAAGCCAGAGACAGGCAGCAACTAGCATTTTTAGAAAGAGATGGATGATGGCAGTCTCTATATTTGTTTTAGTACAGGTTTCCTTTATTTTCTGAAAGTCAGAAAAGGACATGAATCACAGCAGTCTGAACTGCAGCAACCTTTCTTATTTATTGAATCGTAGAAGGGGTCACTTCAGTAGCAGAAAGATTACTTCTACCACTCTTCAGTAAAAAAAAAACATCTGCAGCCCAGAGTGTGGCGATTTATTTCCTTTTCTAAATTATTTTCTTGAGTGCAACAAGCCAAACCATCACCCCAGAATTTTGGAGCAGAGCCAGAAAGGGAGCCACTCGCCTTGATCACTATATATATATTTTTGTATATTTTCTGAAATTCTTTACACATCAATTTTGGAAATACGTCTTTTTGTAAAATATTGTTATAGTTTCTGTTTCATCCTGTCTTCCCTGTTTTTTCTATTAATTGCTTGCACTCATTTTAAACATACTTAGATTTGTGTGTAATGACTACTTTGTAGAGCATTATATAGATATGTACCGTTACCCCCGCAGGAGCCGCTGAATATTTTGGGTTCTCTGTTAGTCTCTGAGCCATGGGCAGAACCCCACCGCTGCTGACAACACCAGAGTACCTTGGCCAGGTAATTCCCTCGCTGTCTCACAAAGGAAGAATATGCACACAATGGTAAAATAAATGATTATCTTGTATAGGCCAAAGAATAGTAGGGCATGCAAAGAAACGGTTAACCAAATTTATTAATATGCAAGGATATACAGCAAAGGGACAATACAGCACAGGACAGTATGACTTTGAGACATGCCCAGATGTCCTGCAGGACTGAAGATATAAACAACAGCTCTCCAGGCGAGAGATTTTCCCAAGTAAGCAAAAGAAGGTAACAAAATGCAAGGCTACCTCCCTTGTAGGCCCTCAGACAGTAAAGACTAAGTTTAAACTTCAGGAAGTTTGCCAGAGCTATTAGCCACAGCTAAAACTATGTATTGGGTTCTTCTGCCGGCTTAGTTGGGGCCCTTAGTTGGCACGCAGTGAAGGGTGCAGTCCCTATAAGGTGTTACCAAAACAGATTGATCCTTGGTAGGAAAGGTCACTTTAAAAATGTTGATATGTAGGCAAGAGGAGAAGGGGGAAGATTGTAAGATATATGTCCCTTTAAAGCTATAAGTTGAACTAGAGAGGCCAATTTCTTCCTTGGATGGCTTAAACTTTGACTAAAGTAAACAGGTTCTGCCTAGCAGGGGATACTGGGGTCAATTGAGTCAGTTAACCTGCAGGCAGTACTGGTAGAAGCGGTTAAGAGTGGTAGACTGCAATGGATGAGCTCTGTCCATTGCAGAGGCCTATACTGTACAGTGTCCTTAAATTTGGAGAGGGTAGTGTTAAATGGGCTAGGAAACCCTCTCATCCTTATGCCAAAGGAAGTGTAGCAATGAGCATCCGGCTGGAGGCCCCATTTGTTCTTTAAGGATGTTGATGATGATCTCTTGATCAAACAGCAAGCAGGTTTTCACTAGTCTTCCTCCTCAGGTCACCTGGCTTTCCAATGGCACACGTGGCTTCCTGACCCAACCTGGTCTTGTCCAAGCCCACATGTCTCCACACAGCTCTCCTCCACACATCCTGCCCACAGCCAAGTCTCTCACTTTCTCCTCCCTGTGTTCCCGGGCTTTTTCTTTTATATGCTTCCGCCCTCTCACAAGTACTCCTGGGCTGTGTAGTTTGATCTCTGCTAAACTGTAGGGAAAGTTCTGCGTACAACATACAAGTTCCAGCGACCCTGCACTCCTGTATTTGAACTTGTGATGAACAGAGTTGTTGAACACTACCATCTTGTGCTCAAAATAAAGATCTGCATTATAGTAACAACGCACAGTGTTACAGATATTTAAAGAGATACTGTCACCTTGTCACCAGGGCTAGGTGAAGGTGTCTGTAAAGGCCCCAACACTGACAATTTTATATACACCCTACCAGTTGTGACTACTTTTCCCTACACAACCGTCTGCTATACCTGGCAATTCAGAGCATGAGAAAGCCAATGGAACTGCAGGCCCCACCCGCCCAAACCTACCCGGATATAACTGAATTAGTACACTTGACACAACTTTAAGTGGCAAAATATTTGGCCGCGACACCTTTATTGATTTACCAATAAATTTCCATAACTTTAAATAAATCGTTCAAACATAAATCGTCATATACCATGTAGCTGAAAAAACCTGCTCAGTTCTGAAAACTCGAGCAGTACTCCAACAATTTTCTTTTATTTACAAATAACGTCCCCCTTGGATACCAGGGTGACCCATCACATAAAGTAGTCGCGACTGGGGCGGGAGGGAGGGGGTCCGTGCTGCTTGCTTCCACAGGGCCAGAGGAAGACCACCGGAAGCTGCTGGTCCTTAAATAGCCTCCAGGCTCTTCCAGCAGCTTCCACCGTACCCTATTGGCTGATCCCACCCGGCCTGCCGAGCTCCTTAGCCGGCCAGGTGCTGTCATTAAGACCCTTAACCCTTACCTACCTAGCAGGGCTGAGGGAGCCGCAGTCCCAAGAAAGTGGGCTCATATTGTGCCCCCTTTATTCATGGAACTGCAGGCCCCACCCGCCCAAACCTACCCGGATATAACTGAATTAGTACACTTGACACAACTTTAAGTGGCAAAATATTTGGCCGCGACACCTTTATTGATTTACCAATAAATTTCCATAACTTTAAATAAATCGTTCAAACATAAATCGTCATATACCATGTAGCTGAAAAAACCTGCTCAGTTCTGAAAACTCGAGCAGTACTCCAACAATTTTCTTTTATTTACAAATAACGTCCCCACCAGGCGGGCTTGCCCTCAAGCCCGGCCCCCCCCAAGCGTCGCGGCCTTCTCAATCATATTCTGTAACCCTAAATTAAAAATGTCCAAACCAACCTCCGACAAATGGATCCCATCCCTCCTGTACAAACCCGGGTAGCCACCCTCTAAATCCACATGACGATAGGAGAAGCCCCCTAGCTGTGGCATGAACTTCTCCAACGCCCTGTTAACCCTCTTCCTCATTTTCTCCATGACCCTCCTCTGCTCAGAGGAGAGCCATGTGAGCCGAGGGACTATCTCAGAGAATACCACTATCGTATCCGGGAAGGCTGAGCTGAAACGCTGCAGATCATTTTTTATTGCAAAAATTAAATCTAAAGTTTTGACTTTCCCTAAGTCATTACCACCCAAATGGATTACTAACACCGATGGCTGTGGCCATATTTGACAAAGTTTAGATAGTTGAAAATTCAATTGGGCCCATTGCAGACCTTTTATACCTCTCCAAGAAACACTGAAATTGTCCGGGTGTAACGACAAATTGGACGAGTACACACGCTGATTCGCTCTTTTCTGAGCCCAATATACAAAGGAGTGCCCCAGAATCCACACTGTGAGCTGGGTACCTAAAATTAAACGAACAAATTAGGGCGAACATATAACTGAAAACATTTTGATCTCCACCCACCTAGTGCTTTAATGTCACCTTCCGGGACGCCGGACCGTGCGGCCTCCGAGGCTGCCCCGATCCTAAAAGAATGGGATGAAAATTTGAAATCCTCCAAACCCAATTTAGCCAGACACCTCTTCAGTATTGAGTCAAATTGATATTTGGTAAGGGGAAGAGAATCAACATGGGCCAAAAAATACTCCCCTCCGGGTGGTCTGAAACTTAGGAAATGTTTCACCACTGCTACTGGGCAAATAGACAACTCATCCTGCATTTTTAAATTTACCCATCTACCTTTACCAACCTGTCTTGGTGTGCTGTAGCCATATACGCACACCAACTTGTTCCACCAACACCTGTTCCGGCCGTAGACCAGAACCACCTTTCTTGCTGGCCGGTATCAGTTCCGAAACACGGAAGGCACCAAAAAAGGCCAGCACAAAAGCTGTCTTGAAAAGTAGTGCCTCGTATCTCGAAAAACATACCGCCTCTGTAGCCTTACACAGCCCTTTTAGGATTTCCAGCGAGATTGGTCTCCTCCCATCCGACACCGGATTGGATCTTCTGTATCCCTTTAGGGCCTGTTTTACTGTAAAATAATAAGAACACGGCTTCAAACCTAATAAACGGAAATGAAAAGAAATGCCGGCCAACACCTTAGTAATGTGACTGCAGGACAACTGTTGCCGCATTAAATTTGACAAAAACGCTAAGATCGCGCCCTCAGAAGGCTGACTAAACACATGACCCTCTTGGCCTGCAAAAGCTATCCAGCTGCTCCAGGCTGCAGTGTAACAAGCCCATGTTTTGGGTGCCAGAGACCTCGTAATTGCCGCCGATACTTCCTCTAGATCATCTCCCACAGGTAGGCTGGGCAAGGAAAACCGAGCACATCCGCCTCCGGAAAAAGACTCCGAAAACGCTCCTCCTGCAGGCGAGACAGAGAATCGGCCAGATTATTCAACACCCCTGGGACATACTTGGCCTTCAGCCAGATGTTGAATTTGAGGCATCTGAAAACAACTTGCCGTAGGATCCTTATAACTGGCAACGACTTCGATGACAAGCAGTTGACAGCATAAAGTACCCCCTTGTTGTCTGTCTCAACTAGAATTCGCCTGTTTGCAAATTCAGTTCCCCATATCTCCAAAGCCACTAATATTGGAAATAATTCCAAAAGGACCACGTTTTTGGTCGCTCCCGAAATCACCCAAGACTCTGGCCAAACTGCGCAACACCAGTGTGTTTTCCATATTGCACCAAAACCTTTCGAACCCGCTGCATCTGTAAACAAACGAAAATCGCTGGCGACGACAAAATCTGCTTGGAAGAAAGACCTGCCGTTGTAGCACTCCAAAAATCTTGCCCATACTAGAAGGTCCTCTTTCAAAGGGGTGGTCACCCTAATATGATCAAATGGCGATTTCTTTCCTGCAATGGAGAGATGCAAGCGTCGAGAAAAAACTCTGCCGACCGGCATTATCCTGCATGCAAACGCCAGAACGCCTAGCAACGATTGCATCTCTTTCAGGCGCACTTTTCTCTTCCGGAGCACCGACGCAATTAAACCTTTCAACTTTTGTACTTTCGCAATTGGCAGACGGCACTCCATGCTTTCGGTGTCCAATTCGATGCCCAAAAAATCGAGCGACGTACCGGGCCGACGCGTTTTGTCCTCCGCAAGCGGAACACCGAAATCTTGCGCCATCGACTGAAAATTGAACAAAAGCTCCGCGCATAAAACGGAATCGGGCGGTCCTATGAACAGAAAATCGTCCAGGTAGTGGACTATGCTGTCCACACCTGACTGCACACTGAGAACCCAGTGAAGAAAAGTTGCAAATGCCTCAAAATATGCGCATGACAGCGAGCACCCCATTGGTAGGCATCTGTCGAAAAAATACTGCCCTTCAAAATAAAAACCGAGAGAGTCGAATGCTCTTGGCGAGACTGGCAATAACCTGAAGGCCGCCTTTATGTCCGCCTTTGCCAGTAGCGCCCCCGAACCATGCAACTTTATTCTTGAAATCGCATCTTCTAAAGTGGCGTAAGATACTCTACATACCTCATCCGCAATGTCGTCGTTCAACGATTCTCCTTTGGGAAAGGACAAATGATGGATTATCCTATATTCGTTAGGTTCCCGCTTCGGTACTACGCCTAACGGTGAGACCCTAAAATTCCGAAAGGGGGGTTGGTCAAAAGGCCCCGCTATCCTACCTTCTCTCAATTCTTTGCACAGCTTGTCCCTTACCACCTGAGGGAAACGCTCGACTGACTTCAAATTACCCGCTAGCCTGCAACCTTCCCCTGAAAAAGCAGGTAGCGGAAAACCCTGATCAAAACCTTCCTTAAGTAAACATGCCTTCTCCCTGTCTGGGTACCTGTCCAGCCACGGGCGCAGACTTTCCAGCCTCACAGGTGTGCAGGCTTTTTGGAAAAATATGCTGCGCCTGCGAAGGGACGGCCACAGCATTTCTCTTAAAGCATTTTATCGCTGGATGCCCGCCAGCGCATATAGAGCATTCGTGCCTATACTTGCAAGCACTGTTCCAACGGCATTGGCTCTCGTTAAAGGCAAAACAGCAGCCTTTTCTGAGAGCCGCTGCGGGAGTAGCTCCTGGGGGCTGCCTAGGAGCTGGCGGCTTCATGGGTGCCATCAAATTCAACCACAGGCCTACATCTTTCATACCCCACCTAAGGGACGGGTGGATTGATAATTTTTGACGGTATGACTCATCATAGAAGAACCAACCCATGCCGCCAAAATTTTTGTAAGCTTCCAACACGTGGTCTAGATGCTGGAAAAGCCCCCCGCACTGCTCCGGGTGTTTTTCTCCAAGCACACCTGCAAATATGCAAAAGGCCTGAAGCCAGTTGTTGAAAGACCTAGGTATTGACCTGCGCCTCTCATCCTCTCTTTCTTCCCGCTTGCTGACAGCCACTTCCTTATTTGCAGGTAGTAATGAAAGCAAGTCTACATAATCTCCATTCCAGATCTTTTCTTTCAAAGCCAGGCTCAGATGGTAACCCAAAGGAGACACCTCACAAGGCAATGCCTCCTTCATAAACCTCTCTGGTACGCAGACTTTAGGAGTCTCCTTGCAACTTTCAACAGAGCCTGAACTAGCAGCAGCTAACTGAGTAGTAAACACAGGGGCAACAATGGGGTTAACAGCAGTGTTACCTGATATGTTGTGAGGGGTTAAGATTTCATTCTGACTGACAGGTATTTTTGCATTTAAAGATTGGATAAGTACTGACAATGAACCCACAAGCCCAGATAATAAAGATAGCTGGCTTAACTCACCCACTGCTGGGGGCTGGATGCCCTGCTGCTGAGCCGCTTGCTCCAGCAGCGCTGCAGGGCCTTGCTGTCTCCCTTGTAAACCAGGTGCCTGTTGTGGCGCCCCTGGGTGCTGAGCTCCTGCCTGTGGTGGACCTTGTTGCTGCCTGAGGGCCTGCGCCGCCGACTGTCTACCTCTGCTGACCTGTGGAGGTGTCTTCTCTGCTTGACCCCGGCGACCCCCCTTCTTCGCGGGGGACTGTGAAGCCGCACGCTTCTTTTTTCTTCCACCCGAGCTCCTGGTCGCCACGCCCCCGGCCTCGTCCTCCGACTGCTGCGTTGACATCCCAGCTTCAGCCACTGGCGGGGCACTCGCTCTCTCCGGCGGGGAGCTGCGTCTTGAACGAGGGGATGGGGCGGGAGCGGGCGGTACCTGCACAGAGCCGTCCATCAAAATTAGCTCACCGCCCCATGGCACGCCTTCTTCTCCTTCCTCGCAGAGCCGCGCCTCCTTCTCCGTCCCAGCCGACAGGCATTGACGCAGCCACGCTTCGCCTCCAGCTCCGCCTGCCTTCTCGACGAGCTGCCTTAGCAAATCTTCCATCTGGGCAGGTAGGACGTTGAAGCAGGAGTCCGTGGGGTCCGTGCTGCTTGCTTCCACAGGGCCAGAGGAAGACCACCGGAAGCTGCTGGTCCTTAAATAGCCTCCAGGCTCTTCCAGCAGCTTCCACCGTACCCTATTGGCTGATCCCACCCGGCCTGCCGAGCTCCTTAGCCGGCCAGGTGCTGTCATTAAGACCCTTAACCCTTACCTACCTAGCAGGGCTGAGGGAGCCGCAGTCCCAAGAAAGTGGGCTCATATTGTGCCCCCTTTATTCATTCCAACAGTCGCCTAAGGAAGGACCCTTAGCAGAGACAATGTTACTTTGCCTTTCATAGTCTAGCTCTAGGCAGACCTTGTATTTGTTTCTGATACAGTAAACAATACAGTAAACAATAAATAGAACCTCTTTTGCTTTTCTGTCTTTGTGAGAGAACACACGTCACAGATCCAAAAAAACATACAGGTTCTTATCCATCTCCACTGCTATTAAAAGTGTTTGATTGCTGTTCATGCCCTGGGTAGAGTGATGTCCCATTACCTACTGTGCTTCTTGCAGTTGTAATGAAGACTAGAAACTGTCGGGAAATGTCCCCAGCAAAAACAATCTAAAGCCGCGTACACACGATCAGTCCATCCGATGAGAACGGTCTGATGATGGTCCTTCGCGCCTACACACCATCGGGTAAAAAAACGATTGTGTCAGAATGCGCAGGCCCGTCGCGACAAGGCAAGCAAACCAAGCAATTGCTTGGGGCCACTGAGCTGGCCTGGGGCCCCAAGCAGGGCCCTTGCTGCGCTTCCTTTATGCTGCGGCTGCCTTTCGCGCTCTATAGAGAGCCTGCAGCACTGCTGCCTCGAGTCGTCACTTCCTGAAAATATGACCAATGTCAAACTGAATGAGAATAATTGTATAAAGTGAGTGGAACTCTGCTTTAAGAGGTGGTAGGGTTATGACTACAATGTACAATTTCAGAGACATCTGTGCGAGTTTCTGCATAGATGTTAATGGAAATTGCACCCCGAAATTGCCAAAAGCAGTACAGAAACTACTTTTGGGAATGGGTGCGGCGCCACACCAATTCGGACGGTGCCATTGCCGACAATTGCCGCTGATTTGGCCAAATCGCATCAATGTGAACCAGGGCTTAGGGTCCATGCACACTGGCTTAAAAATCGTTGCTTCTTCAAGAGTTCTGCCTGTAGAAGCAGCTCAATGTTATCCTATATGTTCATGCACAATAGGACAATTTGAGGCATATTTTGATCTCAGCATTTAGAGGCAGGAAAAAAAAAAAACTTTTTGTTTGCGTTTTTGATTGGAGCTTTTTGGCAGAAAAATGACTAAACACTCCTAAACTCATCTAAACATGTGTACAAAAATGCTCTATATGTGCATTTTGTTTCTGCCGAGGGAATTGGCGTCCCTTTAAGCCCAGTGTGCATGGAGCCTTATGCCGCGTACACACGATCGGACATTCCGACAACAAAACCGTGGATTTTTTTCCGATGGATTGTTCGCTCAAACTTGTCTTGCATACACACGGTCACACAAATGTTGTCAGAATTGCATACAGACGATCGGAATTTCCGACAAGAACTTTTATTGTCTGAAAAATTGAGAACCAGCTCTCAAACATTTGTTGTCAAAAATTCCAACAGCAAATGTCCGATGGAGCCTACACACGGTCGGAATATCCCACCAAAAGCTCACATCGAACATTTGTCGGAAATTTCATCTGTGTGTATGCGGCATTAGATGTATTATTCAAATGGGGAAAACCCGACGGAGTGGTTGTACAGAAGATGATTAGTAGGGCACTATAGCCAAAGCGCCCATACATGGATCAAAATTTTAACCACTTAAAGACCAGGAGGATTTTCCCCTTTAAAGATCAGGCCATTTTTTGCGATACGGCACTGCACTGCTTTAATTAACAATTGCGCAGGCGTACACTGCTGAACCCAAACAAAGTTGATGTTCTATATTCTCCCACAAATAGAGGTTTCTTTTGGTGGTATTTGATCACCTCTGCGGTTTTTATGTTTTGCACTATAAACAAAAAAGGCGACAATTTTGGAAAAAAAAAACAACTATATTTTTTACCTTTTGCTATAATAAATATCCCCCCCCCCCAAAAAAAAATTTACTTATCAGTTTAAGCCAATATGTATTCTTCTACATATTTTTGGTAAAAAATTAAAAATCAATAATATTAATTGGTTTGCGTAAAAGTTATAATGTCTACAGAATAGGGGAAAGATTTATGGCATTTTTATTATTATTATTTTTTTACTAGTAATGGCAACAATCGGGGATTTTTTGCAGGACTGCGACAGTGCGGTGAACAGATCGGACACCAAACTGACATTTGTTACACTCTTTTGGGAACCAGTGACATTATTACAGTAATCAGTGCTAATAATATGTACTGTTATTGTACTAATGTAACTGACATGGAAGGGGTTAACACTAGGGGCGATCAAGGGGTTAAATGTGTTCCCTGGGTGTGTTTACTAACTGTATGGGGGGCTGTGTCACTGGGGAAACACACAGATCCATCTTCCTGCATAGCAAAAAGACAGTATCTGTGTGATCTCCCCTGTCAGAACAGTGATTTGCGTTGTTTACACAGGCAGATCCCCGTTCTGTCACTGCAGGAATTGAGTCCACCCCACCCGCTGATTGGCTCCCCCCCGATGGCCAGTGGCCACAAATCGCCATGCACGAGCCGATGTACAATAACGGCGATTCGTGGGATCGAGCCACATTGCCGCAGTACAACTGTAGTTAATACATACCGTATATACTCGAGTATAAGCCGAGTTTTTCAGCACATTTAAATATCGTACCTGCTGGGTGTCTATAGTATGCCTGTGAAGTGGCACGTGTTTAGAACTGTCCCTGCACAAAATGAGATTAGACTATATGAAAAAAGTAATTTAAAACTGCTTGCAGCTTTAATGTAATGTCTGGTCCCTGCAATATGGATGAAAATCATTGAGAAAAATAGCACAGACACAGACAGTACACACACCACGTAGCTTTAGGTGCACACTGCAGAGGACACGGGCAGTACACACCAAGTAGCTTTAGGTGCAAACTGCAGAGGACACGGGCAGTACACACCAAGTAGCTTTAGGTGCAAACTGCAGAGGACAAAGGCAGTACACACACTACGTAGCTTTAGGTGCAAACTGCAGAGGACACGGGCAGTACACACCAAATAGCTTTAGGTGCAAACTGCAGAGGACACGTGCAGTACACACCAAGTAGCTTTAGGTGCAAACTACAGAGGACAAAGGCAGTACACACCAAGTAGCTTTAGGTGCAAACTACAGAGGACAAAGGCAGTACACACACTACGTAGCTTTAGGTGTAAACTGCAGAGGACATGGGCAGTACACACCACGTAGCTTTATGGTGCACACCGCAGTGGAAACATGGAAATAAACCACGTGAGAATACTGCAGCTAGCACAATCACCTGCCTGTCAGTAAATTAGGAAGAGCTGATCTAGCTAAACTATACAGTGTATAAATATATATACAACACCTGGGATGCATATACAGTATATCCTCTACACACTGTAACTTTAACTGACTAGCCTGCCTGCCTGCCTGCTCTATCTACCTACTAAAAATGACACTCTCTCTCTCTCTGTCTTCTCTCTCTTAACCACCGCAACACACTACACAAGGCCGACCTGCAGGCGGCCTTTTATAGTGTGGGGCGTGTACTAAACCCCCTAAGCCATAATTGGCCAAAGCCACCCTGGCTTTGGCCAATTATGGCTCTCCGTTTATTGCAAGCTGTGATTGGCCAAGCATGCGGGTCATAGTGCATGCTTGGCCAATCATCAGCCAGCAATGCACTGCGATGCCGCAGTGAATTATGGGCTGTGAAACGTAACTCGAATTTGGCGTGAACGGCCCAAAACGTTTGTAATTCGACGAATGATCGAACATACGATGTTCGAGTCGAACATGAGTTCAACTCGAATACGAAGCTCATCCCTACTGGGGAGCGCCGATTTTTCATACCCGGGCACCCCTTCCATAGACTCCCATGTTAAACATCAGTCTAGTCATGGACATTGTGAGGCATGGGCACAGTGAGGCATGGGCACAGTGAGGCATGCACATGGACACAGTGAGGCAAAGTGAGGTACAGTGAGGCATGCAGATGGACATCCTAGGCTTATACTTGAGTCAATACATTTTCCCAGTTTTTTTGTGGTAAAATTGGGTGCCTCGGCTTATATTCGGGACGGCTTATACTCGAGTATATACGGTATATGGCCGGTTTTAGTGTCCCAATCAGAAAACTTCATTGCACACCTAAATGATTTTGTGACTAATATTTTCTTTGAATGCAAGGTAAAAATAGTTTAGACTTAAACAATATTTTGTTTTCCTAGTCAGATCAAAATTGTTGCTCATGTAAAATATTTGCTTCTTGTGTAGATGGGTGATCAAAGAGTTATTCATTCTTAAATGCAAAAATTCATTCATATCCCTTTAAGGAATCATATAAAACTCAAACTAAGGTGAACTTTTTGCCCTTTAATCTGGTGAAATGTTTCTTGAATTACAGGAGTTCATTGAGTGGGTTTTCATTGTTCCTTTAGCTGATATTTAATATGTTCAGGTAATGAAAAGTCTGGTCTTGACACCTTCAATTAAAGAAAAGTTTGTTGACCTTGGGTTTTGAAGAGAGAACTTGCTCAAGCATGTCAGCAATGAAGATCTTTATGTGTCTCTTGCTACTAATTGCATCTGTTAATTAGCCCCTTTTATAATGGATTTAGGCAAGTACTAGCAAATAACTACAAAGCCATTGACATCATCACACCAGATGTACTCTAGAGTTCATATTGCACCTGGGGTTATTAAACACCTCATTAAAAAACAATGCGTATGCTTTAATCCATGATTTCTATTACCAGACTGATTAGGATTTCCAATAAACAATGGTTTTATTGAGACAAATACAGGGTATATGTAGTTTTTTTTTGTGGAGGATTCCATGAACATACAAGAGTCAGTGATCTATTATTGAAGCGGTATTAAACCCAAAAAATATATTAATATATAAATATATTAATATTGCAGCTTACCAATCATTAAAGGTGGTGACTGTGTTAGTTTTCTTTTCATTGGCTTTTTCCCTCTCTGTTTTCACCTGTAATCGAGCTAGTAACACACCTCCTGTACTAGTGAGACATGCCTCTGGAGGAATGAGAAGAGGAGGCACAATGGACAGCAGCATTGTCAGTCTGTGGGGAGAGTAATGCTAAATGTATTAGCAGATTTGAAGCCAAACTCCAGCTCACACATCATAATCAGTTACAGCAAACAGTGTTTTTCCTTTTGGGATAAAGGTTTTATATGAATAAATAACAATCTGCCAGTGTTAAATGGTTTGTCTCATCTTTGTGCACTGATACATTCTGCTGGGAAGCTTGTGCTTTTGAAAAACAGACTTGCTGACTGGATCACCAGATGAAAATAGAAGAAAGAAAGACTAAAAAGTAAACCAATACAGCCATCACATTTATGAATTGGTAAGCTAGTAAATGTTTGCTTTTGGGTTTAAAACTACTTTAAACCAAAACAAGCTATGGATGTGATCTTCATAACCTTATCTATATCCAGGGCTTTTTTTCAGGGGGAACTTGGGGGAACTCAGTTCCACCACCTCTGGCTCAGACCCTTTGGTGCCTGCTCAACGCAATCACTTGTAAACACAGAAGTCCGGTTTCTGTGTTTACAGGTGACAGCTTTGTAACCCCCTGAACTCTGCACTCTGTATGTAATGCAATTCTGGTATTTAATGCCCCTTTAAGACCCTTCTACTGTTTGTGAAATCTAAACAGGTCGTGGTTGAGTTCCTGCACCTATTTTCTGAGAAAAAAAGCTCTGTCTATATCCTTTCACTACTCCATGTTGAGACCACTTGAACACTAATCATTAAAACAGACCTTGACTTTTAAAGCCATAAGCTTGGGCAAAGGAATTTAACTACCTGATCAGAATATCGTACGAAAAATGTCGTCCGAGGAAGAATCGTACGATAATCAAATCGTTAGTACAGAGCTTTTGAGAGTCGATCATGACAGTTCATCCAATATTATTTTATCCGACATGCACGAAACGTTTTCTTGTACGGTACCAGATCGTACGATTTTTGTTTAGTCAGTACAGTTGTCGTTCTAAAATATAACACAAATACATTACACCACATGGCATCACTTCGGATTTTTTTTTTTTTTCTGACGTACGAGAATTTTCGGGACTTTAATAACCTATTTAATTTCTACCTGCGACTATTAAGCGAATAAAGTCGTCCTATCTGTCGTAAAATATTCGGATCGTAGGTACACTGCAGTCAAAATGAGTTACGGATACCCTAAGACCCCTTTCACACTGAGGGCGTATTGCAGGCGCTATAGCGTTAAAAATAGCGCCTGCAATTCAGCCTAAAAGTGCTGCTCTATTGACTGGAGCGTTGCGCTAGATAGAAGGACGGTAAAAAAAGTCTCCTGCTAGCCGCATCTTTGGAGCGTTGAAGGAGCGGTGTGTTTACCGCTCCTTCACCACTGCTGCCCATTGAAATCAATGAGACAGCGCGGCTATACTGCCCGCAATGCACTTTCTCCTTTCTCGGCAGCTAGCGGGGGTTAAATGCGCCCCGCTAGTGCCTGAAATGCGCAGCAAATAGCAGCGTTTTACCGCCGACGCTATGGGCGGCTCAGTGTGAAAGGAGTCTAAAGTCTGGATGATTGGACAGCAACCACCATATTATCTAACTGCCTCTTAATTAGTAAGTGTAGCCTGTCACCAACTGTCCTCTCCCACTAGTAAACATTGGGCTGTCCATGTCTGGCATCTGTGGCAAAGGGGGGTGTGAAACATTGTTGTAGCACTCTCCTAGGTAGGTGCTAGGATAGTTAGATAGCTGTTAGGTTGTGTTTTTGATAAGAAAATGTAGTTGCCACACAGTAGGTAGTGTGACTAATTGTGTGAAAGGCAAAAGCATATTCTGCTCCCTGTAATTAGTGGAGCTACAATCTACTAGTTAGGTCCATTCAGTGTGCTCAGCTGCTGCTAGTTCTGTCTATGAAAAAATAAAGGTGTAGCGCTAAAATAACACAAAAATTTGAATAAGAGGTTCATAAGTGATCGACTGCTGGAACGATTGAATCAGTGTCCACGTGTAGCAAGCCTTCATATTGTAAGGATAGAGAGACCGTCACCATCACCCAATAGTACTGAGGCCCCGTACACACATCCGAGGAACTCGACGGGCAAAACACATCGTTTTGCTCGTCTAGTTCATTGTGAAGCCGCCGAGGATCTCGGCGAGCCAAGTTTCCTCATTGACTAACGAGGAAATAGAGAACATGTTCTCTATTTGGCCCGATGAGTTCCTCGTCGGCTTCCTCGGCGAAAAGTATACACACGACCGAGTTTCTCGGCAGAATACGGCTCCGATCAAGTTTCTGGCTGAATTCTGTCGAGAAACTCGGTTGTGTGTACGGGGCCTCACTCTTAACTGGGCACAAGGGCATACATGTATGTCCCCTTTAAGAACCCAGCCACGGACCTGATCGCCACTGGTGTCCCGTGATCGGGTCACAGGAGCTGAAGAACGGGGAGAGGTGAGTGTTAACAAACCTTCCTGTTCTTCTCTGTGGCTTGTCACTGATCGTCTGTTCCCTGTCAAAGGGAACGACGATCAATGACGTCACACGTCCAGCCACTCCCCCCTACAGTAAGAAACACACAATAGTACACACTTAACCCCTCTACCGCCCCCTAGTGGTGAAACCCTTTCACTGCCATTGTCATTTTCACAGTAATCAGTGCATTTTTATAGCACTTTTCGCTGTGAAAATTACAATGGTCCCAAAAATGTGTCAAAAGTGTCCATAATGTGGCAGTCACGGAAAAAAATCGCTGAACGGCGCCAATAGTAGTAAAAAAAAAAAAATATTAATAAAAATGCCATAAAACTATCCCCTATTTTGTAAACGCTATAACTTTTGCGCAAACCAATCAATAAACGCTTATTGCGATTTTTTTACCAAAAATATGTAGAAAAATTCGTATCGGCCTAAACTTTTTTGGGGATATTATTATAGCAAAAAGTAAAAAATATTGCTTTTTTTTTTAAATTGTCGCTTTATTTTTGTTTATAGCGTAAAAACTAAAAACTGCAGAGGTGATAAAATACCACCAAAAGAAAGCTCTATTTGTGGGAAAAAAAGGACGCCAATTTTGTTTGGGAGTAACATCGCACGACCGCGCAATTGTCAGTTAAAGCGACGCAGTGCCGAATCGCAAAAAGGGGCCAGGTCCTTTACCTGCATAATGGTCCGGGTCTTAAGCGGTTAATAACTGGCTTCAAGCATTCTCTATTTACGCAAGTGTTATGTGCAAAAGATTTCCGGACCGGAGCCTGGGGCTTTTTCAGCATGTGGATGTAATATTAGAGGCCCATAGGACTTTTGGTGGTTTATCGTGGTACTTTTACGATGATCCTTTTAGACAAAAAATGTTATTATATATATTTATCCATTCAGTGGGGTAATAAAGACGTAGGGCTTTGGTTAAATTTATACCTCAGAAGCCTATGGCACCTTGTTTGAACAATACATTACCTTCGGCTTCTACAGGCTCTTATAAAAATGGCATTTGCTTTTCGTTCAACGACGCGCAATGCAAAAGACCAAATTCCTGTAGTGTGCCTTTTGTTCAGGTCCTCATCCGGTCACTAATTGTTTTAAAAAATCTTCTGTGACTCAGCAACAGCCGGGAAGGGATTTTTTCTATTGAAAAGCCTATGGCATTTAAAATACACCCAAAAAACTCCACCCGGTGCAGAAAAAATGTGCACACACACATAAAGAGTGATACACAAAAAAGTGTGATGGGTGAAAACGTCAAATGGTCCTCCTGTGAGGAAGGACCCAACCCTGATCCCCCGGGGCTTAAGGCTCCAGATGAGGACTGAGGTACTCAGTGGTCTGAGCAGCCAAAGCCGACACGGACCCAACTTCCTTGGAGGGTCTGCCGAAACAGAACCCTCCCAGTACTAGGTGCCAAAAAGCAAAAGTGCCGGTAAAAACACTAGTGCAATTACGGCACCCCTGGACTGCCACTCCAGGGGCACATCACCATAGGCTTTTGAACAGATCCTGACCTACGGCCCAGACCTGCAGCACCCATCCAGTTCTGAGAGATTGGGGAGAGCCCACGCCACTAGGCTACTCCCACTACTCCCATCCCTCCCTCCTAATCACGTTCGGGAAGTACTAACAGCTCCCCCCGAGAGAAGGAGGAGCCAGTGTTCTCTCCCGAACAACTGACCGGGGCAGGCACCACAAAATCCAGGCCAGAGGCCAGGGGCCCGGCCCCTCAGCTTCGACCTCATGTTTCTCCATCCAAATCAGAAGGCTTCCACCTCCATGCCAGCAGGTTTAGCATCTGCCAACCGCCATCCCTTTCCACCTCGCCGTGTACTAGGGACGGTTAGCATAGCACCACCTACTGGCAACTGATACGAACAGATACTACACTTGATCTTAGCCAAAAGGCTGGGATTCCTTTCTTAAAGGCTTCCACCCCGGTGATCCTGGGAAACATGGAACCCTGGCTATGCCTGTATCCCGACCAGGAGACGGCCCAATTACTCATTGAGGGTTTTAGGGGTGGTTTTAAATTGCCTACATTTCATGGTTCTGGTTGTACTTTAGTTAAAAATCAGTTGATTAATTGGCCCCAATAGTTAGGGAAAAAGTTACTAAGGAGCTTCAGGAAGGCAAGATATCTGGTCTTTTTAATGCCCCTCCATTTGAGGATTTCCATTTATCCCCTTTAGAAATTATACCAAAGAAAGATCCTGGAAGTTATAGGCTTATTCATCATTTATCATACCCTCATGATCATTCTCTTAAAAGGGTTGTAAAGGAAAACATTTTTTATTTAAATAACAAACATGTCATACTTACCTCCACTGTGCAGCTCGTGCACAGAGTGGCCCCGATCCACTTCTTCTGGGGTCCCCTTTGGCGGCTGTCTCTGGTCCTCCCTGTAAGAACTCCACACATTCATGCGAGCTCCCTCGCATAGTGTGGAGTCCTTGCGGGCGTGCTCCCATGATACAGCGAGCGGCCATGATACTGCTCAATGTGAGTTTTTTTATTTATTGGTTTATTAAAAGTTTTGCTGTGCTGTGCAGTCTAACGCGATGTGCCCCCCCTCCTCCTTCTCCTCTCTCCTCTCTGCTCCTTTACCCTGATATGAGCGGCCGCTCTCACGGATATCTGAGGAGCTGAGTGCTGACAGTGAGAAAACCAGGATACGAGCTCGGCGCTCGTGGAGACAGGCACCTTCCCCTTACACACAGTGTGAGTTGCGTAAGTGTATACTTACCCACTGCATTTCTGAGAAACCCTTTCTTCTTCCTTTGAGTGGCAGGAGGCCAAAGCTACAATATATATATATATCTTTTTCCCTACATGTATGGTCAAACATTGCGATCTGTTAAGAGGATATTCAACCAACAGGAGGCTGAAGTACTAGCAATTTACTTTGTTTTTGAGTGATAACCAGGAGGTAAGCCGCCTATTTCACCCAATGGTGCGGGTTGCACGGTCCATGGATTGAATTGGGTTGCACTCCTTCACCAATTGGACTTTGGTACCTAACTTATTGTTCACTCAAGTCACTTCTGCACTTTGTACTGTGAGTCTCCCTTTTCTGTTTTCACTGATTTTGGTTCCCACTCACTGCAATTGCATGCATTGTTTATTTCATAGTCATTTGTAGTACACACTAGTTATTATATATATTTTATACATTTATTGTTTGATTTTGTGTTCACCATCACTCAGTCCAGCTAGGATTAGATCCATTCACAATTTTTGTAGGTCACTTCCTTTTGCATCTGATCACGTTTGATTTCCCCGATTCAAACACCACCTTCCACCCCCTCCCTCCTCCCCCCCCCTTTTTTCACCACCACTGTTTCCCTGTTCATCCTTCATTTGTTTATAATTATTATTAAAACCAATAATAAAGGCCGCGGCCATATATTTATTCCAAATAATCTCGAGTGATTTGTTTTATTAGTGCATGTCTGGTGATCATTTTAAGTATTTGCTGTCTGTTATCCCATTGTATTTGTTTATGGTTGCACTACACTATTCTTTGTTTTGTTGTGTGCACCTGGCTGTGAAAACTACTGTGTGCATGGCTGTGGGGCTGAAGTTTGGGAAGACACTGTCACCACTAACATGTGTTCCCTATGGAATATTATAAAAGTCACATCACTTACGTCGGAATTGCGCCAGGGAAGAGGATTTTGAACTGGAGGCAAAAGCACTGTATTTGAGACTATTACTTAGAGGTTACAGTAAAAAAGTCCTCAAAAAAGCATACCAACGGGCTAAGTCTAAAACTAGAGAGACATTGATTTTCAAACCGAGAACTAAGAAAAGTATGTCTACCACTAAATATATTACTACTTTCAGCTCAAACCAGGACACATTACGCAATCTAATAGCCAACAATTAGCACTTTCTAGCAGAGGACCCGATAATATCGAAATACGTGGCAGCAAAACCTAAAATTGTTTATAGAAGGCCACGATCCATCAGAAATAGGGTAGTTCATAGTCATCTTACTCCCGGTCCCCCAAGTGTAGGTGCAACGGGGGAAAGGGGACTTTTAGCTGTGGCAAATGCGACCAATGTCCCTGGGTCAAAGAAGGGAAGGGATGTCCTCTACCCAGGGGTGGATATCATAGGTCTAAGTCATATGCTGACTGCACAACAATTGGGGTGGTCTATCTAGCTACATGTTTATGTGGCGCATTTTACATTGGTAAAACCAAGCGTCTGTTTGCTAGACGCATACAAGACCACTTATACTATTTAGATGCAGGACTATTATACACTCCTATTCGTAAACACATTGGCTTGCAGCACAGCTATGACCCTTCCTATGTATTCTTCTTTGTCCTTAAGGTCATCCCTGAACAGGAAAGAGGAGGCAATTTTGGCAAAAAGGTCCTCCAGCAAGAGGCAAGGTGGATATTTAACCAAAGAGCCACCTACTCACCAGGGCTGAACACAGCTCTATCGTTCAAACCCTTTCTGTAGTTTTGATTTCCATGATTAGGTGATCATCTTGCAGAAATACCGTATTTATCGCGGTATAACGCGCTCTGGCGTATACCGCGCACCCCCAAAGTGGCCCCCAATCCTGTGGGGAAAAAAGATTTTTTGTTGTTTTGTACTTACAGTTTTGATGTCTTGCGCGGCGTCCATCTGCGGCCTCGTCGGGTCCGGCGTCCTTCTGCGGCCTCGTCGGGTGTCCTCTTCGGCGGGTCCGTCTTCGGCGGGTCGGGCGTCCATCTTCGGCGGGTCCGGTGTCCATCTTCGGCGGGTCCGGTGTCCATCTTCGGCGGGTCCGGTGTCCATCTTCGGCGGGTCCGGCGTCCTTCGGCGGCGTCCTCCCACTCGTTTCCCGCCACGACTTTGAATACTGCGCCCGCATATAGCGAGCGCAGTACACTCGTGAATCTTCGGGCAGGCTCAGGCGCCTCTCGCACTGACGTCCTGTACGCTCAGGACGTCAGGACGTCAGTACGAGAGGCGCAGAGACTGGCCGAAGATTCACGAGTGTACTGCGCTCGCTATATGCGGGCACAGTATTCAAACTCATGGCGGGAAAGCGGGTATCAGCGTATATCGCGCACCCACGATTTTGCCCTGATTTTCAGGGCAAAATAGTGCGCGGTATACGCCGATAAATACGGTAGGTCCATATCTACTTATTGGTTAATGCAATCGTTTTGTAATTGACCAATCTATGTGATACACCATTACCATCTAGAGGTTATCTTTATGTTGAATGGTAGACGGTTTTTAATTGTACAGTTTTATATTTTACATATTGAATTGTAGAATTGAGATTGATATTTAAATAACGTTTAATGTACGCTGAACATACTTTGTTACCTTTATTATATTTCATTATGTTGTCTGTGGTGGTTCTGATTGGGGCCGCTGCAGCGCTGTGTGAATGTCCACTTCCATAACTGGATGCACTCTGGAATCATGTCACTAGGTGGAGCCTTTCGTGTGTTCCTATAGGAGAGAGGAGAATTCCCCTCTCAAGCCTGATCCGCAATTGTTAAGTGGAACGTGGCGCCTGCGCGATGTGACCGTACTGATTTGGTCCTTCTGCGCAAGCGCCTGAAAGGGACACCCGCACCGAAAGTGACATTAGAGGTCAATCGTGACCCTTTGCTTCTGGTGGGACTGGGCTATTTAGGATGCCAATGCCGACAGGTAGTCGACATATGCGTCTTGCGGGCAAGGTAAACACTGGCGAAAGCGGGAGGGGACCAATCAGGACATTTGGAAAATATCTTTGCTGCTTCCACTATAACAGGTAATGGCCTATTACTTCTGCCATAATAGTACTAATATACTGATGGTGGCCTATTTAATTTATCTGTGCTTGACTAATTATTGTACTGAACAGAATGTCACCCCTAAATAGGGGCATTATATTGAGTACTACCATCTCAATTATGCCACAATATTATTTATTTGGCTTTTGTTTGACAAGCACTGTATTATTATCCTTTCAGCGTCCTTGTGGTGGAGCACTTGTCGGTTCCACTTCCGCTTTATGCCAGTAGCCCCGTATTCATATGTGGAGATAATTATGTGGGAGCATAGTTACTAAGATAGCAGGTACTCTTATATTTAATACCTATTGAGTTTTTTCCTTTTTATATCCAATAGACTACTATATAAACTACTATATTAAATCTTGTAGATTTTGACTCCATGGTCTATGATTATCGGCACGGTCCAACAGCTTCACAGTAATCCGTTGGGTCTGACTCCTACCGGATGCATGAGTTCTGGGGAGTAGCCAGTATTTGTGTGTACTAGCTCGACGGTATATGCAGCCTTTTCAGAACCCCATAGACTAGGTGAGCACAAATATATGAAATTGATTGTTAGTAATGTAATGATCTGAGAAATGATGGTATAAAATTCGTGAATGTATTTTGTTTTGTATAATCAGACACAAAGATAGATGGATGCGGCGCCCTGACGACGCATGACTGAGAAACATGTTGGTGTCCAGCATCAGCATCATCTAGTTACTTTGTAACCAGCATTCATCAAGGGTCTAAGTGGTTTTATGTAATTTTACTTTTGTCAATACATTTTTTATTTTTTATTAAACCTTGTGTTGTATCTGCTCACCTATTAATGGACACACTATCTCCATAAGGTACCGGTATATACTGAGTAGGCAATGGCTTGCCCAGTTTATTCCCTTCCTTCGTTTTAATACTTTAAGGACTGGAGTGCCGTTTCTGTTCTGGAAATTGTCCAATCACACCTATTTAAACATAAAAAAGTCACATCACTGTCTCCTTCTGCCTACATTGCTGCCCAAAAAGTTACTTATGTGTATGACATAGACCCAGACCATTATCGTATATGATTACTGCAGAAGCTGCTGCTTTAGATTGGGTCAGGCATCTATCCAAGCAAGTAACATGGGATATTTCATGGGTCTGTATCATGGTCTGAAGACAGTGGCTCCACTGCATGGTCTAGCTATAGAATAGGGTGGGCAGGTTTGTTGATATTGGTTGCTTGGCTGTGGTGTAAGGGGAAGTGGGTGAGGAGGAGGCGTTGAAGCTAGCTGTAGCATTTCATGCTATACTGTCCACAGATAATTCCTGAACTAAAAGTTGGTAAATCAAGGGAATACCTTGTCAGCTTGCCAACAATAAGTTTAATACTGTCTAGCCATTCTCCTAAAAATATGCCAACATTTTGCCACTGCAAACTATATACTGTATGTCACAAAAAAATCTTTCTGCTTGTGCCCTGGAGTTTTCCCAATTATATTACAGTTCTAAAACACAAAAAAGTAAAAGTACTACAGAACGCACATTTAAATCTCCAGGTGATATTGGCAGTAATATGATAAGGGCACGGTAAAGGAAACTGTAGTTGAGAAATAGAAAGTAGAAAAGGTAGAATATAATAGTTGAGACAATGAATACAAATGTTAAAATAAAATAACTCACAGTGTGAACAACCATATCAATATATCCACAGTAATGATCTTGCGTTCCCAGGTACTATACACTAGAAGCTGTACTGCACACAGTGTCTAATGCTGCTGGATGGCCTGAGAGGGAGCTCTGGAGACATGCAAAACATAAACAAAAAGGAGAAACCCGCGCACAGGTTATAATGTACTAAACGTAAAAAGCGCTATATATATTTATTAAAACAAAAAAATAAGTTCCACTCACAAAAATTCCGAGAGGCAGAACCTGTAACATGACCAGAGAAGCAAATGAACCGCTCAGCTATAGCATGGGAAGTCAGTCCTGAGAAAGCCTTACTGGGCTGTGCAGGAAGGAAGTGCTGCAGAAGCTGGGACCACTGCGTTGCACCAAGAGAGAATCTGCTACTGTCATTGAAAGCCTGACTACTTGGATGACATCCACGTGGAATAGTGCCGAGGGTGGACCGCATTTCTAAGGGATGTCCTCTTTCTTCAGCCTCAGTTCTAAGAACTATACTGATTTAAAATTAGGTTTTAAATGCATGCATGCATGGTTGGTTTGCCTATGTAGTTTTATGTATAGTATGTAGCCAGGATCTGGATATCTACCTATTACTGCAATCAGAAGACGCTGTGTGGCCTAGGGGGAGCCAAGGGGAAGCTTTTTGTCTTGAGTGTTCCATTTTCGGCTGTCCTGTTACTTTCTTAATCAGGAAACAAGACCGAGCAAAGTATCTTGGGACGTGTAGTCCATAAAGATTGGATTCACCCTCTGGCTGTACTATGTGAAACTAAAACTACCAGCTGGCTGATGTAAAAGAACAGACCGCTGGGAGGGACTATAAGAGGGAGGGTTTGAGACCTGGCGCACTCTCTTGGGACCGGCATGGATCTGCATGCAGGGAATCTGTTACAGGGTGAGCTACAGCTGATTTGCAGCCTGTTCTGGTGAAATTACCCAGTGGTTATCTGGAGAGACACCTGCGGACAGTTCTCCCTCACTGTCCGGAGGCAGCCCGGAGGCCGTTCTTTTTCCATCCTGCAGAGATATCGGATCCATGTGAGCCAGGTGGCCAAATGTCATCCTTTGAGCCACATTCCTGAGAGATCATCATCATCTCCTGTTCCAGTGTGGTGAGGGGGCAAAAGCCCAGTATAATGGACACTGTATATAGGCACCATTGTCTCTTGCACCCATTGCCATCTTTAGTCCAAGAGGGCAGTGCTACAAGTGTAGTATTTTATAGTATAGTTTATTTGATATTGTTATTGTGCACATATCTAGCAAACCCTTTTGCTGGTAACCTAATGATCTTAGAATGCATTAATATGATGCAGCAGAGGAATTCTCAACCACATCTACTGGTGTTACACTCATACAGAAAATCTGATATTTAAAATTGTTAGCACCAAGATGTTTCTTACAACTACCAATCTAATTCAGACCCGATTTAATAGTAAGAAAGTGGTTTGTGACACAAGAAAACCGGCAGAGAATATTATACATTGCCCAACAAGAAGTATACTGTATACCCAACATTGATTTTTGATCTAAGAATTATAAACTGCTGTTCTCCACCCGGGGAGCTTGGGCTTTATTACAGCTGTGAGGAATGCAGTTATTCGATATTATATGGGAATTTGTATTTCATTAGGTTGTCTGTTTTTCCTGAACAATAGCAGACTACTATGCATGTGGACCTAATGTCATATCAGTGTTTACATAACATTCCTTCAAAGGGAAGAGAATACAAACAAATACAGATCAATATTCCAATTCTGGAATATCTGGGTTTGTTCATCATTTTAATAGTGGTATTATAGCCATATTCTGTAGGTGGTGGGTGTTTTTGTTACTGATTTTATTATGTATCTATTTTATTTCCGATTTTATGATGCATTTTCCTCTTCATTGCTTTATGCAAGTTCTAGCAGCCCCAAATTGTGCTTTTTTCCCCTTGTTTTCTGTGTTAAAAAAAAAGTCAGGAGACAAGTCGGATCAAACAGAGGATAGCAGAATGCAGGCCAGGTATGGGTCACAGGAGCTAATGACAAATTAGCAACTCTCCTAGGTTGTGCTTGGCTTTAAATGGGGTGTTTCGGGGGCAGTGATGGACATGCATGCTTATTCAAGCCCATGAAGATATGCAGGCAGCTATGACCCTAAGCCAAGGATCATGGGCTGCATATGCGCATCGGCAGACATTTGGGCATGGCCATGTTCTTGACGTTTGGAAAAGGTGTAAATCTCGCGCCAACCAAATGTATATTTATATTAATGCCCTGTACACACGATCGGTCCATCCGATGAAAACGGACTGATGGATTTTTTCATCAGTTATGCGATGAAGCTGACTGATGAGTTAGCGTAGCTGTGCATAACCAGGTACCGCCCCGACGTACGTTTCGTTACCACGTCATCAGGACGCTTCCTACCATCCATGAGGCGCGTCCGATGTCATTGTGCCTTATCACTGCCTCCAAAGACAGTGAGTTTAAAATTCCATGAGAATACATTCCTGAAACTTTTTTTCATAGATGTTTATAGACAATATGACTTGGGTGTGGTGACTTTCTTTAAAGTTTGTACTGTATTATATTTGTTGTAGGGTTTTTTTTTTTTTTTTTAACATAAAAAACAACCTCATGCAGCAATTTTTTGTTATATGGATTGCAGCCAGTATGACGTTAAATAAAACTCTAATTTAAAAAAAGGAAAAAATATATTGCATTTATATTAATTTAAAAAAATCAATACTATAAACATATTTAAAAGACTCCCTTCATATATAAAAATATATGCAAACTGCAGGTCAAACAAAGAGTCCCCGATCTGTTACACATCAAGTCATGCCTGAGATTTGACAGCTCTGAACCCAAAAGTCTTTTAGAAAGTCAGCCAAATATGCTCTACCCATATATGGAAGAGATCAGCTGGCTTTTCAGCCTGCATCCCAAAAGTTATGAAAGTGGTCCCAATCAGGTCCTAGGCAATTAGGTTTCCATATCGCTGATCACTGCATACAATCCATCTCTGACACATTTTATTGTAGTTTAGTTAAGTTCAAAGCTGCCTGCTACTAATATTTTAGATAATTTTACACTATCAACAGAATCTGCTGGTGGTAGGTTAAATCATTTATTTAAAAGTTGAAGGTGGTTGATGTAGCCTAAAACTGCTTGAGGAAATGTTAATTCTTGAGAGTTAATTAGTGTAGCAATTTTTAAATACATTTAAATACAGTAGTTCCTTCTTAAAATGGTTAGAAAACCTCAGACATTAAATATAGGAACAAAGCAAGTCCATCTTTAGTGTGTGCTTGTCTCAATTAAGAGCACTAAGGCCGCGTACACAGGATCGGTCAAAACCGATGAAAACAGACTGAAGGACCGTTTCATCGGTCGAAACCTAACGTGTGTGGGCCCATCGGTCAGTTGTCCTTCGGTCAAAAAAAAGAGAACTTGCTTTAAAATTGAACCGATGGACGCCTAACCGATAGGTCAAAACCGATCGTTAGTATGCAAAAGCATCCGTCAAAAGCCGCGCATGCTCAGAATCAAGTCGACGCATGCTTGGAAGCATTGAACTTCTTTTTTTTCAGCACGTCGCATGTTTTACGTCACCGCGTTCTGACACAATCGTTTTTTTAACCAATGGTGTGTAGGCACATCAGACCATCAGTCATCTTCATCGGTTAACCAATGAAAACGGTCCCTCGGACAATTCTCATCGGATGGACTGATCGTGTGTACGCGACCTAAGTGTAATTTTTGTCTGCTGCTATCAGCATGAATCACTTCTGACAAGTTTTCCTGACACCAAGAGAAAAATGGTGGCAGGGGAGGGAACTCCAGCTGATTGACAACATCAGCTCTGTTCCTGGATTCCTGGGAGGAAGTCTCTCCCTCCAATTAGAGCTCTCTCACTGAGTTCTGCAAAGTGTCATTTCAGCTCTCTACCCCCTTTTTCTCACAGCTCAGGCAAGCTTTGTAAATTCTGGACTTTGAACAGATGTAGAGGAGACTGCAGATAAACAGGCACAGCCTATGTAGGAAGATTTGTTTCATCTCTCACTCAAGGCCAGTCACTTCACTGGGTATATGTAAGGGTTTACAACCATTTTAAGCACAAAAGTGAGCAATGCTGGACTGGTTCAAGAAGCAGGTTATCCATTAGTAGACAGCAAGCATATGTGCAGCCTTAGTGATATCATCAAGAACTAGAATGAAAATGTATGTGTACATGAAAGTGCTTGTATCAAAGTACTGTATTAGCATTAGAATTAATGCAGAACTATAGAAAATTTTTATTTTTCATTTTGGATTAAGTAGGAGAGTGTTATAACCCCTGCCAGTTTTTTTTGCCATCTGTGTGCCATTGGGGAGATTTCCCTTCACTTCCTGTCCTATAGCCAAAACACTTGAGTAAGGAGAGAGGAGTGCTCAGTGCCCACAATAAGGACACTTTTGATGAAAAATATAATCGTTTATTGGGGGTAAAACGTTTACAAATGGAGCCAACACATTTCAGGGAAATTCCCTCTTTCTTCAGGGAGGTTGGTACATTTTAACGGAGATAGGTAGGCTCCATGGTTGTACCTACGTTTCTTATGAAAGCTGGTGACTGCTTGTGAGATGCAGAGGGAGCATTTGGACAACACCAAAGCCTACCCATCTCCCTTATAATGTACCACCTGCCCTAAAGAAGGGGGAGGCAATTCCTCCCGAAATCTGTACATGTTTTACCTCCAATAAACGATTATATTCTTCATCAAGATTTTCCTTATTTTGGGCACCGGCACTCTTCTCTCCTTACTCAAGTTTCTTCTCAGCTGAAGCGACAGCTTTGTTGTACCAGCAAGGTAGTAGCCCATATCTTCAAGAGAGATCAACACCATCATTCACCAACAGAACCACCTAATATTTATCACAAGCCATTCTACTGGTCCAGCGCAGTCTCTAACTCATGGGTGGAAAACACAAGGCCCGCGGGCCGAATCCGGCCCTCCAGGCCATTTCATGTGGCCCTCGCACCTCTGGTCCTACTCTAGACCTTATTCTGCTTTCAAGCAATGCTTCCAGATTCTTCCCAGCAGCAGCATAAGCAAAGGGGGATGCACTGTGATGTAAAGGAGAGTGGGGGACTCAACTTCTGATGGTGGGGTGGCTCTTGACATCTAATGTAAGGGGAGGGGATGCGCTGAACATCTAATATTACAGCTACAACCGACCCTTTTGAGGGAAATCATAATGCTGATGTGGCCCACAATGAAATTGAGTTTGACACTCCTGCTCTAACTCAATCAAACCATAGCCAAAAAAAAGGAATTGAGAGAAAATCCTTCCAAAGTGAAGGAATCCCTGGCTTCCATTAGGGTCACAAGAACTAGTGTCCCCATAGGAAGATATTCCTTATCTAATGCCTCGTACACACGGCTGGATTTTCCGAGAACTAAAGTCAGACTGGCTTTTTTTCTAGGAAAGTCCGGCTGTGTGTGGCCTCCATTCGAATTTTTTTTTTTCAGAAAGTCAGACGAAAATAATCGCCGAACGGCGCCATTAGTAGTAAAAAAAAAAATATTAATAAAAATGCCATAAAACTATCCCCTATTTTGTAAACAGTATGAATTTTGCGCAAACCAATCGATAAACGCTTATTGTGATTTTTTTTTTACCAAAAATAGGTAGAAGAATAAGTATCGGCCTAAACTGAGAAAAAATAATGATTTTTTATATCTTTTTTGGGGATATTTATTATAGCAAAAAGTAAAAAATATTGAATTTTTTTTAAAAATTGTCGCTCTATTTTTGTTTATAGCGCAAAAAATAAAAACCGCAGAGGTGATCAAATACCACCAAAAGAAAGCTCTATTTGTGGCAAAAAAAGGACGCCAATTTTGTTTGGGAGCCACATCGCACAACCGCGCAATTGTCAGTTAAAGCGACGCAGTGCCGAATCGCAAAAACTGGCCAGGTCCGGATCTTAAGTGGTTAAAGGCCAAAGAGCTCTTATAATTCTGTATCAAGTCTTTTATAGACACATCTCTAGTAAGAATTATTCAGATAAGTAATTTCATGGGCAGAAATTTGAATTAATTTTTTTTTGTGGCGGCTATTATAAATGTCTTTGTTAACAAGTGACTTATTGCAAAAGGTTGATCAGACAAAAATATATACCCAGTAAGAAATATAAGGAAATGATCCCGTAGCTGCCCTCTCCGGGCTCACATGCTCTGCCCATTCTTCTCCTTTTCATGAATCATTTCACCGAGTAATTAAACTCTACATCATATTCATGGCGGAGGCTTTCCTCTGCATGGTTTCATTGTCATTTCCACATCATAATCTATTATTCTTTACAAGCCATCAGTCCAAGCCCTTCTTACTTCCTCCAAATACAGCTTGTCAAAGGCACCCTCGTCACCAAAGAAGTGAGAAATGTTGTAATAAAAGCTTTGTCTACACCCAGCAGTGTTTTTCACATATGTCCTTCCTGCTGAGGCAGAAAAGGTGACATGAGAATGGATGCCCTTTTCAATATATTATGGAAATTATACTGTATTAAAATGATCGTAGACAAAATCTCAGTAAGGGAATTATTTGGTAAACTAGAGCATATAATTAAAGATCACTGTTCAGCAGTTACCCTGCAGATAGAGGATTTCTCATTGGTTAGCATTGTTTTCTGCATTTCATTATTATTTATGCTCTCAAGTCTAGTATGTTATAGATTAGCAGAAACAAACAATTCCCTTAAGCTAACATGCAAGAACAAACTTGCAAATGACTAAGATAATCATAATGATCAGTCTTTGTGTTGGAATTTGCCTGCTTTGATTTCACTGGTTTCAGTAAGGCCATTATATATGAAACTAAGGAAGGACTCCACCAGCAGTAACAACAAGACAAAGGTGACGCTGCTCGCAACAGCTGGAATAGGACAAATTAAGCCTTGTATCACCATCTGGCAACATTACGTTTACAACGGAGGGTAAGATAACAAATGATCCTATTTGGGCTATGTAATTTGAAAGACAGAGAGTCTGGTGTCTGGTGTCGGAATCTCAGGAACTATGTCCCATTAATAACTATGCAGTTTTACATATTCATACTTCAAGTTGATATGATTTGTGTCTAACTTATGCAAAATTAAGAAGATCAAATTAAGGCTCTACCCACCCCCACCAATGCAATTCTCAGAGGACTTACGACGGCGTAGCACCAAGTACGCCGTCGTAAGTCCGAATCCGAGCCGTCGTATCTATGCGCCTGATTCTTAGAATCAGTTACGCATAGATTTTTATTCGATCTGACTGGCGTAAGTCTCTTTACGCCGTCGGAGCCTAACTGCATTTTTACGCTGGCCGCTAGGGGCGTGTAAGCTGACTTACGCGTCAAAATATATAAATTAGCTAGATACGCGAATTCACGATCGTACGCGCAGCCCACGCAGTACAGATACGCCGTATACGTTAGGCTTTTCCCGGCGTAAGGTTGCCCCTGCTATATGAGGCATAACTGCGGCGTACCAATGTTAAGTATGACCGTCCTTCCCGCGTCAAAATTTTAAATTTTTACGTCGTTTGCGTAAGTCGTCCGTGAATGGGGCTGGACGTCATTTACGTACACGTCGAAACCGATACGTCCTTGCGGCGTACTTTAACGCAAAGCACCCTGGGATATTCCACGAACGGCGTATGCGCCGTAAGTGCAAAACGTCAATCACGTTGGGTCACAGAACATTACCATAAAACACGTCCCCTGTTCCACATATGAATTAGGCGGCCTTACGCCGGCCAATTTACGTTACGCCGCCGCAACTTATGGAGCAAGTGCTTTGAGAATACAGCACTTGCCCGTCTAAGTTGCGGAGGCGTAGCGTAAATCGGATACGTTACGCCCGCACAAAATGACAACGCTGTACGAGAATCTGGCCCAAAGTTTTTTTTTTTTCAGGTCAGGTTTATTATTACCTGGTCACCCAGGTAAAGGGAAGAGCTGTAATTGGGGGGGAAGGCTACCACTGACCAACAATTGTAAAGGGAATTTACAGTATCACAGGTTTTACCGCCTGTGTAAAACAATGGGTATTACAGAGGGGGGTTGAACAGGAAGGCATTCCGATTTTGTCCCACTATCAAGTATACAGTGCCTTGCAAAAATATTAACCCCCTTGGCATTTTTCGTGTTTTGTTGCCTCACAACCTGGACTTAACATGGATTGTTTGAGGATTTGCATCATTTAATTTACAGAACATGCCCACAACTTTGAAAATGTTATTTTTTTTTTTATTGTGAAGCAAACAACAAATAGGACAAAATAAGGTGCATAACTATTCACCCCCCTAAAGTCAATACTTTGTAGAGCCACCTTTTGCGGCAATCACAGCTTCAAGTCACTTTGTATAAGTATCTATGAGCTTGCCACATCTTACCACTGGGATTTTTGCCCATTCCTCCTTGCAAAACTGTTCCAGCTCCTTCAAGTTGGATGGTTTGCGCTTGTGAACAGCAAACTTCAACAGATTTTCCCCTTAAACCACCCAAGTGTTGCATTAGCAGTGTGTTTGGGGTCATTGTCCTGCTGGAAGGTGAACCTCTGTCCTAGCCTCAAATAACACACAGAGTGGTACAGTTTTTGCTCCAGAATATCCCTGTATTTAGCACCATCCATCTTTCCCTCAACTCTGAACAGTTTCCCAGGCCTGACTGCTGAAAAACATCCCCACAGCATGATGCTGCCACCACCATGTTTCACTGTGGGGATGGTGTTCTTTGGGTGATGTGACGTGTTGGGTTGGGTTTGCGCCAGACATATAGCGTTTTGTTTGATGGCCAAAAAGATACATTTTAGTCTCATCAGACCAGAGCACCTTCCTCCATACATTTTGTGAGGCTCCCACGTGCCTTTTCGCAAACTCAAAACATGCCATTTTGTTTTTTTGCTTAAAATAATGGCTTTCTTCTGGCCACTCTGCCATAAAGCCCAACTCTATGGATTGTACGGCTTATTGTCGTCCTATGTACAGATACTCCAGTCTCTGCTGTGGAACTATGCAGCTCCTCCAGGGCTACCTTAGGTCTCTGTGCTTCCTCTCCGATTAATGCCCTCCTTGCCCGGTCTGTGAGTTTTGGTGTGTGGCCGTCTCTTGGCAGGTTTGCTGTTGTGCCATGTTCTTTCCGTTTGGTTATGATAGATTTGATAGTGCGCCTAGGGATCATCAAAGATTTGGATATTTTTTTATAACCTAACCCTGACTTGTACTTCTGAACAACATTGTCCCTTACTTGTTTGGAGAGTTCCTTGATCTTCATGATAGTGTTATCTCTTGGTGGTGCCTCTTGCTTAGGTGTTGCAGCCTCTGGAGCCTTTCAAAAAGGTGTGTATATGTAATGACAGATCATCTGACACTTAGATTTCACACAGGTGGACATTATTTCACTAATTATGTGACTTCTGAAGGTAATTGGTAGCACCAGAGCTTTTTATGGGCTTCATAACAAAGGGGGTGAATACATATGCAAATGCCAATTATCAGTTTTTTATTTCTGAAAAATAGTTTTATGTATATAGTTTTCTAATTTTACTTCATTAACTTAGACTCTTGTGTTCTGATCCATCACATATAATTCAGATAAAAAAAAACATTGAACTAAAGGCTGTAATGTAACAAAATATGTAAAAAGCCAAGGGGGTGAATACTTTTGCAAGGCACTGTATTTTATTTATTACAGGCATTTTTTATGGCACAGACAATTTACAAAGTGCTTTACTTACTGTGCATTTACATCAGACGCTGCCCTCAAGGTGCTTACAATCTAAGGTCCCTATCTCATATGCATACAGGCACACACACATATACAAGGGCAAGTTTGTACAAGAACCAATTAACCTACCCGAATGTCGCTGAAGTGTGGAAGAAAACCTATACAAGCACAGACAAAATATGTAAAACGCCATCGAAAGTGTCCTGGCTGAGATTCAAACCTAGGACACCAGAATTGCAAGGTACATTTGGTAGTCATCATGCTGTCCTCATACTTATGTGTTTTTATGATGGTTTTACCTACATTCTCCTTTTTTCTGAACTAACGCACAGATATACAGTGCCTTGCAAAAGTTTTCACCCCCCTTGGCATATATCATGTTTTGTTGCCTCACAACCTGGAATTAACATTGGAAGAAAACCTTGCGTGTGTATGGTTTCTCGTCGGGAAAACTGCTGAGAATCCCGACCAGAAAAATAGAGAACCTGCTCTCTATTTTTCTTGTCTGGTTTCTCAGCAAAGTGTTTCCTGCCGAGAAACCCTTGAGTGTGAATACTTACCTGTCCTACCTAAGCCTGCGCATGTTTGACAATACTTTGACGCATGCGCGGTAGCATACAAGGGCAGTGTAGGGTGTGGCAAGATGGCGGCGACAGCATTGAATGTGACGAGCCGTGTGTACAGGGCTTGACTGTGAGGAAGTGGACATTATCTGAGACCTCTGGACCGCAGGAATGAGAAATAACAGTTTCTGTTTAGTATATAGTATAGTTTGTGAGCTTCTTTGTTTTTGTTTTTGTTTGCATTACCACACTGCATTCTCTTAAATGTTTGCTAAAATTTATAAACAAAGTAAATAAAATCACTTAGAAACCTCAACTCAAATATTCCCAAAATATTCAAAATATAGGGGCAGATCCACAAAAACGCATCTCATATGCGCTACGCCGCCGTAAATCAGAGTGGCTCCTAGGATATCCACAAAGAACTTGCTCCCATATGTGGGCCGGCGTAATGTAAATCTGCCGGCGTAAGCCCGCGTAATTCAAAGTAGGTTTGGAGTGGGCATGTTGTATGATAATCTGGTATGACCCCGCGTAATTGACGCTTTTTACGAAGTGCGCATGCGCGAATTCACGTCGCAAATAGTCAATGCTTTCGACGTGAACATAACTTACGCAAAGCCCTATTCGCGAACGATTTACGATGGAAAATTTGACGCTGTCCCGACGTCCATACCTAACATTGCGTACACCTCATAGAGGTAGGGGTAACGTTACGCCGAAAAAAGCCTTACGTAAACAACGTAAAAAAAAATGCGCGGCGTATATAGCTAATTTGCATACTCTACGCGGAAATCAACGGAAGCGCCACCTAGCGGCCAGCGTAAATATGCACCTAAGATCCGACGGCATACTAAGACGTACGTCAGTCGGATCTAGCCCACATTCAGGTGTATCTTGTTTTGTGGATACAAAACAAAGATACGACGGCGCATCGTAGAACTTATGCGGCGTATCAATAGATACGCCACCGTAAGTTCTTTGTGGCTCTGGCCCATAGACTTCAGGCATGTGTTTGGTAGAAATTGGCTAGTGTTAAGGCCTGGTTCACACCTATGCATTTTTTTGCGCATTTTCAGTTTTGTGGAAGCACACTACAGTCCATTTAACATGGTTTCCTATGGGTCATGTTCACATCTGTGCATTTTTATGGAAAGGGCCAGGGTTTTTTTTCCAGTTTTTGGGTCCATAGACTTCAATGGATCAAAAACGTGTATTGAAAAACGCAAAATGCACCTGGAATATGCAAACTGCAACCTGCATAGGTGTGAATCAGGCTTAATGCAGCGTACACACGATCAGAGATTCCGACAAGAAAATCGTGGATTTTTTCTGACGGAATGTTGGCTCAAACTTGTGTTTCATACACACGGTCACACAAATCTTGTCGAAAATTCAAGAACGCGGTGACGCACAAGACATACGATGAGCCGAGCTCAATGAAGTTCAATAGGCAGTTTGGCTCTTCTGCTTGATTCTGGGCATGCGTGTTTTTTTGCACGTCGGAATTGCATATAGACGAGCGGATTTTCCGATGGGAACTTTTTCCGTCGGAAAAATAGAAAACCTGCTCTTAATCTTTTTTTGGCAGAAATTCCGACCAAAAGCTCACATCGGACTTTTGTTGGCGGAATTTCCAACAAAAAGCTCACATCGGACTTTCCGATCGTGTGTACGAGGGTAGGAGAATTTGAATTGGAATCAAATACAGAAAATACATTTACTATCTGTGAGATAATAGCAAAATATTTTTGAGTGACTGACCACCAGAATTTTGAACTTAGCAGAAAATATAAAAAAACGAAAGAAAAACACAACAGTCAATCCAACTAAACAACAACGGTAGATATTGCTGACACACAAAAAGGTTGTCCTAAAAAGGGTTGTTGGTTGATCAATTACATTTTTTCGGATTAAGCAAAGTGTCTGACGCACAAAGATTCCTAAACTCAATGTCCTCCCTTATCTGCAGCCCTCAGGGGAACCTACAGTATATGCTTTTCCCCTCTCCCCTATGAGGACACATCTCTCACCCAACTTTTTCCTGCACTTCTCTCCCACTTAATTGTTTTCCTCACCCCCAACTGGGTTCCATTTATACTTCTGCACTTCTGTCCCTGACCTTCCTCTCTCCCTAACAGTGGCGGCTGGTGCTCAAAATTTGTGGGGGGCACAAACGAACTGAAAAATTCTAAAAAAATATTAATTGCAGCCTCTGTGCCATTAATTGCAGCCACTGTGGCCATCCTATGCAGCCACTGTGCCCATCATATGCAGCCAACTGTGCCCAGCAAATGCAGCCACTCTGCCCCCATCAATTACAGCCTCTGTACCCAGTAAATGCAGCCAACTCTGCCCATCATATGCAGAAACTGTGCCCATCATCTGCAGCCACTGTGCCCATCGTATGCAGCCACTGTGCCCATCAAAAGCAGCCTCTGTGTCCATCATATGCAGCCAACTGTGCCCATCATTTGCAACCAACTATGCCCATCATATGCAGCCAACTGTGCCCATAATTTGCAGCCAACTATGCCCATCATATGCAGCCAACTGTGCCCATCATATGCAGCCTCTGTAGCCATCAAATGCAGCCAACTGTGCCACATCAATAGCAGCTTGTGTGCCCATACTATGCAGTCACAATGCCCAGCAAATTCAGACAAATGTGCCTCATCAATTGCAGCCTCTGTGCCAATAAAATGCAGTCACTATGCCCAGCAAATGTAGCCAACTGTGCCCCATCATTTGCAGCCTCTGTGCCATTAATATGCAGCCACTGTGCCCCCCGCCCGCTTGCCTGCCTGCCCGCTGTCTGCCCGGCACTTACACCATCATGGTGGTGGGTCAGGCAGCGGATCAGATGGCGAGCTGTGGGACGGGTAGCACAGCGATGGCTGTGTGTCCTCCGTGCATATCTTCATCCTGTTCTGCTAGGCAGCCAATGGGATCACCTCTGCCTTCAGCCAATCAGGTGACCGGTATTACATCTGCACCTCCTGATTGTCTGAGAGGCGGTTCTGTGTTAACAAAGCAAATATTAATTTGCTTTGCTAACACACCTGGGTGGACTGTGAGCGCAAACCATTGCACCTTTTTTGAAGCCTATTAGACCCCCCTGCCACTGTAATTCAGGCACCCAGCGTCTGAAAAGGGGCCGGACGTCTGAAAAGGAAGTGACTACAGTGCCCATGGATAGATTCATGCAATGCATGAATCTATCCATTGTACACAGAGGGGGTGGCTAGAGAGAGGGGGTGGCACCCGTGCTCCCTTAATGGATGCATCACCACTGCTCCCTAAACCCCTCACCTCCTTATTTCCTAACCAAAACATATTTTATTCAGACATCTACCATGTATTACTTCTTTTATTCACTCTTAAAATCGGGTATTGAAGTCAGTGTAACCACTGTTTACCTTCCCATCCTTTTTGAATGTGGATTGAAGTGTTACATTGAGGACAGTAGGAAATGGGGGTACCCAAGCCGAATCGCTGCTCTGCGTGTCCATTTAGACATGGAGTCATGACTCAGCCCGACCCCCTCTCTCTCCTCATTGGCTCATTGACTTTAATTGACAGCAGCGAGAGTCCACCCACTGCTGTGTCTCAGCCACTCAGGGGGCAACATCGCTGGATCGAGATGGGGCTCAGGTAAGTATTAGGGGAGCTGAGTGGGGCTGCTGCACACAGAAGATGTTTTTTTATCTTAATGCATAGAATGCATAGATCGTTGGGTCTCTAAACTGCAAACACAAAAAAATGTAGCCCAGCACATTGCAATACATGATAATTTAGTGCAATAAAGCACAGTATAGCACCATATAACAGTTAAAGCTCCACACACAAACTGTAGGTGCATGCGCACTAGTGTGCACCACTTACTTATACAGCACTGCTGGTAGAGTGTTACCAATCAGTCCAATAATGAGAGAAGTCCTAAACGGCAGAGCCGGGGGGTCTACGATGCTCCAAAAACTCCTGCATCTCCCGAAAGGATCTGGAATGAATCCACTCACATGTAAGAAAGAAGGTACATACAGGGCGCTGGCATTAGTGGAATGAAAGCATCAACATTTATTGAAACATAGCAAACCTACATGTTAAGATACAGAGTTCAGCCTGAAGGAGCCATGGTATTTCAGGCCTCGTACACACGACAGAGATTCTCGGCAGAATTCGCCGAGAAACTCGGTCAAAACCCGGATTCTGCCGAGAATCTCTGTCGTCTGTACAGTTTTGGCTCGATGGAGCCGCCGAGGAGCTCGACGAGAAAATAGAGAACATGTTCTCTATTTTCTCGTTGGCCGCGTTGTTCTATAGGAGAAGACGGCCCGCCGAGCTCTTCGGCGGCTTCATCCCAAAACGAGACGAGGAACTCGACGTGCCAAGCACGTCGAGTTTCTCTGTCGTGTGTACGGGGCCTAACAGACTAGGATCGAACAGGCAGCAATGTAGTGGAATGACAAGCAAAAGTAATGGATGTCAGGATGCCGGCATAAGCTCAAAAAGAGCGGGCAGGTCGACGGCATCTATGGCCGCATTTGTCAGAGGCTGATGAGCTGTCAGACTAGCAAGGTGATGTCAGGTGTGGGCGGACATACACAGACTGTCAGCTCTCCCTAAACTACTCCAACACACAATAACAAATGGCTGCGGAGAACTATCCTTTTACAAAAAAATGTATCTGGTATCTTTTTTTCCTCACTAGAGAGAAACCTGAGTAAATAAAAAAAGGGCTGTTAAAAATTTTGAGAAAGGCTCCTTTCACACAGGTCTTCTTCATCCACTCCATCACGTTTTTTTGTTTGTTAGAAAATCGGATAAAACAGTTGCAGACTTAAGTTTTTACATCCGTTGTGTACATCCATTTTTTACTTTGGTTTTGAATCGAATTTCAAATTTTTGGAAACTATTAGATTTAAATTGGTTAAAAAATTATCAACCGATCCGACTTCTATTTGAAGAATGGCTGATTGCAAAGGAGTGGGCCGAAAAGCCAGCTGCCGCATCCTTAACCGCTTCCATGCAGGGCTTTTATACACACATCCATACCAGGCCTATTCTGGCACTTCTCTCCTACATGTACAAATCATAATTTTTTTGCTAGAAAATTACGCAGAACCCCCAAACATTATATATGTTTTTTTAGCAGACACCCTAGGGAATAAAACGACGGTCATTGAAACGTTTTATCTTGCACGGTATTTACGCAATAATTTTTCAAACGCCTTTTTTTTGGAAAAAAAATGTTTCATGAATTAAAAAAATAACAAAACAGTAAAGTTAGCCCATTTTTTTTGTAAAAAAAGATGATGTTACACCGAGTAAATAGATACCTAACATGTCATGCTTAAAAATTGCGCACACTCATGGAATGGCGCCAATCTTCGGTACTTAAAAATCTCCATAGGCAACGCTTTGAAATTTTTTACAGGTTACCAGTTTAGATTTACAGAGGAGATCTAGTGCTAGATTTGTTGCTGGCACTCTAACGCACCCGGCGATACCTCACATATGTGGTTTAAACGGCGTTTACATATGTCGGCGGGACTTGCGTGTGCGTTCGCTTCTGCGCGCGAGCTACTGGGGACAGGGGCGTTAAAAAAAAAAAAAATTTTATTTCTTTTTTTTTTTTTACATATTTATTTCTTTTTTTACACTTTTTTTTTTTATCACTTTTATTCCTATTACAAGGAATGTAAACATCCCTTGTAATAGGAATGTGTGTGACAGGTACTCTTTATGGAGAGATGCGGGGTCAATAAGACCGCACATCTCTCCTCCAGGCTGGAAAGCATGAAATCGGTGAAAAAAAATTCACGATCTCATGCTTACTGTTGCTTAGCAGCCGCAATTGCGGCTTTGTTTACTTACGGGGACCCGGGCGTGACGTCATCACATCGCGCCCGGGTCCTCCGACGGTCATAGAGATGGTCACCAGTCATCTCTATGCTTCCTGCCAGCGCCGGACGATTCGTTCTCCGGGCCCCCGATGGCACGGGAGAGCCCGGAGAAGCACCGGATTGTGGCGGGAAGGGGGGATGTCCCCTCCCGCCGCCTGGAAGAACGATCTAGCGGCGGAACCGCCGCTATGATCGTTCTTACATTGTGCAGAATCGCCAGCACAAGAGAAGGATATCTGAATGATGCCTCTAGCTGCAGGCATCATTCAGATATCCACCCGCAAAGCCCGGGACGTCATATGACGTCCACCCGGATCGTTGGAGGTCCGTTGTAGACGTCATTTTACAATGGGCCGGGCGGGAAGTGGTTAACAACCGATGATTCATCAGCTGTCAGTGGGGTTCCCTGCTGACAGCTGAATGTTAAAAAATTAAAATAAAATAATTGTAAAAAAAAATGCATGGGGGTGTCCCCCAATCTATACCTGGCCCTTCAGGTCTGACATGGATTTTAAGGGAAACCCTACGAACGGCATGGGGTTCCCCTAAAAATCTATATCAGACCCTTATCCAAGCATGCAGCCTGGCAGGTCAGGAAAGGGGTGTGGACGAGCGAGTCCCCCCCTCCTGAATAATACCAGATCACCTACCCTCAACATGCGGAGATGCTTTGGGGCTCTGCCCCCCCAAAGCACCTCTTCCCCACAACCTTGGTTGGTGGTTGTGAGGGTCTGCTGGCAGAGGAATCCAGAAGCCCCCTTTGTGAATAAATATGGAGTACAAAGTACCCCTACTCATTCACCAAAAAAGTGTAGCGTAAAAAAAAACACAGTAGGTAGTTTTTGACAAGTTCTTTATTAAAAAAAACAAAAATAAAAAAAATGCCCCTGGTTTCTAAATAACTAACTAGGGTGGGGCCATCCGATAATGTCCCTGGATGACCCCGCCCCCTTGTGAGGTCATTGACCCAGCATGCCCCTGGGCAATGGCTTGATCTAGGTTAGTGTTTTGTTTCAAATGCTGTTTTGTAAAAAAAGATGATGTTACACCGAGTAAATAGATACCTAACATGTCATGCTTAAAAATTGCGCACACTCATGGAATGGCGCCAATCTTCGGTACTTAAAAATCTCCATAGGCAACGCTTTGAAATTTTTTACAGGTTACCAGTTTAGATTTACAGAGGAGATCTAGTGCTAGATTTGTTGCTGGCACTCTAACGCACCCGGCGATACCTCACATATGTGGTTTAAACGGCGTTTACATATGTCGGCTGGACTTGCGTGTGCGTTCGCTTCTGCACGCGAGCTACTGGGGACAGGGGCGTTAAATTTTTTTTTTTTTTACATATTTATTTCTTTTTTTACACTTTTTTTTTTATTATCACTTTTATTCCTATTACAAGCAATGTAAACATCCCTTGTAATAGGAATGTGTGTGACAGGTACTCTTTATGGAGAGATGCGGGGTCAATAAGACCGCACATCTCTCCTCCAGGCTGAAAAGCATGGAATCGGTGAAAAAAAATTCACCGATCTCATGCTTACTGTTGCTTAGCAGCCGCAATTGCGGCTTTGTTTACTTACGGGGACCCGGGCGTGACGTCATCACATCGCGCCCGGGTCCTCCGACGGTCATAGAGATGACTGGTGACCATCTGGTCACCAGTCATCTCTATGCTTCCTGCCAGCGCCGGACGATTCGTTCTCCGGGCCCCCGATGGCACGGGAGAGCCCGGAGAAGCACCGGATGGCGGCGGGAAGGGGGGATGTCCCCTCCCGCCGCCTGGAAGAACGATCTAGCGGCGGAACCGCCGCTATGATCGTTCTTACATTGTGCAGAATCGCCAGCACAAGAGAAGGATATCTGAATGATGCCTCTAGCTGCAGGCATCATTCAGATATCCACCCGCAAAGCCCGGGACGTCATATGACGTCCACCCGGATCGTTGGAGGTCCGTTGTAGACGTCATTTTACAATGGGCCGTGCGGGAAGTGGTTAACAACCGATGATTCATCAGCTGTCAGTGGGGTTCCCTGCTGACAGCTGAATGTTAAAAAAAAAAAAAATAATAATTGTAAAAAAAAATGCATGGGGGTGTCCCCCAATCTATACCTGGCCCTTCAGGTCTGACATGGATTTTAAGGGAAACCCTACGAACGGCATGGGGTTCCCCTAAAAATCTATATCAGACCATTATCCAAGCATGCAGCCTGGCAGGTCAGGAAAGGGGTGTGGACGAGCGAGTCCCCCCCTCCTGAATAATACCAGATCACCTACCCTCAACATGCGGAGATGCTTTGGGGCTCTGCCCCCCCCAAAGCACCTCTTCCCAACAACCTTGGTTGGTGGTTGTGAGGGTCTGCTGGCAGAGGAATCCAGAAGCCCCCTTTGTGAATAAATATGGAGTACAAAGTACCCCTACTCATTCACCAAAAAAGTGTAGCGTAAAAAAAAACACAGTAGGTAGTTTTTGACAAGTTCTTTATTAAAAAAACAAAAATAAAAAAAATGCCCCTGGTTTCTAAATAACTAACTAGGGTGGGGCCATCCGATAATGTCCCTGGATGACCCCGCCCCCTTGTGAGGTCATTGACCCAGCATGCCCCTGGGCAATGGCTTGATCTAGGTTAGTGTTTTGTTTCAAATGCTGTTTTTGAAAAATGCCCTTAGACCCAGAGGGGTTGATTTACTTAAACTAGAGAGTGCAAAATCGGGTGCATCGCTGCATGGAAGTCAATCAGCATCTAACTTCAGCTTGTTCAGTTAAGCTTTGACAAATAAACCTGGAAGCTGATATTATGCTATTGTTTCCCTCCCTCTCTTATTTTCAATGGGTCACCATAGTGGAGAGGAGGATGCATAAATACAAGTCTTCTGATATATCCCTAAGAACATCCAAGCAAGCCCAAAGATTTTAACATTAATCACCATTTGACCTTCTTTTTAAGTAAAGAGGTCATGGTTGTCTGGCGAGTAGAACATCCTAATTGAGCAGATTGGTCATGTGTTTTGGATACACTGCCAAGTGGTGAAGGTTTTTTTTTCACAATATGTTAATTGAAGATACTTCACTGAAGATTATATGGACTGTTTAAAGAACTTTTATCTATTATTGGTTTACAATTCATTTTTTTTTTAGCACTTTGCACTTCAATGTATCTGTTATATGAGGTTTTATTTGGCATATGATTTTTTATAATATTACTGGCTCTCTGATTTAGTTAGTAACTAATTTATCATCTAGGGTGCCCTAACACTTATTCTTTTTACCATTCACAGGCAGCTTAACTTTTCAATAAGACACAAAAATTAAATCCAACTTCAGCTTCAACTTCAACTGTCCAATTTCAGCTACAGTACATATAATGATAGTATTCAGTATATCAATTCCTTCTCCTGCATACCTTTATTTACATTTTTCTTGATGTTTGCAAGAAGACCAAGTTGTCCAGAAAAAGTGACAGTAGCTTGGACAAGCTGCAAAACTACCAGTGGTATGTGCAAAAGTCACAGGAATTTACATCATTTAAATCAAGCAAGAAGATTTGGCCTAAACCTATAGTTTGACAGAAACAATGAGTGGGGACAACCTCCTTCCTCTGTACAAAATAAGGTTCCTAGACTGCTCGCCCTCCTAGACACCTTCAGGATCCGTGACAAGAAGTCCCTTGAGGACTTGGAGCTCTTAGCCCCCTTTATAAAAATAGCAAAGTCTGTTGTAAACTGAATGCAGGAGTTGGGCGTGTCCTGGGTGTGCTAATGTACTCACTCTGAATCAAAAAAGAGGTTTGGGAATAGAAAATGGGAAGAGGGGAAAGCTGAGGCGCAAAAAGAGGAAGAAAAAGGGGAGAGAGAAAGGGGGGGAGGAAAGACACAAAAGGATAGCACTCACATGGGCCACATCTGTTTATATAGTAAAGGGGAAACAATAACTCAGGTGGATATTGATGGTCAGACTTTCAGGCCAAGGAAATATAATTAAAAAATAAAGTTTAATATCATATTAAATTACACAGAGATACATAGTAGTACATTATAATTACAACAATTGACCACTGTATGCACAATCCTCAGAAGTCGCCAACGCACGTTTCGCCGTGGGGCTTCTTCAGGACGAATAACGAGGAATTTGTGAGTAACAGAAAAATGGATAGTTATATAACAGATGGTCCTTCAGTGGATACATCCATAAGGCACATATGGCAAGTAGTGTCGCAAGATCATAAAAGAGCCTGTCCACAGATTTTCAAAAGGAGGATCTTGCAGAGACAATAAGGTCAACATACAAGTCGCCCGTTTAAATCAGGCTTCACAGGAAAAATCGCACGTCCGTAGTGCTATGATAATGTAACACATGTTACATTCATGTACACCCTGGGACACAGACGATATCCTCTTCAGCTTCATGACACCTTATATTAAGCTGACAACATTGTTGTTTAGCTTAGGGACCGCTCTATTGAGGACCTAATTTGCGTGATTTAGTCTCTAGGACTGCTGTCTATGAGATATCTGTTGTCCCAGTGTGCCCCAGGACCACTTATCATAGCACTACGGACGTGCGATTTTTCCTGTGAAGCCTGATTTAAACGGGCGACTTGTATGTTGACCTTATTGTCTCTGCAAGATCCTCCTTTTGAAAATCTGTGGACAGGCTCTTTTATGATCTTGCGACACTACTTGCCATATGTGTCTTATGGATGTATCCACTGAAGGACCATCTCTTTTAGAGAAAGAGAAAATGTTCTTATTCTGAAAAATAAAAACTAAAACAGGGTATACAGGTTCATATTTTTTTTATTAAAAAAAAAAAACAGATCCCCACCGTTCCCCTTATGCCTTCCCCTGCAGCGCTGCTGGCTTCTCTTCCACTACCTACCTTCAGCTGTGCTGCAGGGGGATCAATTCTAGAATCCGCACCCCCATCCCTCTGCTTTCTGGGCCCCCCTGTGCACCCATTATCCACACAGCTTGTCTGGCTTCAGTCCTTTCCTACTGGCAGCTGCAGCAGGCACACAAGGGGATGTTTCAAAATTATTTGTGTGGAGATGCGTGCATTTCGGGAGCAAACACACTGGACATCTGTTCAGCACAGTTACTTCCTTATTTCTGCTTTATTACAGGCAGTGCCAAGCTTTTTTACACACAGCACGATAAAGCATACGTCATTATTAACCTCCCTGGCGGTATGATTCTGTCTGGAATTACGTACCAAAAGCGGTACAATTATTTTGCAAGGAAATTTGGCATTTTATACTGTAGGTCTGTAATTTTTAGGAATAACTCACTTAAATCTGACCAAACAAGAGTCTTGTAGGCATCCCGGGTATGATTTTTTTTTAAAAACAAAATTATAAATTATAATATAATAAATAATTATAAATAATTATAACAAATAATAATATAATTATAATAAAAATTATTCAATAATGTAATCAACTCAAAATCACTGAAATTTGCTGAGTTGCAGAATTGTCGCTGTCATTACTTTTATTTTTTTATGACGTATTTCCCCACAAATCGCTATCGCACAATTCTGCAAGTGATTATAATTTATTATCGCTGTTTTCTAGCTGCTCTAAAACCATTTTTGACATAAAGGGACACTTTTGGTTGCTATGGACAATCTACAGTTTGCAGGCAGAAAGAACAGTTTTTATTATATAAAAGAACATGTAGGGCACTGGGCAGACCACTAGGGACAAGGGGGGTGTGTATTTTTTACATACAGTACTGTAATCTATAAGATTACAGTATACTGTATGTATTGTGTTTGTTTACGTTTTTGAATTTGGCACCGTTCTCCGCCCCCGTGCCTCGTAACGTTGCAGGGAACGGAGATCGGCGGCACACGGGGACACTGTGAATCGAGCGAGGACCCGCTCGCTCACACATCGGGGATGCATCGCTGGATCCAGGGACAAGGTGAGTAACTTGTCTGTGGATGCTGCGAAGGTAAGCCACGCTGCTGCACACTCTGCACAGCTACCCCGAGCGTGACTCGGGGATACCGATCCCAGCATGAAAAAAACACCCCGAGTCACGCTCGGGGATACCGCCAGGCAGGTTAAGTAAATGTTATCAGTCAAAAAGGCATATCGGGTTGGCTGAAATACAAGAAGAATACAAAAACTTGATGGTCGAAGTTTGTTTGTCTCCTGGTCCCTCTTCTATTACCTCATTCTTCCAATGCATGGGCAGGTGGGGGAAGACACCATCTTTAGCTTCTCCAGTCATCTCGATGAGAGGGGGTGCTATTAGCGGCCATTTTGAAAAAGGAATATCAAAGCAGTTGTATATATAAAAAGAACAATATAGACTTTATAGTATAGAAAAGATGCATAGAAACATGTATACACATAAGAAAATAGGCATTTTTATGATTATCACATTCCTTCACACATCTATAGAGCCATCTCCATATATCGGAAATGCTGAGGAGATACAATGTAAAAGTTTAACAGAATAGGTAATCTGCCAAATGATCAGATTAGAAGCAATAATATAAAACAGGTTCGGAGTGGCAAAGAATGGCAAACACTGCAGGATAATACAAAACAGATTCTGAAACTTGCACAAACATGGAGGCCGCGATTCAGATACATTGTCGTATCTTTGAGCGGGCGTAGCGCATCTCATATGCGCTACGCAGACGTAACATTGAGAGGCAAGTACTGTATTCAGAAAGCACTTGCTCCCAAAGTTATGTCGGGGTAGCGTAAATGGGCCGGCGTAAACCCGCGTAATTCAAAGTAGCAAGGCAGTGGGCGTGTTGTATTGTAATGAAGCGTGACCCCATGTAAATGCATGCCGATCGAACGGCGCATTCGCACGCATGCTCAAAATCACGTTGCAAACACTCCCTAAGATACGTCAGCTCAATGCTTTCGACGTGAACGTAACTTACACCCAGCCCCATTCACGTACGACTTACGCAAACGACGTAAAATACGACGATGTTCCGACGTTTCCGACGTCCATACATTAACATGACTTACCCCTGCTTTATGAGGGGTAAACTTACGCCGGACGTAAGCCTTACGTAAACGGCGTAGCTAAATCCGACGGGCGCAAGTACGTTCGTGAATCGGCATATCTAGGTCATTTGCATATTCGACGCGTAAATCTACGGAAGCACCCCTTGCGGCCAGCGTAAATATGCACCCAAGATACGACGGCGTAATGAGACTTACGTCTGTCGTATCTTGCAAAATTATGGCGTATCTCAGTTCCTGAATAAGCGCATAGATACGACGGCGCGCATTTGGACTTGCGGCGGCGTATCTGGAGATACGCCGTCGTAAGTCCTTTCTGAATCCAGGCAGGAGTCTTTACCATAATGTTTCTGTAGCTCAAGCAAGGAAATATGGCTATAAAGCCTAAATACAGACTAAAACTAAATCGAAATTTGCTGCCAAAATTAACACTGCTTTAGGTGAAGTCATTTTGCTTTTTTTTCTGTTTTATGTGTAGAAGAAATGGAACAGCAACCTATCAAACATATGTACTGAGTGTATCCTTTGACAAATTCAAAGATATTCTGAAATATGTTTTAATTACTGTAGAATGTCAAATTGTCAATGCAAACCTTTGATACTCTGCTTGGATTGATTTCCAGTGATCTAATTAAAGAAAGAACTGGAATGAAGCTTGCCAAATCTGTTGAAGAAAGGCTAATGTTAAGGTAATGACATTTTTGAAGTTTCCTTGCATACATACCATTACTTTGAAAGCAGTGAATGTAACTTGCACCAAAAATTTTATGGACAATCAACCGCTGCCATTTATATCACATATAGACCTAAAAGATCAACATGCAGTGAATGTTTGGTGAAAAAAAGGATTTTCCAACCACGAGTGGTAGAAAAAAACACTGCGCTAACGTATAATAAGTTGTGAATAACACAAGTGTAGGAAGCTGCCAGTACCTATTACCTATAACCAAAGTAAAAGAACACAAAAAATACAAAAAGGTACAGCGCTAAGTGTATATATGATCACCAAAAAGATAAATAATAAGTGAATGAAAGAACAAAAGTTCAATAAAAGTCCATAGAAAGACTCAAAGAATCAATTGAGTCCACAATTCATATGTAAACAGTGATATTTGAAAGTAGAAATCCTCCACTGTAGAAGACACCCGATAAAAATATAGATGTAGTCTCCTTACCAGATGGTAAGACCAGTATTGCAGCGGTCTTATAGGGCCCAGGGATATTTAAAAGTCCTCCCAAAAGACTGACTCAGATGCTGGAATAGGTCTCATGAGCTAAGTGCGTACCACCAAATGTAATCCCTTCAGGCTCCCATGCAATGAGAAACAATAAAGAGCCACATAATGTAAATCCATATAATGTACAGGGTTTAATGAGGTAAAAAATGCGCACTTACAATGAGTAGAGCATCAAACAGCATGTAGATAAAATAGGGGGGGGGGGGGTTTGTTTGGAGTGGCGTCTCCTCTATGTTTTCCTCCGTCTGCTCAGCACTCCATCGCCGTATGTCTCCGGGTAGTGCGTGATGACGTCACAAGCGTGGCCTGACGTCACAAGCTTGGCGTGGCCTAGCTTGTGACCTCATCACGCACTACCCGGAGACATACGGCGATGGAGTGCTGAGCAGACGGAGGAAAACATAGAGGAGACGCCACTACAAACAAACCCCCCCCCCCCCCTATTTTATCTACATGCTGTTTGATGCTCTACTCATTGTAAGTGCGCATTTTTTACCTCATTAAACCCTGTACATTATATGGATTTACATTATGTGGCTCTTTATTGTTTCTCATTGCATGGGAGCCTGAAGGGATTACATTTGGTGGTACGCACTTAGCTCATGAGACCTATTCCAGCATCTGAGTCAGTCTTTTGGGAGGACTTTTAAATATCCCTGGGCCCTATAAGACCGCTGCAATACTGGTCTTACCATCTGGTAAGGAGACTACATCTATATTTTTATCGGGTGTCTTCTACAGTGGAGGATTTCTACTTTCAAATATCACTGTTTACATATGAATTGTGGACTCAATTGAGTCTTTCTATGGACTTTTATTGAACTTTTGTTCTTTCATTCACTTATTATTTATCTTTTTGGTGATCATATATACACTTAGCGCTGTACCTTTTTGTATTTTTTTGTGAATGTTTGGTGATTGTCAGATTCACTGCTTAATGAATATGTCCTGAATGGTGGAAAAGATAATATGTAAAAGAAAAAAAAAATCTAAATAATATGCTTTTTTTTCTTTTTCTTTTACAATAGTTAATTCAACTTGGCAACGCAGCCAGAACCTGTGACATCCCTCCCAATAGTCCTTTTCCAGGGACCAGTATCTTGATTCCACATGCTTTTTTTGCAGATGAGGCATTTCCCATCATGCAAAATGTAATGGACCCCTTCTCTGGCCATTGCTGTAATGTACCTAAATAAATATGTAAATATTGACTATGCTTGTAGGCAGGTGATCCCTGAAGGGGTAATTTTTTTTTCTATGCTGACTCATGTTTTGCAGTTTTCTGGGTCAAGACTGCTGTCTCTCCTGTGAAACTGTTACAATGTTGATGTGTGGTGGATCTGAGTGAATGATTCGGTGCCCCAGGAAAAAATCTGCTGGAAATACTGACAAGATGTAGACTGTTATGCTGCCGGTTTGTGCCCCTGCTGGGGTGGGGCACTTGGGCCTCCCTAATGGACTGAGAGCCTGAGGACTTTTGACTACCAATCTTAAACTTACTGCTTCTAGAGGTCTTTGCCAAACATGAACTATATGGACTCTGTGCTATGTCAGGTGCAGTGGCGGCTGGTGCTCCATTTTTTTTCCCAGTCAACCCCCCCCCCCCCGCAGACAATGGGACCTGCAGACAGACAGAGAGACAGATATTCCGATAGATCGATAATTAGATAGACAGACAGATAGATAGATAGATAGATAGATAGATATAGAGAGACATAGCTAGATAGAGCTATAGATAAATAGATAATTAAACAGATAGGTAGATGGAGGGAGGGGGAGAGAGGTAGAGCTATAGATAATTAGATAGATAGATAATTAGACATACAGATAGATATAGATAATTAGATAGATAATTAGATAGATATATAAATAGACAGACAGATAGATATAGACAGATAGACAGATAGATAGATAGATAGATAATTAGACAGACAGATATAGATAGATAATTAGATAGAGAGAGATAGATAGATAGATAGATAGATAGATAGATAGATAGATAGATAGATAGATAGATAGATAATAAGATAGATAGATAGACAGACAGACAATTAAGCAGATAGAGAGAGACAGAGAAAGAGAGAGAGGGAGAGAGATAGAGCGATAGATAGATAATAAAATAGATAATTAAACAGATAGATAGATAGATAGATAGATAGATAGATAGATAGATAGATAGACAGATAGAGACATAGATAGATAGATAGATAGATAGATAGATAGATAGATAGATAGATAGATAGATAGATAGATAGATAGATAATTAAACAGACAGATGGATATAGATAGATAATTAGATGGATATAGATAGATAATTAGATAGATAGATAGATAGATAGATAGATAGAGAGACAGATAGATAGATAGATAGATAGATAGACAGATAGAGACATAGATAGATAGATAGATAGATAGATAGATAGATAGATAGATAGATAGATAGATAGATAGATAGATAGATAGATAATTAAACAGACAGATGGATATAGATAGATAATTAGATGGATATAGATAGATAATTAGATAGATAGATAGATAGATAGATAGATAGATAGAGAGACAGATAGATAGATAGATAGATAGATAGATAGATAGATAGATAGATAGATAGATAGATAGATAGATAGATAATTAGACAGACAGGTAGATGTAGATAGATAAATAGATAATTATATAGACATATATAGATAGATAGATAGATAGATAGATAGATAGATAGATAGATAATTAGACATATAGATAGATATAGATAATTAGATAGATAGATAGATACATATATAAATAGACAGACAGATAGATATAGATAGATAGATAGATAGATAATTAGACAGACAGATATAGATAGATAATTAGAGAGAGAGAGCGTGATAGATAGATAGATAGATAGATAGATAGATAGATAGATAGATAGATAATAAGATAGATAGATAGACAGACAGACAATTAAACAGATAGAGAGAGACAGAGAAAGAGAGAGAGGGAGAGAGATAGAGCGATAGATAGATAATAAAATAGATAATTAAACAGATAGATAGATAGATAGATACACAGATAGATAGAGACATAGATAGATAGATAGATAATTAAACAGACAGATAGATAGATAGCTAGACAGATAGATGGATATAGATAGATAATTAGATGGATATAGATAGATAATTAGATAGATAGATAGATAGATAGATAGATAACAGGTAGATGTAGATAGATAGATAGATAGATAGATAATTATATAGACAGATATAGATAGATAATTAGATAGATAGATAGATAGATAGATAGATAGATAGATAGATAGATAGATAGATAGATAACAGGTAGATGTAGATAGATAGATAGATAGATAGATAATTATATAGACAGATATAGATAGATAATTAGATAGATAGATAGATAGATAGATAGAGAGATAGATAGATAATTTTATAGACAGATATAGATAGATAATTAGATAGATAGATAGATAGATAGATAGATAGATAGATAATTTTATAGACAGATATAGATAGATAATTAGATAGATAGATAGATAGATAGATAGATAGATAGAGAGATAGATAGATAGATAATTAAACAGACAGGTAGATATAGATAGATAATTAGGCAGATAGCTATAGATAGATAGATAGATAATTAGACAGAGGTAGCTAATAGATAGATAGATAAATAGATAATTAGACAGATAGAGAGAGAGAGAGAGAGAGAGAGAGAGAAAGAGAGAGAGAGAGAGAGAGGACAGTCAGATAGATAGACAGACAGAGATAAGAGATTTGTACAGCACAGCTGCAGGACGTAGTACTCTAAGCCCTCACACACACACAGACAGGAGATGTGAAGCACGGCACCCTCCCCCTCCCTCCTGTCCACACTCAGTCCGATCACAGTACAGGCTGAGCATACAGCACAAGGTGCTGGACATGATGGGGTGGACAGTGACACTGGACAGGACAGACAATGAGACAAATAAAGTGTTTTAATAAGTTACTTACCTTAGAGTCCTCCTGGAGTCAAAAGCAAAAGTAACACTGCCCTGCCCTGGGGAAAGCACCGCCCATTTCCTTCTGCAGTGAGGAAGCAGCAGGACCCAATTAGAGTGGAGACTGTGGAGACACTGGAGAGTGATTGGCTCGTGGCGCACAGCACATAGCCACAGAGCTTAAAAAAAAACTGCAAATGAAGCGTCTTGCCTGCTTGCATTGGCATGACGCTTCAATGATGCTATAGCAGTGGACTGAGTCTGTGGCCGGCGCCCACTCTGAACATGCACTGTCTTAAAGGACCTTTTTTTTTCTTAAAGGGCCCAAAAAAAAACATTTTTTTTTTTTTTACTGGCTTTGGGGGGAGGGGGGGCGGCGCCCATGCGCCCCCTATGGACTGGCCGCCACTGGCACATTTACAATCATGGACGCTGCCTCTAATGGACACTAAGGACTCTGCTTTAATTAAGTATGATTACCCTTTGTGCACTAAAGCATCTTGTATAATAATTCATCTGAGAAGCTGCCTGATAAGAACTGTTCCTGTATGTTGCCTTTTTCAGTAAAGTTATCCTTAAATGTGTAATGCTTTGTATTAAGTATCTTCTTAAAGGGGTTGTTAACCCATCTATACAAGTCTATGCCAGCTCCTCTATTAGAGGCTGGCATAGTACACTATATCATTCATTTAAAAAAACGAGCGTTGTAAATACCTAATTTAAACTGTCTTCAGCTCCGATACATTGCTTCTGAGGGAAGGGCCGTGATCTCCCTCTGACATCAGCTAGGTAAATAATGTGCCTGCTCGTCTCCTCCACAGAAGCCGTGTATCGAAGCTGTAAAGTGGCCGTGAGCCATGTGACCGGACTGAAGACATCTTCATTTTTTTTTAAAACAAATGACAGTGTGCTATACCAGCCTCTAATAGAGAGGCTGGCAGTGAAAATTTTGGAAATTTAGTTTACAAGAATAGCGGCGGGGGGCCGGGCCAGGCCAGAGACAGACACAGAGGGGGGTGACAGGCAAGAAGGAGGGGTGAGAGAAGAGAGCGGAACAGGCAGCCTATCTCAGATGGAGGCACTTTGACCACGGTGATTTATCGTAGTCTGTTTAGAGAAGGCATACAGGAAGTGGTAGGTTCAGGTTTTTCTTTTTACAGTTTAGAGGGGGGCAGATTATACAGCACAAGCAATGTGCTGTGTAATCTTCTTTAAGGGACCAGAATCTACATTTTTTTTGAGGTTAACAAACTTTAAAGCGGGGGTTCACCCTGTTAAAAAAAAAAAAAATGTTTTTTTTTATTAGACCATTACATTCGGCATCGTAGCGCGAGCTACGGTATGCCGGTCTTACATTTTTTATCCCCGTACTCACTGTGCTATGGCTCATTGAAGATTCCGGGGAATGGGCGTTCCTATGGTGAGAGAAGGTGATTGACGGCCGGCCCTGGCACGTCACGCTTCTCCGGAAATAGCCGAAATAGGCTTGGCTATTCACGGCGCCTGCGCATAGCCTGTGCGCAGGCGCCGTGAAGAGCCGAGACCTACTCCGGCTGTCTTCGGGGAGCGTGACGTGCCAGAGCCGGCCGTCAATCATCCTCCCTCTCCATAGGCACGCCCATTCCCCGCGGGAGTCGGATTCTTCAATCATCGATAGCGCAGTGAGTACGGGGATTAAAAATTTAAGACCGGCATACCGTAGCTCGCGCTACGATGCCGAATGTAATGGTCTAATGATGTGAAGGAGGGTGAACCACCGCTTTAAGTGGTGTATTGCATTGCATATCCAAAGAACAGGGCTTGTAATATGATCACCGTAGGTTAGGGTAGATACAGTGCACTTTAGTCCAGCAGGTAGTTTGCTGTCTAGCATAGGTCATATAGCCATTCATAGGGACAACTGCACATGTGTCTTTAGGGCCATGCAGTCAACCAGCAAGGGATTGGGTGACTTGGCATATGGTGAGGGTTGCTCTGGTAATGAAGGGGTGTTGTGCTTGTCCTTTTCACTAGCAGCCATCTCCCCGCATTTTCGGGAATAGATCAGTGGCAGAGAGTACCTAGGCACCTAGCCTGGAAGTCATGGGAGAGATGTAGAGAGGCCCCCGAGATAGAGAGCAAGCATGTAGTTATGAAGTGTAGTTAATTTTCTGTATCCACTGGTAACTAAACATGTCATGGGAGTGAGGTGACAGGTATTGCTGGGTTGGTGGATGTCAGTGCAGGCTCTTCAGTACCGGCTTTTAAATACCTGGGAGATTGTGTTCTTTAACTGTAATGACTTCTAGTGTGCTTTCTGTTAACAGTAGAATCAGTTAGCCATGGGTTAATTAAGGGTTATTGAAGGATAACTGTGATTGGAGTATGCCTTAATGCTGATTTTCGCATGAAAGCAAACTTCTGCCTAGAAATTAGGTAATTAGTGAGTGCAATTTTAGTGTTCTACGTCCCACCAACATACTAATTAATAGAGAGTGCTTTTGGCATTCAGGCCAACAAATGGGCAGTACAGCATACATATATCTGTAGGGACATTGAAATGGTTGATGATGTACCCTGCACAAGATGGTCTGAGATTTTGATGCGTTTGTTTTTGAGGTTTCCTTATATAGTCATCTAAAAAAAGATCTAATTGTGTATGGATGATCCTCTGTTAATAGTGTAAGAGAAATTTTTACTCAATGTTTCTGTTCTGAGGAAGAAGCTTCTTCCTCCACAAAAATACAGTCTATGACTCACCTATTTAATGGAAATGAATACATATGTGAAAATCTGTCTTGGAAACCCAGACTTCCCAAAAAATACAAACAGTAAATTGTCACCTAATAAATGTATATTTTTTCATAGAACACATAGGAAACATATTTTTCAAAGTGTATATGAACAAACAGGCTTTTATTAAAGAATAATGTAAGTTTTATTTTTCATTTGAACACCGGAGGTAGATCTAAAACAAAGCTGTGCCAAAGAATAATCTTTTTTAGACTTTCATAGCAGCCCCAAGCTAAATAGTAAAGCCTACCCCCTTGCACCGGTCCCTTGCTGAGTGTGTCAAAGCACTGCTCTTTCTCCAGGTATCCAACATGGCCCCTTGATATGGGAAAGCATGAGCAGTACAATCCATAATCACATTTATCTTTTAGGCCACTTTCACACTTTTACACATTTTTTGCGCTACAAATAGCGCCTGTAAACTGCCTCTTCTGCAGTCCCAGTGTGAAAGCCCAGGTGCTTTTACACTGGGGGTGGTGCTCTTGCAGGACAAGAAAAAAAGTCCTGCAAGCAGCATCTTTGGGGCAATTTAGGAGCGTTAAATACAGCACTCCTAAAACGCCCCTGCCATTGAAATCAAGCGCCTGCAAAACGCGTTGACAGTGGCGCTTTGTGGCCCTTTTAACCATTTTTCATCCGCTAGCAGTGGTTAAAGGCCATTATGGAAACATTTTTTATATTCTATATATATATATATATATATATATATATATATATTTAATCGCATACTGCTAAAAACGCATCTCATTCAAAGTCACAACCCTTCCCCCCTTTTTTTTAGCAGTGGTTAAAAGCGCCCCACTAGCGGCCGAAAAGCACCGCTAAAACGACGGTAAAGCGCCTCACCCAAAATGCAAATTCATGCTGCATGCTAACCAGAGCCCCTCTACCCACAAATCAGGGGGCACGTTGGACCACTGCAAAAACAAAACAAACAAACAAAAAAAACCAGCTTGACATTCTCAGCAAGGGTCCTTCTTTGCAGCATGTTGGCAGGGTACAAGCTTCACTATTTATGCTGCGGCTGTTATGAAGTTCACAAACAGAATAATCTCTGCCACAGATTAGATGCGCAAGGTATAGTGTTAAATTAATTTCCAAACAATCTTTCATTGTAATAACATAATCATACAAAAGCACCTACGTTTGGCATCTATTTCATTAACATGTAATTAGATGTGTAGAACAAAAGATGTGTAAAGACACAATTTTTTTTATTTATTAGATATAGCAAGCTATTATTTTTCTGTAAAATTGCAAAGCACAGATATTACAAAGGACATGAAAAGTCAGACTCTGTAATCACAACATCCCAAGCCCATAAGCACATTGGTTTGCTTCAGGACATCTGTGACTATGATGTTATATTGTTCTAAATATAACACACTAGTATACATGTACAGGTTTTTTTCTAATAGGAAATGGAAAAGCCTGTAATGTAAATCCTTTCTTATACCTATATAATATTAATTACATGTTTATAGTTTACATGTTTAACATCATTTTAAAATAAACATTTTAGTGCACAATGCATGCACAGACCAGAGATGTGTCTTTTTCTTTTAGAAGGCACTACTAATGTGAAATATCTACACATATCATGGCCAAATTAATTGGTAATTACATAAGTATTAATAATTAATAGGTCATTACACAAGTTACTAACACGTGAACAGTAAACGTGTCTATATAACAATGACATTGAAAAGTGGATTGCGTTTTTGAAGCATTTTTATACCACTTTGTTACTTGAAATTGCAAATTACATTTTTAAGCAATACCGCAAAGCTTTCCAATGACATTTAGAAGATAATAAAAATTTCATTTGGATCGTTTATAAAACTTTTCTAAAAATATACAGTAAATAAACCCATAGTCTGAAAATATCAATGAATAATCTAAACAATTGACCTGCTCTCTCACTTGGGAATGTGTTGACTAGATTTAACCTAGCAACATGACATTGTACTTTGCATTATTTTTGCAGACACCTTTACAGATTTATTTGACATTTTGCTGGAAAAAGTCTGTATGAGAATACATTAACCACTGCATCAGTAATATGCTTAGGGACAACATAACAGAAAAAAGTGATATTGAAAAAAGAAAAAGCATTAGGCTACTTTCACACTGTGGCGTTGCGCCGTCGGTGGTAAAGCGGCGCTATTTTTAGCGGGCGCTTTAGTGTCGTTTTTGCGCCTCAAAGATGCGGCTGGCAGGACTTTTTTGAGTGTCCTGCCAGCGCACCGCTCCAGTGTGAAAGCCCTCTGGCTTTCACACTAGAGTGAGAGAAGAGGCTTTTTTTGGGCGCTTTACAGGCGCTATTTTTAGCGCTATAGTGACTGCAAGACGCCTCAGTGTGAAAGTAGCCTTAAAAATGTTTGTCCCCTTAAAAAAGGATAAAGCTTCCTTAGCGCAAGCATTGAGCTTTCTCCTTTAATGCCTGAAAAACTGCAATTGAGCTTTCTCCTTTAATGCCTGAAAAACTGCATAATACAATGTTTAGTTAGCATTACACTGATGCAATTAGTAGGTAATTGGGAAAATGTTGTTTCCATGAACTATGCTGTAGGTGCTGCAATCTTTTTTACTGTGTTTCAGGCATTGTCGTACAAATCTAAATGTGGTTGGTCTAATAAGATGTAGTAGGAAATACTATATAACTATACTATATACAGTATACTATATAAATAAATTGTTCGAAAAAATTAAAGGAACAGTTTTTAATTGGAGTATAGCATCAAGTCAATAAAAATCTGGGATATTGATCTGGTCAGTTAAGTAGCAGAGGGATTTGTTAATCAGTTTCAGCTGCTTTGGTGTAAATGAAATTAACAACAGGTGCACCTGATGGGCAGCAATGAGACGACCTCCAAAACAGGAATGGTTTTACATTTGACATTTTTTCCCCCCACTCGTCTTTTCTGACTGTTTTTCACTGGTTTTGCATTTGGCTAGGGTCACTGTCACTACTGGTACCGTGAGGCGATACCTGGACCCTATAAAGGTTGCACAGGCAGTCCAACTCCTCCAGGATAGTAAATCAATACGTGCCATTGCCAGAAGGTTTGCTGTGTCTCCCAGCACAGTCTCAAGAGTATCAAGGAGATTCCAGGAGACAGGCAGATACTCCTGGAGATTTAACAACAAAAATACTGCTTGTATATAAAGTGCAAACAGATAGGCAGCAACAAAGAAATGTGAGAAATATACACATAAACAAACATAGGATACAAAGTAAGTTGCGCTAAGTGAACATAATATAAATGTCAATGGATGGTAAAGTATAAAAAAAATTCAGCAAAATAAATTAATAAGTCCAATTCCTTGAAACTTATGCTGTATAAAGTGTTGGGTGCTGGGAACTTCACCAGGTGAATCACCAACATAAAGTAAGGCTGTACTCTAATGCTGGCCATACACTCTTGCCATCAAGTAATGATCGATAAATTGTTCAGTGGACATAAATAAATAAAAAATTGTTTTTTTTTTTACATATACTGTACTTAGTGCAGAAAGTTTGGATGGGAAACCTTCCGATTTATCGTTCGTTCAGGCAGAAAATTCCCAAACTTGTCCTTCGTTTTTTCGGCTCAAAAACATCCCAACGATTATCAATTTTGTGCCCATTAACTGTTCGAAAAACGAACGAACTGTCTGAACGACCGAATTTCGTCTGATTTTTCTTATAGTGTATGGCCAGCATTACTTCTGACGGTGGACCCTCTGTCATGGAAGGTCAGGCAAGCATAGGAAACTATCAGCTCCTGGCGCCAAGGGGAAACGGTGGTATAAGAATATACCAGTGATGGTGAACCTTTTTGAGCCCGAGTGCCCAAACCGCGACGCAAAACCAGCTTATTTCTTTTAAAGTGCCAACACAGAATTAAACCTGCCAGCGTCATCTGATCATCCCTCTGTTTAACCACTTGGTTACTGGCCCATAGTCAAAAGACGTCCTGTTTTTAAAGATGGATATCTCAGTAACGGCAGCAGCTGCTGCCACAACTGAGGTATCCATCTTTAGTGCCGACGGTCCTGTACACGATAACGGCGGTCTCCGCGGCGGATACACCGCGAGATCGCCGTTATCGGTGGCGGGAGAGGGGGCCCCCCCTCCTGCCGCTGTCCCGCGCCCTCCGCCGCTTACCGGAGCCGTCGGTAGCGGCGGAGGGGATCGCGACCATCTGGCAGCTGAGCGGGGACGAGACTGAAGGAAAAATCTCCTTCGCCCGTCCCCCATAGCTCTGCTGGGCGGAAGTGACGTCAAAACGTCAGTCCCGCCCAGCCTCTTAAAGAGACATTTTTTTTTTTTGTCATTTGAAAAAATTACATTTCCAAATTTTTTTTTTTTTTTTTTTGCATTTAAGCCCAAATATGAGATCTGAGGTCTTTTTGACCCCAGATCTCATATTTAAGAGGACCTGTCATGCTTTTTTCTATTACAAGGGATGCAAGGAAGGGAGCCGACTCCTCCCTGCCTGCACTGTGAGTGCAAGTGACTGCCTGGCTGGGGGAATCCGCTGGCGTGCCGACAGAGAGGGCTTGACGTGCCACCTATGCAGATGACTGGATCAGAACCTCATGTCTGCCAAACAGATTCCCAAAATAAATAAAAGGGTGGTCTTCCAATAGTGTAAAACATTTTTTAAAAGGTGTTTTATTCAGACACTGTGCACAACATAAGATACACAGTGCATATAAAGCATAAAAACTGCAGTTTAAAATTCAAAGTTTAAAAGATCTCACAGTGGCATAGATAGCATCTTGTCGCCCTAAGGAGAGCTGGATAGAGCCTGTAACGGTCACCACCGTTTAGGACCTTCCATCAACCCACGACAGCTCATCTGGCACTCCAATCCTCCAACAGACATCAGACATCCCATTTCCCAGAATAACGAGACTTGCTCTGTGTTCTGGTTTCAAAATGTAAGACAACTTTAATGGTTAGCTCTCAAGGTTATATACAGTTTAAGCATGAAAGGAACAATCAAACTCTCCACCCACACATCACACCCTGGGGGGCTTCAATACACCTTCAGATTGCTAATTGCTAAACATTCCAGACATCTCGGCGCCGGGCTATAATTATCACTGCACCTAAGAAGTCACATTCCTTCATTAACAGAATTCAAACAAAACACCATCACACAATAAATCCCTCTCAATCTTTAGACAGACGTTCTGTCTCCGCATGAAAGGTATTCACACCTCTGAGCATCAATAGGCTTTAAACAGTGTTATCACACAATAAAAGGCCCTTCAAGAGCCAGCCTTATTTAACATGCCAACAGTCTACACAGAGAGATGAGTCATAGAATAAACCAATACTTTGCAATATCTCCAATTGCAATATGAGCTATCAGTAATGTCCCCTGTCCTGTAATTTAGGATATAATTTCTCAGTCACCCTATGGCCCTATCGGACATAAGGTGACCCTAGACATTAGAGTTATTAATGACGCTGGCAAAGGAGTACCCCTCATCCTTCCAAAGTCTCTGTTTGTCCCGGGTCATTCCGTTACATCTCTCCCCTTTCGGTGGGAGACTGACACAGGAGGAGACCCCAAACGGGTTGACTCCGAAGTTAGTCAGTAGTACCAGTCCTTCAATGCTGGTATCCATACCGTACCCCAAATAAATTGCTCCAAACAGAGCATTACTCACCCCGCCAACCTCTGCCTCTCAGAGAACCTGCCTTCCGCTGGGGAGAACGCCGGGACTGGCCCTTCTCCCTGGAGTCCTTTCAGCCGCTGGAGAAAAGACAGGGTGACTGTGCTCAGTCCATCATGTTGTTGGGGATCTGGGCCAACTGGCCCCCATCCCTGGGGTATACCAGTGGAGACTGAAGTTCCATCCACTGGTGGTAGAAAATCCCCTGATGCTTGCAAAGCAAAGCCGACATCCTCCTGTCTCGGTGACGCACCATTTTCTGGGGTTGTGTCAGTGAAGACTGAAGTCCCATCCACTGCCCCAGGAACTCCCTCTTCTGTTAGTTGAGAGCAGAGGCTTGTGGCACTCTGCTCTGTTGCCAGCTCTTCCGCTGGGTTGCTTTGAGTGGAGACCACAGTCCCATCCACTCCCACAGGAACTCCTTCTCCTGCTAGGTGAGAGCAGAGGCTTGTGGCACTCTGCTCTGTTGCCAGCTCTTCTGCTGGGTCGCTTTGAGTGGAGACCACAGTCCCATCCACTCCCACAGGAACTCCCTCTCCTGCTAGTTGAGAGCAGAGGCTTGTGGCACTCTGCTCTGTTGCCAGCTCTTCCGCTGTGCTGCTGTGAGGGGAGACCACAGTCCCATCCCCCGATGTCAGCTCAAGCTGCAGTTGTGTGCAGCAGCCAGTAGCATCCTGCCCTGCCGCCAGTGATTCAGCTGGGAGAAAAACGCTTTACCACCACAGCTTGTTGCTGGGGAGAGGGGCCAACTGCCCTGGCTCCCTGGAACTCCACTTCCATGGTGACTGGCATCTGTACCTCTCCCCTCTCTTCAGTTGGTGCTGCTGTGACTTCTGCTGTTGCAGCATCTCTTTGCTGTAGCAAAGTGGCATCCACAGCTGCTATAACCCAGTCTATGATCTCCGGTGGAGGATTAGGTCCATACTGTGCCAGTCCACGTCTAACAGCCCGGTCAAAAAACTCTTCCTCGGGTGTCCTCTCTGTTATGCTGGGCCTTTCTGTTATGCTGGGCCTTTCCGCTCTATCCATTTGGACAAGCTCTGTAATAATGTCCCTTCTCTTACGATTGCAGGCCGATCTGCCCCGGCTCTCCAGTAAGTCCTTGAGGGAAGAGAGCTTCAGCCATTCATACAGCGTCTCCATTGTCCTGTGTCCTTGTAGCCGTCCTTCTGATGATGGAAACATCCCACTGCTGCCACCACTTGTAACAGTCACCACCGTTTACGACCTTCCATCAACCCACGACAGCTCATCTGACACTCCAACCCTCCAACAGACATCAGACATCCCATTTCCCAGAATAACGAGACTTGCTCTGTGTTCTGGTTTCAAAATGTAAGACAACTTTAATGGTAGAATTCAAACAAAACACCATCACACAATAAATCCCTCTCAATCCACATCTTTAGACAGACGTTCTGTGTCCGCATGAAAGGTATTCACACCTCTGAGCATCAATAGGCTTTAAACAGTGTTATCACACAATAAAAGGACTTTCAAGAGCCAGCCTTATTTAACATGTCAACAGTCTACACAGAGAGATGAGTCATAGAATAAACCAACACTTTGCAATATCTCCAATTGCAATATGAGCTATCAGTAATGTCCCCTGTCCTGTAATTTAGGATATAATTTCTCAGTCACCCTATGGCCCTATCGGACATAAGGCGACCCTAGACATAAGAGTTATTAATGACGCTGGCACAGGAGTACCCCTCATCCTTCCAAAGTCTCTGTTTGTCCCGGGTAATTCCGTTACAGAGCTGTAGAAGGTCCTTAACCCATCAGCAGGACCGATATCCTTTGTGCAAGGAGGAACAGGATGAGCACTGCCAGAGCCCTACAAAATGACCTCCAGCAGGCCACTGGTGTGAATGTCTCTTACCAAACAATCAGAAACTGACTTCATGAGGGTGGCCTGAAGGCCCAATATCCTCTAGTGGGCCCTGTCTTCACTGCCTGTCACTGTGGAGCTTAATCCATTTGCCATTGAATGCCAGAATCGGCAGATCCGCCACTGGTGCCCTCTGCTTTTCAAAGATGAGAGCATGTTCACCCTGAGCACATGTGATAGATGTGAAAAGGTCTAGAGAAGGCGTGGAGAACGTTATGCTGCCTGTAACATCATTCAGCATGACCAGTTTGGTGGTGGGTCGGTGATGGTCTGGAGAGGCATATCCATGGAGGGACCCACAGACCTCTACAGGCCACACAATGGCACCCTGACTGCCATTAGACATCAGGATGAAATCCTTGGACCCTTTGTCAGACCCACACTGGTGCAGTGGGTCCTGTGTTCCTCCTGGTGCAAGAGTATGCAGCCAGTTCCTGGTGGATGAAAGAAATGATACAATTAAATAGGATTAGGATTAGCCTGCTGCACCATTATTTTACTTTGATTTTGGGTGTTTTGGAATTCAACCTTCTGTAGGTTGATAATTTTCATTTATATCAAACGATGTGGCATCCTTTCATTCTTAAAACATTACCCAGTCCATATCCGTATAGATATCCAGCATGATATTTTTCCCTATAGAGATCTAAAGTGTTTTCAAAGTGTTCCTTTAATTTTTTTGAGCAGTGTAGTTGGAACAATTGGCTTTAAGTACTTATTGAAAATATTGATTGTGTCCATTTTCAATTGATATTTGCTTTTTGATAAAATTTGCCTAATGTCTTCCTTAACCACTTCAATACCAGGCACTTACATGCCCTTCCTGCCCAAGCCAATTTTCAGCTTTCAGCGCCATCGCACCTAGAATGACAATTGTGCCGTCATGCTACACTGTACTTAAACAGAATTGCTAGATGGATAAATGGAGCGAATCCTCCCAGTAGGTCTTAGCATAGGTCACCGGATGACAGCAAACCGTACCTGTCAGCATTCCGGTCACCAGGTCCCCGATTGGTTCGTTCAAGCCCTGTTGGACAACCTGCCTCTGGGTTCTCCTCAAGCCGACCCCCCAATCGAACGGGAAACCCAGCCTGGGATCCCTTCAATAGAACTGGGGATCCAGTAAGTCACTGGAGTCCCTTTTTACCTCCGGATGAGGGTTTGTGTAGACTGCAATTCTGGCCTGGTGGGCCTCGCTGGCGGGGTCCATGGATGCGCGCACTCTGAAGGTGGATGCTGCACCTGGAACCGGGACCCCGCAAAACATGCTTAGCACATGACACCTGTCACAGATATACCCCTCCCCAACATGCCTTGCGAGGGAGAAACTTCTCTGATTGGCTGCTGGGGAAAGTTGCTCTGCCAGAACCCCTCTGGTGCCAACTGCTGGCCAGGGATGGTATTGCATTCCTGGAGCACAGACTGACCCAGTGGACGTTTCTGGAGTGACAGAAGTCCCAATTTTAGCAGATTTTCAATGGGAGCAAAGTAACTCTCCCATTCCCCACTAACTTTAGTGTAGTGCCCATACTGAAAGTAAGGGGGCGATACATATGCATTTTTACTTGCTGCTTCTTTACAATAATTGCATTTAGCCAACTTGTCCTGTTGATCTGGATGTTTTAGATCCTACTGTATATACCTGGCTGGAATGAACCTCAGAGATGAACACATCAGGATCCATAAGTCTTGACAAATCTGACATCTGTATACACAACCATTATCCAGGATTATAATTGCAGTCATAATCCCTATGAATGCAACAACCTCCCCACCACTAATGTCAGTGGTCACAATGATTGCTGTCATGCTGCAGTAATAAAACACAGCATTGGTGTCAGTAGGCTGTAAAAATGACCCCCAGCACTGCTTCCAGAAAATGCAAAAAATGCCCCAAAAAAATGCCTGTGTCATCACCCACTTCCTCCCTCTCTGCAAAACAAAATAAAATGATTTGGCTAGAGTTAGGCTTTAAGCCATTAGCTCCATGCAGATGGTGAATTTTTTGAGTCACCCCTTAATCCCAGCATTATAAACTAGAATCTTTTAGGATGGCATTGAATTGCACTGTAAATGTCAGGCATAAAACCAGTGCCTAAATTATTTATGAATATAGATCACAATCACAATGTCACAGTTTTATAAAAATGCCTGAAATACACTGAAGCCAGGCAGTGAGTGACTAACTATTAACCTTTTCTAGACATGTAGAATGGCGTTTAAAAGCATAATCAAATCTAAATAACCCTAATGCAAAAGTATAGGCTTATCGTGTTGCTAAATAAAGCAAGCTATTTGACAGCAGAAACCACTAAGGATCAAGCAAAGTGTTCCAGTTAATTTCATTTTTTTCCCTCTGCTGCACTTCCATAAATACAATGCAGCTGTCCATTTGCTAATGGTGATGTGACTTTTAGTAATTTCCTTCTTAGAGAGTAGGGAACACACAGGTAATGGGAAAATGCATACAGAAAAAAAATGCCATTTAATATACCCAAGCACTTGCACTTGTTTGGGTAGGCAGAAACTGAAGTTAGAATAAGTAGTGAGGAATACATTTTGGGCCAGATCCACAAACGAGATACGACGGCGTATCTACTGATACGCCGTCGTATCTCTGTTTCTAACTATGTGACTGATTCATAGAATCAGTTACGCATAGCTAGCCCTAAGATCCGACAGGTGTAATTGAATTACACTGTCGGATCATAAGGATGCAATTCTAGGCCGGCCGCTAGGTGGCGAGGCCATTGCGGCCGGAGTAGAATATGCAAATGAAGACTTACGGCGATCCCCGAACGTCCCGAACGGCCCGTCGATCTAAATCTACGTAGTTTCCGTCGGGTTACGCCGTGTAAAACTAGGGCTGAGCCCTAGTTCTCTTAAGCCATGTTAAGTATGGCCGTCGTTCCCGCATCGAAATTCAAACATCAACGTCGTTTGCGTAAGACGTCCGTGAATGGCGATGGACGCCATTTACGTTAACGTCTAAGCAAATGACGTTGGTGCGACGTCAGTTAGCGCAATGCACGTCGGGTAATTTACCCGACGGAGCATGCGCAGTACGTCCGGCGCGGGAGCGCGCCTATTTTAAATGGGACTCGCCCCATTCGATTGGGCCCGCCTTGCGCCGGAGGGATTTAAGTTACACCGCTGCAAATTTCCAGGTAAGTGCTTTGTAGATCGGGCACTAACTTGGAAAAATTGCGGCGGTGTAACTTAAATCGGGAAAGTTAAGTTGCGCCCAGGCTACGTGGATCTGGCCCTTTATACCTGAAGGGAAAGGGGTTTAGACTCCATGATTAAAAAGAAAGTCAATAAAAACCTGTTATCTTAGGCATGTTCTAATTCATTCCAGTGTTCTCACTGAACTGATTAACCCTCACTATCTATCCTGGGTGAGGCGGGTTCACACTATACTACACGACTTTCATCCTTCTTTGCTCTGCTACAATGCTCCTACACTGATACTACATTGGTCCTACATTTATCCTACATTGGTCCTACATCCATCCGACTTTCATGAACAGGATACTACTTTGATCCTACTTTGTCCTGGACTTGAAGTCCGACTTTCAATGAGCAGGGATCAGACTTGGATCCCTGCCAATATCAGGCACTGTGTTTGATATGAATCTTGAGGGGGAACTCCACTCCAAAAAAAATGGCATGGGTTCCCCTCCAAGAGCATACCAGGCCCATGGGTCTGGTGCGGATTTAAAGGGGAACCCCCTACACCGAAAAAAACGGTGTGGGGGTCCCCCCAAAATCCATACCAGACACGTATCCGAGCAGCAGCCCAGCCGGTCAGGAAAGGGGGTGGGGATGAGCGAGCGCCCCCCCCTCCTTAACCGTGCCAGGCCGCATGCCCTCAACATGGGGAGGTAGGTGCTATGGGGCAGGGGGCGCACTGCGGCCCCCCAACCCACAGCACCCTGCACCCATGTTGATGAGGACAGGGCCTCTTCCCGACAACCCTGGCCGTTGGTTGTGGGGGTCTGCGGCGGGGCGCTTATCGGAATCTGGGAGCCCCCTATAACAAGGGGGCCCCCAGATACTGGCCCCCACCCTAGGTGAATGAGTGTGGGGTACATCGTACCCCTACCCATTCACCTGGAAGTAAAGTGTTAAAAATAAATAAACACGCTACACAGGTTTTTAAAATATTTTATTAGTCAGCTCCAGGGCCCCCCCTCTCTACTTTAGCTCTTTCACTAGGGGGGGCTTGCTTCTTCCGACGTCTTCTGGGGGGGGTCCCAGTCTTCACCGCCGTCTGATTCTTTTCCGCCGGGTGGGGGCCGCTTTCTTCTTTAGCTCTTTCACAGCGGCCCCCTCCCGGTCTTCCTCCGATGTCTTCGGGGGAGTTGGGGTGTTGCCCGGGATTCTGTCGCCTTCTGCCTTCTCCTTCTTCTTCTTCGCTGTTGACACGTCACTTCCTCCCGCTGTAATGCCGTGTGCGGCGGCTCGCACCGACTTTTATAGGTCTCTTTGGACGTCACAGTCCCATCATGCTCCGGGTGCACAGAGCATGATGGGACTGTGACGTCATAAGAGACCTATATAAATCGGTGCGAGCCGCCACACACGGCATTACAGCGGGAGGAAGCGACGTGTCAACAGCGAAGAAGAAGGCAGAAGAAGAAGGCATAAGGAGAAGGCAGAAGGAGAAGGCAGGAGGCGACAGAAGCCCGGGGAACACCCCCCGCCCGCCGAAGACATCGGAGGAAGACCGGGAGGGGGCCGCTGTGAAAGAGCTAAAGAAGAAAGCGGCCCCCACCCGGCGGAAGAGAACCAGACGGCGGTGAAGACTGGGACCCCCCCCCAGAAGACGTCGGAAGAAGCAAGCCCCCCCTCGTGAAAGAGCTAAAGAAGAGAGGGGGGCCTCGGAGCTGACTAATAAAATATTTTAAAAACCTGTGTAGCGTGTACCCAATACTCATTCACCTAGGGTGGGGGGCCGGTATCTGGGGGCCCCCTTGTTATAGTGGGCTCCCAGATTCCGATAAGCGCCCTGCCCGCAGACCCCGACAACCAACGGCCAGGGTTGTCGGGAAGAGGCCCTGTCCTCATCAACATGGGGGCAGGGTGCTGTGGGGTGGGGGGGCCGCAGTGTGCCCCCCTGCCCCATAGCACCTACCTTCCCATGTTGAGGGCATGCGGCCTGGCACGGTTAAGGAGGGGGGGCACTCGCTCGTCCCCACCCCCTTTCCTGACCGGCCAGGCTGCTGCTCGGATACGGGTCTGGTATGAAATTTGGGGGGACCCCCCGCCGTTTATTCGGCGTAGGGGGGTTCCCCTTTAGATCCGCACCAGACCCATGGGCCTGGTATGCTCTTGGAGGGGACCCCATGTCGGTTTTTTTGTTAAAATTTGGTGTTGAGTTCCCCCTCAAGTTCAGTAGAATACATGTCGCATGCCAAAGTCGGAGCGTGCAAGACTGCGTTCCGACTTTGATCCTACTTCAATGATGTTCAATTGAGTGAAGTAGGATCAAAGTCAAACCAAAGAAGTACAGGGAGCGTCTTCAAAGTCGGACCGACATGTGTCGGACCAGTTAAGACGGCTCTCATAGGGAAACATTGCTTTTCACACGTCATGCGACATGAGCTCCCAATGTCGGAGCGTATGTCGGACTAGTGTGAACCCGGCCTTTGGATGTTAAGGGCTCTTGCTCACAGGTGCCAAAAATAACATGTTTTTAAGCGGTCAGAAGATTTTACAGGTGTGTAAATATCAATAAACTAGCGCTTCTGTATTACTGGTCTATATTATACGTGTAAATACATGAATAAATCACACCTCCCCTATAATATTTTGCATTTTAGAATGCTAGAAGAATTTTTACATGTGTATATATAGGTGTAAACATGCACACTATACAGACCATACTTAAAGGGATTATAAAGGCAGAAGTTTTTTTATCCCAATGCATTCTGTGTGCAGCAGCCCCCCTCATTCCCCCTAACACTTACCTGAGGTCCCTGTTTGTCCAGCGATGTTCATGAGTGTCTAAGCCGTCTGAGATTCTCCTTCCTGATTGGCTGAGACACAGAAGCGGTGCCATTGGCTCCCACTGCTGTCAATTAAAGTCAGCTAGCCAATCAGGAGAGAGAAGGGACGGGCCATGTCATGGTTCCATGTCTGAATGGACACAGGGAGCTGTGACTAGGCTCGGGTGCCCCCATAGCAAGCTGCTTGCTGTGGGGGCACTGAACAGGTGTGAGAGCCCAGGATCACAGAAGAGGGACCCGAGAAGAGGAGGATCTGGGCTGCTCTGTGAAAATCTTCTGCAACAGAACAGCTATGTATAACATTTATAGGGGAAAAAAAATCAAGACTTTACAATCACTTTAAAGTGGAACTTTAGTCAGTAAATTAAGTCCTGCTAGATTTTTACTTCAGGCTGGCCCCTTTTGCAGGTATAGCTATGTAAAGCATTAAAAATACGTGTCTATACTGTTTAAGATCCATTAATACATTATTTCACCTTGCTCTGCACATGCTCAGTTGTTCTCCATTTTTAGACATTTTTTATTCATTCATAACTGAAGCATAGTAAACTGTGTTCACTATGCTTCAGTTTGTGAAAGAACATGAAGGCACAAAGCACTTCCCATTCATTTGGTTGAACTGGATGGACTTGTGTCTTTTCTCAACCAGATTAACTGTGTAACTATGTGGCTTCATAAAACCCGTCCATCAAATTACCCGACGTGCATTGCGCTAAATGACGTCGCAAGGACGTCATTGGTTTCACGTTAACGTAAATGGCGTCCAGCGCCATTCACAGGCGACTTACGCAAACGACGGCCATACTTAACATTGCTTAGACCACCTAGGAGGCAGCTTTAACTTTACGACGCGTATCGATACGGAAACTGCGTAAATTTAGATCGACGGGCATCGCGGACGTTCGTGAATCGCCGTAACTAGTCATTTGCATATTCTACGCCGACCGCAATGGCCTCGCCACCTAGCAGCCAGCCTAGAATTGCAGCCTAAGATCCGACGGTGTAACACAGTTACACCTGTCGGATCTTAGGGCTATCTATGTGTAACTGATACGCCGTCGTATCTCTTCTCTGAATCTGGCCCATTGTTTTTTATCAAATTGTTATGGGTAAAGTTCCGCTTTCAGTTTTTTTGTGGCCAGGAACTTTTTGCCAGGAAGATTCAGCATTCATAGCTTAGTATCAAGTGCCAAAAAAAATCCCCCAAAAAACAAGAAAATTTAAATACTTTAACCAAAAAATTAAATACCATTTCATACAGTTAAATGGTCTTTATCCATCTGTATGGTCTTCAGTGTTCGCAGCAACAAGTTGAACACTTCAAACAACACAGATGTTCAAGTATTGTATCCCATGCAATATGGCTGCATCATTTTGATACATAAGATTATCTTATGCTTTTACAGCAGTGAATGTAGATGCGTTTTTTCAAGAGATTAAGAAGGTTCATTATAGCCTAAGAGATTTCTGGTGGTAGTTCCCTGAAGAACTACAGTCATGGCTGAAATTGTTGGCACCCCATACATTTTTCCAGAAAATCAAGTATTTCTCACAGAAGTATTGCAGTAACACATGTTTTGCAATACACATGTTTATTCCCTTTGTGTGTATTGAAACAAAAAAAAAAAGGGAGGAAAAAAAGCAAATTGGACATAATGTCACACAAAACTCCAAAAATGGTCTGGTCAAAATTCTTGGCACCCTTAACTTAATACTTGGTTGCACACCCTTTGGGAAAAAAACTGAAATCAGTCGCTTCCTATAACCATCAATAAGCTTCTTACACCTCTCACCCAGAATTTTGGACCACTCTTCCTCTGCAAAGATCTCTCCACAGGTGTTCAATGGGATTTATATCTGGACTCATTGCTGGCCACTTTTGAACTCTCCAGCACTTTGTTGACATCCATTTCTGGGTGCTTTTTGATGTATGTTTGGGGTGATTGTCCTGCTGGAAGACCCAAGATCTTGGACGTAAACCCAGCTTTATGACACTGGGCTCTACAATGCGACCCAAAATCCTTTGGTAATTCTCAGATTTCATGATGCCTTGCACACAATCAAGGCACCCAGTGCCAGAGGCAGCAAAACAACCCCAAAACATCATTGAACCTCCACCATATTTCACTGTAGGTACTGTGTTCTTTTCTTTGTAGGCCTCATTCCGCTTTCGGTAAACAGTAAAATGATGTGATTTACCAAAAAGCTCTATCTTGGTCTCATCTGTCCACAAAACGTTTTCCCAGAAGGATTTTGGCTTACTTAAAGCGGTAGTTCACCCTTATTAACATGTTTTTAGCATAAAATTCGGCATAGTAGCGCGAGCTACAGTATGCCTGTCTTAATTTTTTTAGTCCCGTACTCACAGTGTAATCGTAGACACAAGATTTCGACTCCCCGCGGGGAATGGGCGTTCCTATGGAGAGGGAAGGTGATTGACGGTCGGCTCTGGCACGTCACGCTCCCCGAAGACAGCCGGAACAGGTCTCAGCTCTTCACGGCGCTATACGGCACCTGCGCACAGACTATGCGCAGGCGCCGTGAAGCGCCAAGTCCTATTTCGGGTATTTCCGGAGAAGCGTGACGTGCCAGAGCCGGCCGTCAATCATGCTGCCTCTCCATAGGAACGCCCATTCCCCGAGGGGGGTCGGAATCTTGTCGCTACGATTACACTGTGAGTACCGGACTAAAAAAATAAAGACAGGCATACTGTAGCTCGCGCTACTATGCCTCATGTTATGCTAGAAGAAACATTTTTTTTTTTATTTTTTTATTAATACGGTGAACCCCCTGCTTTAAGTACATTTTGGCAAACTGTAGTTTTGCTTTTTTATGTCTCTGTGTCAGCAGTGGGGTCCTCCTGGGTCCCCTGCCATAGCGTTTAATTTCATTTAAATGTCGACGGATAGTTCGTGCTGACACTGATGCTCCCTGAGCCTGCAGGACAGATTGGATTTCTTTGGAACTTGTTTGGGGCTGCTTATCCACCATCCGGACTATCCTGCGTTGCAATCTTTCATCAATTTTTCTCTTCTGTCCACGCCCAGAGAGATTAGCTACAGTGCCATGGGTTGCAAACTTATTGATAATGTTGCGCACTGTGGACAAAGGAAAATCTAGATCTCTGGAGATGGACTTGTAACATTGAGATTGTTGATATTTTTCCACAGTTTTGGTTCTCAAGTCGTCAGACATTTTGAAAGGGTGCCAAGAATTTTGACCAGCCTATTTTTGAAGCTTTGTGTGACATTATGTCCAATTTGCTTTTTTTCCTCCCTTTTTTTGATTTGTTCCAATACACACAAAGGGAATGAACATGTGTATAGCAAAACATGTGTTACTGCAATACTTTTCTGTGAGAAATACTTGATTTTCTGGAAACATTTCTGGGGTGCCAACAATTTCGGCCATGACTGTACCTGCACCTGATTCAGGCAAGCATTTGTGCCTGTGTCAGTAACAAAATCGAGATGTGTGGCAAATTCAGTTAGTTCTTACTACCAGCACTTTAAGAATCTTTCGCTATGACAGCGACAAATTCTTAAATAATTACCAACATTTCTCAGATTAGCGAACTGGCAGTAAATAACCATCTCTGAGCTGGTGTACAGTAGACATGTGCACACTGAAATATTTTGTTTCGGAATTTCGTTTTTATCCGAAAAATACATTTATTTAGTTACTCCTGAAATTCGTTTTTTATTTATTTTGTTTTGTTAAAAAATGCATTCGTCCGAAAATCTGAATTAAGGTCGATCTGTCATTAAAGGCTTATGGTGTCTGTCGAATGTTCTAAGAAGATTAGATGGAGCAGCTAAACTGTACGACGCCACAATCGTACATTTCCACTCGAATGTTCCGCCTACAAGCTATAGAATAATTCTAATGTTGTATGACACTAGTAATAATTATATTTAGCAATTATTATTACTAGTCAACCAACATTCTAATTCTTCTATAGCCTATGGGCCGAGCATTTGACCAGAAATGTACGATTGCGGCGTTGTACAGTTTAGGTGTTTGTCGAATCTTCTTAGAACTTTCGACAGACACCATAAGCCTTCAATGACAGATTCAACGTTTGTATGTTTTTTGCTGCTTCGTCGAATCTTCGTCGTTCATGTCGAATGGTCTACCCCAACACTGTCTCTATAATGTCGAATCTTTTCTCTCTATGTTGAATCTTTCCTCTCTATATAGAATAATCTTGGACTAATAGAGTTAAGGTTAGGCACATCCAACCACAGGTTTGAATCTCCTATCTATATCGAACTGTTGAGAGGAACTTCACACTTATCAAAAAATGACAACAAAGGCACTGTTGGAAATGTTTAGCAATGACATAAAAAAAGGGATACTTGACAGATAATTGCTATTTTTTACATTCTTTGTATATCTTATTTGTATTGGTATCCCCATTCTTCTAAGGGTGGCCATATTCAGATGAACTCATCCCCATTTGGAAATTTGCCTAGAACGCTAGGTCTTTCTCCTGGGACATGATAAGAACTTCACATCGTGAAGCAGTAAGGCCAGGGCTACATCATCAGTGCCTCACTCAACCAGGAAGTATAAAAAATTAATTGCAGTAATTGTAAGTAAAAGCAAAAATAAAGTGTTACTGATTAATGTAAGATTATTTCATATCAGAGTGCAGAGCTGTATGCTCATGTGATTTTTAGTAAAAGAGGGCAAAAGTCCACTTTAACACTAATTAAGTCAAAGAGAAGATGAAAGATGAAGCTATGACAAATGCAAGTTCTGGCTGTCTTCCATCATATATACATGATTCTAACCAGGGCTTTTTTTCTCAGAGGAAATGTGCAGGAACTCGTCCTCTCTGTCCAGCTCTCCGCCCCAACCACTCCCAAACTCCGCCCCAGCCACACCTTCCTTAGAGGAGAGAACTATAGCGAGGCCAATAAATTGTAATGAGTTAAGGCTTAGAACTGTGTATCACATAAGGCTAATTCCCCAAAATCCCCCCCAGCTCTCCTCTCATCACAAATCTCCCCAGCTCACCTCTCATCACAAATCCCTCCAGCTCTCCTCTCATCACAAATCCCCCAGCTCACCTCATCACAAATCCCCCTCAGCTCCCCTCTCATCACAAATCCCCCCCAGCTTCCCTCTCATCATAAATCCCCCCCAGCTTCCCTCTCATCATAAATCCCCCCAGATTTCCCCCTTCTACACGCACACATACTTTCTCCGCTCCCCTTTCATCACAAATTCCCCCACGCTTTCCTCATTGTACAATGCTCACCCCTTTGCTAAACATACACAAACTTTCCCTCTCTGCACATATTCCCCCTCCCCCACACACTTTCATAGTGCACTCCTCTGAATGAACTCAGTCTCTGCAAAGCTCTCCCTCGTTTTCACAGTGACAGATCCCTTATCTCTTCTGCCATCACCTCTCTCCATGATATGTGCAGGCTTTTTTTCTGCACAGTGCAGTGGACCGGAGAGCTCCCCCTACTGCAGCACAGAGCTGAGGAGGTGTTTCAGGGCTCCTCGACTCCATGCTACAAAGGCTGAGTAGCGGCGGCAAGCAAGGATGGAAGCTCCCCCCCAAATCACTGCAGCAGCTGAAGGTTGGGATTGAGGGCAGCAGGCCTGATTGTGCAAACTAGAACAGAGAAGCCAGTAGGAAGTGCACTGTGCAGAAAACTTCCTCTACTGGCTTCAGTATTAAATGACAGGCTGGAGAGGAGAGGGTTGCCAAAGGTTCCGGAACACAGTTCTGGTGAGTTCCAGCTGAAAAAAAGCCTGATTCTAACCAAGGGAACTTATTATCCACACACAATACATATCCACTACCATGGCAAAAAGCCTTTAGCCTGCCAGTGCTACCACCAACACAAACATATTTGTAGAGTGGCAAAGGGAATAATTAGGGGTTATTAATAATCCAAAAGTCTGATTCCTGCAGGAATATGGCACTGTAGCAGTAGCCAATGGTGCCATTGCTGTGTCTCAGCCAATAAGGAGGGAGAGTCCCAGATGGCCGAGGGACTCATGAGACATTGCTAGACAGAGAGGGGGCTCATTTAAGTATTAGGGGGTGCTGGGGGGGGCTGCTACAGACAGAAGGTTTTTATCGTAATGCATAGAATACATTAAGATAAAAAAAAAATCTGCCTTTACAACTCCTTTTAATACAGTGCATGAATCAAGTTTAACATGAGATGCTGACAAATACAGGTCAGTGAAGTCAAAATAAGTACGTGAAAATTATTGCTTAGATATTTTCTGGTTTTACTTAGGGTGTAAAGATAGTATTTTGCGCCACAACAATGTTGCTCTTTACCAATTCTCTGACCAAGCAATGCAGACACAGCCACTAAAGAAACCAACAACTTCCAGATTGCTCCTGTGGCCTGGCAATGTTACAGTAGAGGTGAGGTTAGATCAAACACTCCTGGAGTTTCCATCCTCCAAAAGACATTGCCTGAATAGAGTGATCAAAAAGACAAGGAATGACTGCATAATGCACTACAGGGTGATGCCTAGAAGGACTGGCCATGGATGTCAGAGCCTTTTAATGATGACTAATGAAGACTAATGATGATGCACTAGAGAAGCTTGGGACTGATGCTGCTGGCTTTTCTCTTTCTTGCGGATGGGGGGGGGGGGGGGTCTGGAAGTGAGGGTTTTCATGTTCCCCAGTTTCCTGTAACTATAAAATGTATTCATTGTTTTTCGGTTCAGAGGGCTCACCTGTATCTTGGATGTGATCTTTTAACATGCTCTTGTTTTTTCTTTAAACCAAGATTTACTTATGTGTAAACTTTGATATGTTTTATGGTATCATCTTTTGTGCACATTACTTTCTTTTTTCTATAATGGTACTGTTTGCTCAAGATTTGAAAATCAATAAAAATGTATTGAATGAAGACCATACAGAGGTTTACTAACCCAGACTGCCTGGTTCAAAACCGAGCAGGTGGCAATGCTGCTAATGATTCTTGTGAAGTGTGAATTTAAAGAATGGGTTTACTTTAAGGAGCCAATACTCATGTAGAGTTAGAATATTTTATGCCCAATCTGTCCGTAACTGTGTCATACATGTCCCTCAGTGTTCCTTTGGAAGGGCACAAGTTTTTGTTTTTGTCTTTTTATCTTTTTAATTGCATATAAAAACATATAACATACACAAACATACAACAATTCAAAATTAGCCTGGTATAGCTATAGCAAGGACACAAGCAGGGGTCCTAGGGAATAATATAGTGCAAAAAAACATCACGTATTACAAGTTGAATCGTGCTCCAAAGTAAGAATATCAGTAAGGTGACCTTCAGATGGATTGGGACACCTGGAGGAGACCAGAATTCACTCTAACTATTTAGCCCACACTCTGTCATATTTTCTTGGGTAGCCTCTATGGTGATAAGTGTCTTTATAAAGAGGTAGTACATTATTGACATGTGCTTTCCAAAGCGAGAGGGAGGGCAGGGTCCATTTCCTCCAGCATAGGGTGATAATTTTCCTGGTATAAAATAGGAGGAGGCTGATCAGAGTTCTCTCGGCCATCCTAGGAACCAAGTCCTCTACCATTCACCACAGAAAATGCATCCAGTATTCACTGATTGCAGGACAAGACCAAAATAATCTTATATTGTATGAGATGAGTCAAGCTCCGGAATATCCTGGGATCGTTGCTGACAACGTTTTGATAGCTCGGAGGAGGAGACCCTGAGGAGATGTGCGTAGAGAACATAAGTAGATTTATCCACACATTCATAACCCAAGACTCTTTTAAAATCAGGTTGTACCAATTGTGTCTCTCTGGAAGGGAGCTTGCTTTTGAAAGCATGGGACAACTGAAAATATCTAAAGGCGGGACATTTTAGTGAGACATTAGATGATCAAAAGAGTATAGGGAGTTATCTGAAGTAATATCTGAAATCAAATTAATGTTGTGCTTAGACCACATTTTGGGTTCAGGTAGTGTAAAAAAATGTGGTAGGGTAGGATTATTCCACAACGGGGCTTTTTTGGAGTGACCGTAGGCAGTGGATATTTTTCATAAACTAGCCCTACTTTCCAGGCCCAAAGGGTTGTAAGCATGGAGGAAGTCATAGGGTGCTTTGGGCCCCCAAAAAGGTAGATTTGACAGCACCACCACAGAGCAGACCACCGTAGCCCCCAGAACTGCAGCAGGGTTGGACACATCCAGAACCAGCCACCAAACCACCGTGACCAGCTGGGCTGCAATAAATTATTTCTGGCAAACCGGAAATGCCAAACCTCCCCTGTGATATGGGATGCATAAGGGTGGTTAATTTGAACCAAGGTGGGAGCGGGCCTCAGACAAAGGAAGTAAAAAGTCTGTTCAGTTGAGAAAAAAAAAAAGATTGGGGGATCCACTGTGGAGAGTTATCAAACAAATAATTACATTTAGGAAGCTTCATTTTAATAAGGTTAATACGGCCTGGGGGGGGGGGGGATAAGGGAAGGTTCTCCCATGCTTTCAGCTTAGCCTTGACATTGATAACAACTGGGTTCAAATTCAAGTGGATAAAACTTGCTGCATCTCTTGAGACACGTACCCCCAAATAAGTAATCTCATCCACCCACCTCAGCTGAAGAACCAGCGGGGCCACGTGTTTGGCATCCGGATCAGTAGCAAGCAGCTGGGACTTGGACTAGTTCACCTTAAACCCTGTTACCCTTGAGAACTCAGACAGGACTAGCGCTCCTTTAATGTCTGTGGACTTATGGACCATGAAACCAGTCTGATCTGAGTCTATGATAAAGGGCAAAAGGGGATTAAGTGTAGCGATGATATGTTTAGACAGGATTTTGAGGTCGTTGTTAAGGAGTGCTATAGGTCTATAAGAGGTACACAATTTGGGATCCTTATTAGGTTTATGAATGAGAATGATATGCGCGTCTGCCATGGTGGGTGGTAGAGCACCAACCTCAACACAATGGGAATACAAGGAAGCCAGTAGGGGGGCCAGTATGTTGGCGTGTACCTTATAAAATTTGACTGTCAAGCCATCAGGACCCGAGTCATAGCCCGTAGTGAGAAATCGAATTAATGTAAGAACCTTATCTGTGGTAATTGGGTGGACTAAGTGGGATGTCTCTGAGCCTGAGAGCCAACCAAGGGCCAACGGGTCTAGGAGAGATGCCAGTGTGTCAGGACCAAAGTCCAGCATCAGCATGGTGGTATATAGATTTTGGTAGAAACCCTGAAATTCCCTTAATATAGTCTCTGGGAAGAAGATTGTTTTACCCATGGGAGAAGTCTGTTTGGGGATCAGGGTGAGAGGAGTGTCATGATGAGACATCATTGCCAACAGTCTGCCATTCCTGCCCCCCTGCTCAAAGTACCGTTGCTTAGTATGAAAATAGTCCAGTGTGGAGACCTCTGTTAGATGTAGGTGTGAGTAATGCTTTTTTTTTTAACAAGAGAAAGGTGTAAGTCATGCTTAGAGGCAGCAAATCAAAATTAGAGACAGATGGATGGGACCTATAGCGGCCATCTCAATCTCCTTTTCCAACAACACAGTATTGGCTTTTCGATGTGTTTTCACTGCCTTAACAGCTGAAAAATAATGGAGGCCTTAAAGGTGTCCCATACCATGGCAGGAGAGGATTACCCCGTATTGGACTCCCAATAGTTGCTTAAAACTTGTGGAATTTGCTCTGAAATGTTAGCATGGGAAATCCAGTGAGCGCCTAGACACCACATGAAACTGCTATGGAAAGAGTGGGTTTTTATTGTGACTGCCAGGGAACTATGATCTGAGAGATCACTAGGTAAGTATGTTGCATCTACAATATCAGTCAGCATAATACATGCAAATGCATAGTCGATTCTAGAGGAGGTTTTGTAGGAGGTAGAGAAGCCAGAAAAAGCCCTAGTGGAGGGGTGCTTCCACCTCCATACTTCTGTTATGCCTGCTGAGAGGGCCCAGCTCCGAAAGTCCCCAGCAAAAGACTAAGATGGTGTGGGTCTATCTAGGTCCAGGGAAAGGATGGTATTAAAATAACCCATCAGTAACAGTTTTGCGGGGCAATATGGGTGATCCTTTCCAATATAGCATACAATATCTCAGGTTTAAAAGGTGGAAGAATATAAATGCCAACAAGAACATAATGAGGAGGTGGAGACTCAGCTCCTTGCACAGACGGAAAGGGTTGCAAGGGTTGGGACGGTGATAATAATGGGTGATTTTAACTACCTGGAAATTGACTGGCGTAATGGCACTGCTGGACAGGTAAAGGGCAAAAATGTATAAACCTATTACAGGAAAATGTTATGGTCCAGTATATTGAGGCCCAAACTAAGAATGATGCTCTGTTGGACCTGGTATTCTCAAAAGAGCTGATTACTATATATATATTGATATAAAAGAACATCTGGGTAGCAGTGACCATAACATGATTTCATTTGATGTTAGCTGTAAACAATAAAACACATACAGGACAGATAAAAACACTTAACTTTAAGAGAGCAAATTTTCCAATTATGAGGGCTGCTCTCCAAGACTTATGCCGCATACACACCATCACTTTATGCGCTGTAAAAAAACGACGTTTTCTGTGAAGTAAAAAACGACGTTTTTGAAAATTCAATTTTCAAAAACGACGTTGCCTACACACCATCGTTTTTTCACAATGCTCTAGCAAAGCGAGGTTACGTTCACCACGTTTTTTCCATTGAAGCTCGCTTCATAACTAGCTTCTGGGCATGCGCGGGTTCAAAAACGTCGTTTGAAACGTCGTTTTTTGCTACACACGGTCAATTTCTGTGAAGTAAAAAACTACGTTTTGAAAAACGACACATAAAATTGAAGCATGCTTCAATTTTTTTTGGTCGTTTTTCAGAAGACATAAAACGACGTTTTCTCCCACACACGATCAATTAAATTGACGTTTTTAAAAACGTCGTTTTTTTACATCGCATAAAACGACCGTGTGTACGCGGCATTAGACTGGGAGGAAATATTGACATTGATGAACACAGAACAGTAATGAGAATTCTTCAAAAAGACTGTATATGAAATCAATGCAAAGTATATTCCCAATAAGTTTAAAAGGCTAAAAATAAGACCTATGTGGCTCACGGCCAAAGTTAAAAAGCTATAAATAATAAGGAAAAAGTATTTAAAAAATAGAAAAATGAAGGAACACTATTATCGTTTAAATGTTACAAATAATATAACAGAATATGTAAAAAGGAAATCAAGGACACAAAAATTCTAAACGAACGACAGATTGCAAACCCCCAAAAAAGTCTTAAAATATAATAATAGTAAAAAGGTCAGGTCTGAGCATGTAGGCCCTTTACAAAATAATCTAGAGTGGGTGACTGGGGACAAAGAGAGGACAAATGTATTAAATACTTTCTTCAGCTCTGTGTATAAAAAGGAACATGGGGGAGCTCAAGTCCATAATGGCTCAAAAGTGATATGGTCCAGAAATATTTAGACAGAATAAAGGTGGATTAAGCACCTAGACCAGATGGAATCCACCCACGGATCCTAAAAGAATTGAGCTCTGTCATTTCAAAGCCATTGTATCAAATTTTTAGTGACTCATTAATGACTGGAATAGTACCACTGGATTGGCGTAGGGCCAATGTGGTGTCTATAATAAAAAAGGGAACAAAGTATTTACCAAGTAACTACAGACCTGTTAGTTTAGAAAATTGGCAAAAAGACAGAATTCAGAGAGTAGTGGTTAATGATTCTTACTCTGAATGGTCTAAGGTTATCAGTGGTGTACCCCAAGGTTCAGTGTTGGCACCCCTATTTTTTAATATCTTAATAATTTAATATAATGATATAGGGTCCATTTCAGTCTTTGAATAACATTGCAATTGCATTGATTTCCAGTTCCTTTCTATACAAATGTATTCCGCTGAAGAAGTCCCGCCCTAGGGACGTAACGTTCCGTAGGGATACAACGTGACATCACCCGCAGCCGTCGACTATCACACTAGTTCCTCGATGTACATCCTGGCACTGGATTAGTGCCTATGATTGTGAGTTTTTAAAATTTTTATTTCATTAAAACTGTTTATATATGGAGAGCACTATGGTATGTCCTCTTTTTTTATGAATGGATCCACTTCCCTTTGGCGTTTTCCTGTACATATGAGCTCCTGGTCTTGGATTTATCATTGTTGCAGTACTGCCTGGGTATATCCCTATGGGAACGCGCAATTGACCCTGTCTAACAGAGGGTCCTGCTTGGGAGGTGAGAGGCCATTTCTGTTATTGGTGGAGGTGTTCCTTTCATCCACGTTCATCACCTGCATGTGATTGCATCTAGTCACCATTTGAACATCACTGGGATGACTATTTGATGGACTTTATTAGCGCTGCACTATCTTTTATATATACAAATGTATTTCCTTGTTACTATATGTGTTGAAGGACTGACACAATCCTGAAACAGTTGCACTTTCTATAAAACACTGTTATTACCTAAATCCTTAAAGTGATGCTATCTGGCCAGGAGAGGGAGAGGGTGACAGAGAGATAATGAGAGGGACTGAGAGGGAGAGAGAGAGATAGTTTAACTATAGCTGTTTGAAGATGCCAACATCCATTTATTGACTCCATTATTTTTAACCCAGTAATAATAGTATCTATAAAAGATGATACATTTCCTACGTATGGATCCACATATTTCTCATGAACAAAAGCTTCATATATTGTTCTTTCATTTCAAAACAATCCTTAGTTTCATCATATGTCAGCTCATTCAAAAGAACAAACAGAATTCATATATTTCCACACTGATGAAACTGTAACTCCCTTGTAGAATTCATTCATCCATGTCGGTATAAGCTTAATGCACTGTTCATGGCTCACTGTTAGATGTATTTAGCCATCTGCTGACCTTAGTGTTTTTGTGAACGTCAGGTATAGCATTGGGTATAGTGATTTTGCAGTGGCAGAGCTAATCTAGCTGAGGAAAAAATAAAAATTTCTGGACCATGACAGGTGCACATTTAATAATTTGAGAGCCAACGGAAAGTAATGCAACTGATGTTCTCAGTAGATAAAATGACATCAAATGGTAACTATTTAACCATGTCATTATTCTCAGCTATCCTAAGTAAAGCACTACATACAGCTGAAAGATTCATTGAGTTAATAATTTACAATTCATGAGATGACAATGTTGTATTATACAGTATTTGCTGTCAGATGTGTGTTTTCAGTTTTTGAGTTAAGTGGCCACAGACATTGAAGCTACATCATTTCAGTTTCAGCATTGTGACTGATGATGATTTAGACTGTCTCTGAGCATCTGTGAAGGGACCTCTAATACAAGATTGATTTGGTGGCTGGGCTGGATTTGCTCGGTAAGTTGAAATGAATGGAGACTTCTGTTTTAGTTACAGGACGACATTAAACGCTGTGTGTTAATTTAATATCATGACAGAATTGTTTAGGCTACCATTGCTTTCCTAAAAATTCCACCTGCCTGACCTGTAGTTAAAGCTGAACTCCACGATGGAGATAAAGATACCCTCCCAGAGGGTCCCACTTTGCACTGCAAAGGGGTAAACTGTTTGTTTTGTCTAGGAGATGTTGAACAAAGGGAATTACCTCATTCCTCTCTCCCCCAGCACCTAGCACACTAATCCTCTGTCTGATGCTTCCAGGATATGGTCATGCCCACAGCATCATCATGTACAATGCAGGACAACTGGATAGGGCAAGTGGCCACTGGTTACGCAGTGAAGAGATGCCACTTTGGGAGACTGGTTTTGCAGCATGGATGAAGCCTGCAGAAGTACAGAATAAGGGAATTATTTCACTTTATTCCAATCCCCCTGGACCAAACAAGCAGGTAACCTTTGCATCGTGAGAAGAGTAGTTTTTTCTCTGGCACAAGCTTAGCGTTAAATTCTTCTAACTCCCAGACCCAAAACAAGCATGCACTAATTCCTAAGTGAATTTCCTAGATCTATACTTGTTGTCGGTCAGTGACTTGGAAATATTCCAAGCCACAGAATCAGCAAGATATTTAGACAACTAATGTTTTCAGGAAAGGTGTTTAAAATGGTTGTAAAGTAAAGATGTGTTTTACCTTAATGCATTTATTCGATTAAGTTAAATAACACTTATAGACCTGTCCTAGCCCCCCTGTCCCTAAACACTGTGAGTCGGACATGGCCGAGCTGTGCTGTTTGTGTCTATGGACGCATACAGCCCAGCTGGGGAGCTTGCCTGCACAAGTGCCCCTTTTAGCATTCAGCTTGCGTAGGGGGTACCGGAGCAACGAGGAGCAGACCGCACCAGCAGGAGGTCGAAAAAGAGTAAGAAAGGAACTACTACGGCAGGTAAGTGTAACATCTTTTTAATTATATACATTTTTGTAGATTGCCATTTAAGTAATGCCTAAGGATATACTTTTTTTTAGTTTTAAATTTAAAAAGATGTTACCATAGGCGTGCGCAGCCTATTGCATTAGATGTGCACCCCAAAACTCAAACACACATGCGTGCGCATATATATATATATATATATATATACACATACATACACTGTATATACACACACACAAACACTCATATATGTACATAAAACCACCCATTTATGTGCCTGCCTGACCCAAGTGCCTTCATTCACCTTTTTATTAAAGAATAATAAATGGATAGATTTTTGCTAGGGCATTAAAAAAATAATAAAACTGGAGACTGCAAAGTATTGCACCTGCAATCAGCAGAGTGCGGGTGAAGTGTCAGGCTCCTGCAGACACTGCTTACAGTTCTGTTGCCCATACCTCTGTATGGCTGTCATTGCAGAGCTGTAGGCAGTGTGAATGAATTACAGGTGTGCTGATCAGTGTGCCAGCTGCAGTGTTGGATTGAACTTGTAGTTTATACATTCTCATATTCCTATGACTAAGACTACTTTCACATTGAGGTGCTTTGCAGGCGCTATAGCGCCTGCAAAGCGCCCTGAAAGAGTCTCTCCTTATACATTAATGTGAAAGCCAGAGGGCTTACACACTGGAGCGGTGCGCTGGCAGGACGTTTAAAAAAGTCCTGCGAGCTGCATCTTTGAGGCGCTGTAGGAGCGGTGAATAGCTGGGCACTTTTAATTCCCGTTAGCGGCTGAAGAAAGGGTTAAAACTGTTGTAGCGCTGCCGAAGCGATTTGCAGGTGCTTCGCCAGTGCTGCCCATTCATTCCAATGAGCATGTGGCGGTTTTTGAAGCGGTGTATACAGCGCTACCAAATCACCCCAAAGATTTTGCTTGCAGGACCTTTTCTAACGTCCTGCAAGCTCACTGCCCCCAGTGTAAAAGCACTCAGGCTTTCACGGAGGAGGCATTTTTCAGGCGTTTTATAGGCGCTAAAAAGTTATTGCTGTGGTCACACGCCAGCCTCCCCATCATAACATACTGGGTTAATGTCCCTCTATGGTATGTGATGATGTCATGGCTTTGGGGTGAAGGAAAAGAGATTAAAATCAGGTAAGTTAAAGAGGTCACACCCTCCCCCCCCTCCCCCCACACACTGCAAGGCTGGACATTTTTACTGTCCTGGAGTTGGGCTGTATTATTATGATACTCTTCAAATCTACCTTGGGAAACAGAATCAAAACAATCCATCCACATCAAACAGCCGCAGATACACTGGATGCCATAAACGCAGCCCTGCTACAGTCAGCCGATTTAGTAGCACCGAAACGCAAAGCCTGCATCCGAAAAAGAAAGTCCGGCTGGTTCAACAACCAGCTGTCGCTTCTGAAGCAAGAGCGCAGAAGGGCGGAAGCCGCCTGGAAAAGAAGTCCTGCAGAGGATAACCTCATCATCTACAAGGCAATAACAACACGATATCATAAAGAAATCTTCAAAGCCAAGAAACATAATTTTTCTATGGCGATTAACAGCGCCCTAAACCGCCCCCGCGAACTCTTCAAGATGGTCACCCAGACCATGAACCCAGGATGTCTTGAAGTCCCCAACTCAGACACCCAAGAGTTCTGCAATCGGATTTCTTCATCAACAAAATTGAAAGAATCCGGGAAAGCATCATGCAAAACAATACCCCCCTCAACCCCACCGTCAATCAACCACAAAACACCCACAGAAACGCTCTACAATCAACAAAGTTCACTCTGGAACCGATCTCCAACGATACCACAAAAAATATCATTGGTGCTTTGCGGAACAGCACATCGCCCAATGATATCATTCCCACCAAACTGCTGAAGAAATGTGCCGACATCCTGGCACCACCCATCACACAGCTTATAAACCAGTCATTTAAGGAAGGCACAGTGCCATCCCTGTTGAAAGAGGGCACAATCCAGCCCATCTTGAAAAAACCTAACCTGGATCCCAAGGACCCAACTCACCGCCGTCCCATAACAGGCCTAAATGTTCTCTCCAAGATAATGGAGAAAGTAGTGGTACAACAGCTGCAACAGCATCTAGATACCCACAATCTACTGGATCCATTACAATCAGGCTTCCGTCCCGGACACGGGACAGAAACGGCCTTACTCAAAATATGGGACGATGCCCTCGAGGCCGCAGACGAAGGAGAATCTTGTCTCCTGGTTCTGCTGGACCTAAGCGCAGCCTTTGACACGGTAGACCACAAACTGTTACTGATGCGACTAGCCAAGGTAGCAGAAGTCGCAGAAGGTGATTTACCATGGTTTTCTTCCTTTCTTGAAAACCGATCACAAACAGTTAAATTGGGTTGTTTCACGTCGGAAAAGCGCACGGTGTCATGTGGAGTCCCCCAAGGATCCCCCCTGTCACCGGTGCTTTTCAACATCTATCTTCGCCCTCTCTTTGATATTATCAGTAGCCAAGAACTACTCTATCACTCTTATGCAGACGATACGCAACTGTATTTTCGCATCTGCAACAAAAAGGATCATTATCTCAGTTTAGAGAAATGTCTCTCTTTGATAGAAAACTGGATGACTAAGAGTTATCTTAAACTCAACAGTTCAAAAACAGAACTCCTTATGTTTCACGCCAGCCGAAAGAGTCAACTGGCAACAACCTGGACACCCCCGCCCATTCTGGGCCAAATCATCACCCCTAGCTCCAAAGTCAAAAGTCTCGGGGTCATCTTCGACACCTTCATGACAATGGACGCACAAATAGGGTCAGTAGTCAGCGGAGCGCACCACCTGTTGCACCTACTACGCAGACTTATTCCATTTATCCCCAAAGAAGACGTAGCAGTCGTGGTGGGAACAATCGTGAATTCCAGACTGGACTATGCTAACGCCCTTTACCTCGGACTCCCAAAGTACCAAATCTCCCGTCTGCAAGTCGTTCAGAATACGGCCGCCAGACTGGTGACTGGGAAAAAAAAATGGGAATCAATCTCACCTTCGTTGAGAACCCTTCACTGGCTGCCAGTAAAAGACAGAATTGCATTTAAAGCACTCTGCCTGACACATAAGTGCATCCATGGGAAGGCTCCGCAATATCTTTGCGACAAGATAGAACCTCACAATTCGAATCGCGTTCTGCGATCCACCGACCAAAATCTGGTCAGGGTACCAAAAACCAAATACAAGTCCAAAGGAGAAAGAAGGTTTGCTTTTCAGGGTCCTAGACTATGGAACGCTTTACCAACCAGCATTCGGTTGGAGGAAAACCACCTGACTTTCAGAAGACGGATCAAAACTCTGCTCTTTTGATGTCATGAGACACGAACAACTAGCGCCCAGAAGCGATTCAGTTCGCATGCGCCGCGCTTTATAAGTTTTTCATTCATTCATTCATTCATAAGCTTTTTGATAGGTTAGGAATTCCTGGGACTTCTGAGGTGCTCCATAGATGTACCATATACACACTGTATGTTATTAAAAAATAATGATTTTAACAGGATATAATGTGTATATGGAATCCATTTATGTAACACCTCAGAAGTCCCAGGAATTCCTAACCTTTTGAAGAATTTTACTTTCCCTTTCTGTAAACTTGCCCTGCAAAGTAAAGAGCAGGTTTACAGCACAGAATTGTATAGTGGCAGAGTCAGTACTCACAAGTAAAAGGCTCAGATCTTCAGTCACCCCCAGGGAGAGCCATGCTGGCTGCTGGACAGAAGGAAAGTGATCGTGGGTGCACTCTGTGTGTGATGATCTCTTCCTCTTCCTGCTCCTCCCACCTGTACTTCAGCTGTAAAAGCTCCGATTGACTCAGCCAGACAGGAACTGAGGAGAGACACAGTTTTCCCCCAAATTCTGCATCAGAGAGGAGATGGCAAGCAGCTGTCTTCTGGCACACAGCTCCCTAGCTCTCAGCTCTGAAAAAGGATGATGTTTAATGTCTCATTATTAAAGCATTTAGAAATTCCTCTCCAAGATTCTCCTTATGCTAGATTGGGTGACATTCGATGACCTTCTTCTTGGGCAGCTAGTGCTCCCCCCATCAATATAGCCCTGCAGATCTTCCTGTGCAAGCCGAAAAACGATTAATTATTATGACATTGACTACAACTTTAGGTTTAATTTCAATATGTTTACACATAGTTACACATAGCTCATAACTGCAATCAGATTTTTTATTTTTTTTATATCATCCATCGATGGGCATGTAGTAATTCTTAGACATTTGTACTTTACTTCACCTTTAGGAGGTTTGGATACTAGTATGTTAACAACAAAGCATTTATCCGGCCATATAAAGTCTTGCTTTCAACCGTCATTTCTCAGTTTTTTGGTAGTGTCTTAGGAGGTTGGGCTATGTTCAGAAATAACTCTATAATTCTACATTTTATTTAAAAAAAATTCTTAAGAGTATTATTGAATGAATGAATGAAAAACTTATATAGCGCGGCACATGCGAACTGAATCGCCTCTGGGCGCTAGTTGTTCGTGTCTCAATGACATCAAAAGAGCAGAGTTTTGATCTGTCTTCTGAAAGTCAGGTGGTTTTCCTTCAACCGAATGCTGGTTGGTAAAGCGTTCCATAGTCTAGGACCTTGAAAAGCAAACCTTCTTTCTCCTTTGGACTTGTATTTGGTTTTTGGTACCTTGACCAGATTTTGGTCGGTGGATCGCAGAACGCGATTGGAATTGTGAGGTTCTATCTTGTCGCAAAGATATTGCGGAGCCTTCCCATTATTATTATCCTTATCAGAGTCTTATACAACTCCACACCATGAGGCTGAGACATCCCATACATTTGCAAGACCTTTAATATCCACTTCAGAATGCACTTCACTTGCTCCCATTGCACATTTTTTTCAAATTGTTTTAGTTTCCTATACCCTGAAATTTCTAATTCCTACACTAGTTTAAACATATTGTTTAGAGTAGTATCCCATTCGATCCCACATTCCTCTCCACCGTGGATTCCTTTTCCATCATCTTGGGCGGCACTCTTTATGATAGTTGACTCTCTTCAAGCCCTATCTCTCTCTAGAGGGAATTTGTGATTTGCCGTATCAACGGGGATCAGTTTCCACAACTCTCTGATCTTTGTTAATGCCTGACTCTTTAGCACATTCTGGAAGTTTTACATGCTACCCATGACACTGACTTATAAGTCTATTCTAGTTCCCTTTTTTCTTAGTTTAGCCATTGTGGATTGCCCAACAGACTTTTTTATCCTAGATTTTGCTGTTTCTGCTGAACCAAGGATGATATTGTCTACAGTAACACTAAAGGAAAAGAAAGGACTCTCAAGGTAAAGCCTAGTGTAGAGTAAAATAAAAATATCCTCACAACAAAAATAGAACGGTCAAAAGGATTGGGATGGGAGCTTCCGTCAAAAATGAGGTATGTATAACTTAAAAATAAAAAACCTGATATAGCTCAACCGTCTCCCAAATTAGTAAATCAATATATACAGCTCACTGTTCATATCAACAATTGATTTTTTTTTATAATATAATATTGAAATTAAATGAAGAAAAACTACATATAAAAAACACATACACAAGACATGTACAATATTAAAATTCATGACCACCTCTATAGTTGTATAAATCAGACCGTAGGTACTCTAAATATGCAGGAATGCCCTATAGTTCCACAGGTTTCCTAATGAAAATGGTATATTGAGGGTTGGCACCCTAGTATGGCAAGGTCTCCTGCAAGGAGAACTGGATATGAGAAATCTTGGGAGTGTAGTGAACAAGGATCAAGTCCCAAGATTCAAATGCAAAGTTGGCCAGAAGAAGAGGGGAACCCAAAAAGACAACAATACTGTGGCTTAGTGTGGTAGATTGGTAACAGTGGTCCAGAGGAGGTTCAAATGTCAGGAGCAGGGTCTCACATATCAAAGGGTATATGAATCCATATTTTTTTACTGTGAAGAATGCTCTTTGTCCTAGACTCCATCCCTCGCACTGTATGGTTGATCCAAAGTCTATAGCGCATAACACAATACTGCCAGGAATAAACTCATGGCCCCTCCAAGATGTGCACGCTAATGCAGTGTCACTGTTCCAATGAGAAAATAAATGCAAAAGAACTTATCCAATCCTTGGATACTTTGTCATTCTCAAGATGCCTTTACATCGCAGGATATACCATGCCTTTGGTCAAAAGGAAATAACTTGTTAGGTCACAACATGAGAGGTGGTCAATAGAATCGCCTGAGCGGTTTCACCAGACTCAGCTGGCTGCTTCAATCGAAGAATGATCTGCTGCCATCCGCCACCCCCTGGCATTTAATGGCTGCTGGTGCATGTCGCAATGCACGCTGAGTCTGCATCACAGCATGTCACATGACCATCAACTTTGTTAATGTGTGTGTGATGGTGTCACCACATCCCATGTGAGACAATGCCATCATGCAATACACGTGGGCGATGCGGACCATTTCCCAGTAAGTGATGTCCACATAAGGGAGACACATACTATGTAGATACTGTAGATCTGCATAAGCCAGCAATCCCAAAAACCCAAAAAATTATTTAATCAAAAAACTTTTTTTTTATATATATTATTTAATTTTCCAAAACTGGAAAATCCTAACATGTACAATGAGCCAGATAAAGAAAAAAAGGGGGGCAAAAAACTAAATACACTTCTCCAAAAGGTCACAGCTATTAAGGGAAGGGGACAAAACTCAAATTATTGTTCAGTCCAGGGACCTTGGTGGCCTTGAGCTCCCAAATCCAGTGGGCCTCGCATTGGAGGACTCGCTGGACAAAGTTGCCCCCCCCCTTTTATCCTGCGGGATCACTTCAAGGACCCAACATTTTAAACACAGACTGTCCCTATTATGTTATAGACAAATGTGTCTAGCAAGTGGGGCTTTCAGGTGATAAGCCTCAATCTCGAAGATATAGGTCTATTCGTCTTACCCACATAAAATGAATTACATGAGCAGACGACTGTGAATCTGTGTAAATCTCCCTGTGGGAAGTTGTAAGGTATCACCCTCCAATATGTAGGGGCAAGACTCACAGCTACCACATTGAGTCATGCCTGTACGAGTGGAATACTGAGGGGGTTTCCAAGCTACATCACTGCGAACCAAGAGATCACTAACCAAGAATTTTGTTATAACCTCTCGAATTAAACTTCTCCCTCAGAACTTGGGGCTCCTGTTCAAAGTCCTGGTTGCTTGTACAGTTACAGCAGGCCCTAAGATACTGACCAACTGGTATATTTTTAATTAATGTTTTGGGATGAAAGCTCTCTGCACATTCAATAAGCTGTTAGCTGCGGTGGATTTCCTAAACAATTTGGTCTGTCTTTGTTCAATGACACTGTCAAATCTAAAAAGGTAACACTCTCTCTTTGAAAATCACATGTAAGGTTGATATTGTAAGGATTGTCTCCCAATATCCTGAGAAACTATTGTAATTCCACCTCAGTACCCAACCACAGCATGAGGACGTCGTCGATATACCTGTACCAAGATAATATCTTGGACAGGCACAACAACGACGCTCCCCCTCCATCAAAGAGCCAGCTCTCCCAATTGCCCAAATAAATATTGGCTGGGGCCAGATGGTAACACTTTCCATCTAATTAAAATGTATTATTTTTAAGTAGAAACTCCAACAATTCCACAATAAATCTATTATGATATATTTTATCCAGTGGTCTGCTATCTAAGATTTCATTAATAGCTCATAATCCCCTGTCATGGGGTATAGAAGAACACAATATAGAAGAATACAAAGCCTCTATATTTAATGTCACAAGGAGTGTGCCCTCAGGTAGAATAATGTCATGCAATTAAGTGAGTATATGAGAGGTATCCTTAACCACTTAAGCCCCGGACCATTTGGCTGGCCAAAGACCAGAGCACTTTTTGTGATTCTGCACTGCGTCGCTTTAACTGACAATTGTGCAGTCGTGCGATGTGGCTCCGAAACAAAATTGATGTCCTTTTTTCCCCACATCCTTTTTTCCCCACAAATAGAGCTTTCTTTTAGTGGTATATGATCGCCTCTGCGGTTTTATTTTTTGCGCTATAAACAAAAATAAAGTGACAATTTTGAAAAAAGTAATATTTTGTGCTTTTTGCTATAATAAATATCCCCATTTTTTTTTTTTTAAACCAAGTTTTTTTCAGTTTAGGCCGATATGTATTCTTCTACAAATTTTTGGGGAAAAGAAATGCAATAAGCGTATTTTGATTGGTTTGCGCAAAAGTAATAGCGTCTACAAAATAGGGGATAGTTTTATGGCATTTTTATTATTCATTTTTTTTACTAGTAATTGCCGCGATCTGCGATTTTTATCATGACTGCGACTTTATGGCGGACACATCGGACACTTTTGACACATTTTTGGGACCATTGTCATTTTTACAGTGAGTATATGGAGAGTATATGGAAAGCAATGCCAGGGCTTCCCTAACGGAGGGCCCGGGGTCTTTCACTAATGGCCAATACCTTAATTCCTTTAATACGGGCATATTTACGTATGGTCTGAGCTATTGGCTCCATCATGAGAGCAAATAGCGCCGGGGATAACGGGCACCCTGTCTTGTCCCCCTTCCAATGGGAAACACTTCATACAGTTCACCTCCCAATTTAATTTGTGCCAAGGGATCTCTGTACAAGATCTGAATCCAGTTACAGAAACATGGACCAAAGCCCATTACCTCCAGTACTGCAGACATGTAGACCCAGTCTACCAAATTGAATGCTTTCTCTATGTCAAGCAGGACCAGGACTCTAGAAGCTGGTTTACTAGGGGGGAGCTGTAAGTGTGTCAGAACTCTGTGTAAATTAATGTCTGTCGACTGTCCGGGGATAAAGCCAGTCTGATCAATACTAACTAGTGATGGTAACTAGTCTCATGGCTAACACTTTAGTCGTAATTCAAAAGGGAGATTGGTCTATAAGAAACTTTGAGGTCTTTCCCTGGCTTGGGTATTAGTATAATGTGAGCCTGATACATCGACGGTGATAAGGCCTGGGACTCAAAGCTCTCTTTTAAAAACTCCCGCAGCTTCGGGGCTATGTGTTCCAATTGTAATTTATACCAGTCTCCTGGCAACCCATCAGGTCCGGGTGTTTAGTTGGGTGGAGTGAGTTAATTGTCTTTGCAATTTCGGTAACGGAGATGCCTGCATCTAAAGAGGCAGCTTCCTCAGCGGACAAGGATAATAAAGAAAGACTGCGTAGAGTGTCCAATAAGAATGATAGATCTGGGGGAGGGCCTTTGTGATATAAGGAATGAAAAAAAAGCAACTAGATTGGCCAGTAACTTGCCATTCTTGTCCCCATACTCAAACAGCCTCCCTGCCTGAAGAGTGGCCTCTGCATGAGTGAGGGAGATGAGATGAATTTTCAGGTCTCTACGGGCCTGTGCCAAAGTGAAGTAATTGTCTCCAGTAGGGGAGGACACAAATTCAGAAGCTGCCCCAGACTCAGCCTGTTATGGTAAGGTCAGCTGGGAGTTATATTCAACCCTTGCAGTTTTGATGGCCGATATATACTGACCTTGGGTAAATGCATTAAAGGCATCCCACACCTTCAGCAGCTCCTGTACCCTATCATTATGTAGCCACTTAGGCCGCATACACACGGTCGTTCCAAACCGATGAGAATGGTCCAACGGGCCATTTCCATTGGTTCACCGCTGAAGTGGCCTGATGGTCTGAAGTGTGTACACACCATCGTTCCAAAAACCGATCGGGTCAGAACGCGGTGACGTCAAACACACGACGTGCTGAATAAAACGAAGTTCAATGCTTCCAAGCATGCGTCGACTTGATTCTGAGCATGCGCAGGTTTTGAACCGATGCTTTCTGTACTAACAATCGGTTTGGACCAATCGGGCAGCGGTCCAACGGTTTGATTTTGAAGCAGGTTTTGAAATTTTGGACCGAAGGACAACAGACCGATGGGCTATACACACGGCCGGTTTGGACCGCTGAAACTGAACCTCGGTCCATTCTCATCGGTTTTGTCCAACCGTGTGTACGCGGTCTTAGAGTCTAGGTGCCAACGACCCAAGGATCTACCTCCTCCAACCTTTACCATAATCTTCTCCGGGGAGTGGTGCGAAATGCCAGCCGGCAAGTAGGAGACTGCCCGTTTGGAAGACAGCATCAGCCTAGAGCTAAATGCTAAGTCAATGCGGGAGCCTGATTTATATGAAGCGGAGTAGTGTGAGTAAAAGTGATCTAAAGGATACTTATTTCTTTAGATTTCCATTAGGTAAAAACTGTTTGAGACCAGGACCCTAGTTCTACACAGGACAGTCACTGAGAATTGGAGGAGTCCAAGTCGGCTTAAAGACAGAATTAAAGTCCCTGGCCCATACAACTCTAGTGAGCGGCAGAGGCGCCAGTTTCTCCTGAATAGTGTATAGTATGCCCCGAGAAAAAGGCAGCGGGACATATAAATTGACAAACACATACTTCATTGCACCAATCTCCAGAACTAAAATAATGTATCTGTCCCCAGGATCTGAGGACACATGTATCACTTTATATGCAAGAGATTTTTTTAGAAGGATGGCATAACTGGAATAAGTGACGTGAAAGGCCTGTTGCACCCAGGCTCTGCTGAGGGACAAGATCTTGTTCCCTAGAAGGTGGGTCTCCTGCAAAAAGAGGATATGGGGTTTATGAGTGTTAAGGATATTAAACATTAGGGGCCTATTAAATTTGTTGTTTAGACCTCCTATATTGCAAGAGATTAATTTCATCTCCATAGGGACTTGTTTTTGGGCACTGGGGACCCCAGAGTATAGAGAGAGCCCAGAACCACCAGTTGGTGGAAAAGGGAGCCCCCCCCCCCGGGGGCCGCCATACCTCTGAGCCAAGAGTTCCTGAGGGAAGCGACCATAGTTAAAGCACAGCGAATGAGTATATACAATAATTGAGGCGATTGGTTACTATAGACTACAAACATAGTGAACATTAACATATTGAACACAGTAAGGTAGAAACTCCCTACTGACCAGCAATCCCAACAACTATGCCAGTCAGTTTGATACCCATAACAGATAGAATGTCAGACTTCCTTGTAGAATGCCAGAAAGCATTCTTTATCTTTATTCTGTATTTTTTCCATTATCTGTGCCCCTTTCTGATGATCATATGCTGGTCAGAGTGGAGGGACCATTTCTTCCGTTTTGGGAGCATGCCCATTCAGCTGCGCTCGCATGTTCTTTTGTCTTGGCTCAAGTCCTGACCAGCCACCTGCTTGTTTATCTCCTTGCCTTCCCTGGTGGAGTGATCTTCCTCCAATCCCCACCCAGTAGGCCCGGAGAGTGAGACTTGAGAGGCTGTGAGGCGGGCGGCGGCGATGGGCAGAGAGAGGCAGCTGAGCTCAGCTGATGGTGTCCAGCAGCAGGAACAGAGGGGAAGAGGATCCGATTGTGGGGCTGCCAGTGCCTTCAAGGTGTGTTTTGGGGGTGTCACAGGTGTGTTTTGGGGGTGTCTGTGAATAGACTACACTGCACTGTGTCTCTCTGACATAATGAATGATAACCTAACTCACAGGCAGCAGGCACTCTATCATGGCTGTCACAGTGTGTCACATAACATGGCTGCTGGGTGCTGATTTTGTTAACTTATTGGTCATAAGCATCAGCAGCCATGTCATGTGACACACTGTAACAGAGCCATGATAGAGTGCCTGCTGCCTGTGAGTTATCATAATGCTGTTGATGTTAACCAGTTGCTGATTGCCTGATAGCAGATTTAATGCTACAGGGCGGTCACACTGCGCAGGATCACGCATATAAGTGGTCTTGCATTTCTGGGTATGGGAGCCAGGCAGATCGCCATTCTGTCAGTATGGAAGACATTAATCATGTGTTCCTGCAAAGCTGGTACAGGGATCTATGCCTTCCCTTACAAAAAGCACCTCCCCCACAGTAAGAAAACACTTGTTAGGCACAGTGTCATTACTACAGTGACAGTGCATATTTTTTAGCACTGATCACTGTATTGGTGTCACTGGTTCCCAAAAAGTGTCACTAAAGGCCCGTACACAGGTCTGTCGAACTTTTTGACAACAATTGTCCGACAGACCTGTTTTTGCGGACAATCCGACCCTGTGTACGCTCCATCGGACAAACTTTTTCACTTTTTCATCGGAAAAATGTTCGCTGTGAGAACTGACAAACTTTCCGGCAACAAATGTCCTATGTCGGCTAATCCGATCGTGTGTACACAAGTCTATCAGACTTAAGTCCAAAGTACAAAAACGCATGCTCAGAACCAATGCTAAACATCAGACAACAATAGCAGAAGTTGCCCAAAGGGTGGTGGGTAAAGAGCAGAAAAAACATGTAGAACGTCTATTACTTCACTACGTTCGTGTTTGTTGGCTGAAAAAGACCTGCCGTGTGTATGCATACCAAGTTCACAGACAGCACCCTTTTTTCGAACCAAAATCCACGGAAAAGTCAGATGGAAGGCTGATCGTGTGTATGAGGCTTTAGTGTCCGATTTGTCTGCCGCAATATCACAGTCCAGCTATGAGTCGCTGATTGCCACCATTACTAGTAAAAAAAAAAAATGTCCCCGGATTTTATTTTAAAACTCTGGTCACCTTACTCTTGGAGTGTGTAGCCACAGGGAGGATGCCGCTGGCTCGGCACTAGGTTAAAAGGAAGCAGGGGGATTGCTGTGGCCACGGAGGCAGTTTCCGTCCGGAGGAGGAAGGCCGTTGACTAGGCCACAGGTGGCGGTGCACACCGGAGGACCAGCCAGCCAGGAAATACTCCCCAGGATGGATGCCTGTGATGGAGCCAGAGAAGATGAGATGTGTGGCGAGGTCACCAGACCTGTAGGTAGCCAGATGATGCAGGATAAAGTTTTGGATGCTCCAGAGCTCTCCTCTGGCACGTCCACCGCGGGTTGCACGCCAGTGACACACATGGTGCATGTGTAGTTGTCTTCCACATTGTTAGTGGAGGTCTATAATTCTTACAGGTAGGAGTTTGAATTTACTATAACAGTGATTGTCTTGGTCTGGAACACCTCAATGTCCTTTCTTTGGTCGTGCCAATTTTCATGTTGGCTTCTGCCCTTTTCAAGTAACCTTAATTCAGGTGTTGACAGATCACTGCATTGACACAAAATGTGTGATGCAGGGATCTCTCCTGCTGAGCTATTGTATTCTAAGAGGGGGGACTCCCTTCAGAATACACTGAATGCTAGTTTTCCAGCATGACCATTCGACAGAATCCAATCGTTAGACCAGCTTTTGTTAAACAGTCAGCAGTGCACATGGACTGAAAAATGTCCTGTTCCTGCTGAGGTGGCCAATGTTTGGTCTCTGTACATTGTTTAGTGTTAGGACCACAGATTACAGGGTGCCTTGGCGCGGCTCTGTGGCTCACGCATGCGTTTGCAAAAGCGTGCGGACAAAACCCCTGTTTTTAACGCATACTGTTAGACAGGTTAATTGGTTGTTCTGCAGGCTGGTCAGTAAGGAGGCTTGGTTTTTCCCTGAGCATTCCCCAGGTTTTGTTGTTAATTGGTCTCTGTATACCCTGCTTATGAGTTACTACAGTCCTGTGTTTCTCAATGAATGATGCAGAAAACGATTTTAAGATAAGTAAAAAATCCCATTATTCCTGCTCTGCATATCTGCACAAATCCAATTATAAGATCAACTACATTAATGGATCTACAATGTGCTGAGCAGGAGAATCAGGGGGCTTCTGATTCTTTTATTTCTGAACACTTCTCCCCAGTATGTACTATCCAGACAATGGTTTGTTTAGGTATCAGATATATGCTATAGCAGCTTACCCTCCTCCACTTGATTCATATTATAACCTAAAGTTAACCTGTAGCCAAACTATGGAAAGTCATATTTACATAATCTTGATGTTCTTGACAAGTAATAAATAAGCTATAAAAGAGCTTCTTTGGCCCTACTTCTATGGATCACAGGAGTGCAGTTTGTTCTGGGGTGCCGTCCATTGGCACCATCAGAACTGTGACTAGACAGCTTATGGTCAATTACTCACAACCAGGAGTTGGAAGGGCTCTGTCAGGACACTACCCGCAGCAGGAGCTCATGAGAACCTGGCATTCCTGTCAGTATCCTACATGGCGCACCGATTCACAGGTGTACATACAGCATGGCTGACCTGGATTAGCGCCAAACCAGTTTCTCTCTGTAATTTCTGGTTGATCTTTGGCTCTCCCGTGCGTTTGTTCCTGTGATACCCTTGCATCTGTGGATACCCAATACACAGATGCAATTCTGTCTTCTGCCCGCTTCCTGATCTGACCTTGGCTTGTTAAACGGACTGTCTGGAGTGAGATGCTCCTCCTGCTGGGCTCCTGCAAGTAGCACTGCACTGACAGGGGCGAGGGAGACCGAACGGAATTGTCAGTAGCTTACCTGTCACAATTAGACATTAGCTCTCCTGGAGTGGGGGAAGATGGGTCTCTGTCAGCGCCATTATATTAGCCCTCTGTGATTTGAGATAAGCCAGAGCTGCTGTGCGCTTAATTTTATTCCTCACGCCCCGCACATTCCACGTTAAGATTTTAACCAAGGTCATGGAACCACAAGTTGGAATTTACTCGGCCGGACCAGCAGGGTAATACTCCGGCAACACATTATGAACATCCTGCACTCAAACACGTCACAGTCATCTGCACCTGCATACAATATTAGCTTCCTCACATCTCTACAACATAAAAAGTATTGCATCAACCATGAAGGGTCACAACGGTGGCCCTGCAAACTTGTATCCCCCCTCCCCTCTCCCAGTCCATCACCTCCCCAACCTGGTGTGAGCATTTGATTCCCAAAAAATATAACCAGAGTAGAAAAAAAAACGTCCAGCAGTAAAACCTGACTGGAGGCACATATCTTAAGTTCTGTGTGCATCATAGCATTACAAAAATAGTCATTCCTGTAGGGGCGATTGTTCACTGAGCTACACGTGGATTCGAAGCGGGGAAAAAGTAACATTCCCAAAAGGTTTTAGGTCTCTGCTCCTCCTGCTGTTCAACTTATTTCACTCTGTTTCTTGCCCACTTCTGCACTAATATCACCGGGGGATCTCAAATACATCTGCCGCGGCATGCATATATAGTCAAATAGGAGATCCATCTCCCCCTCCGATCCCGAAGGGAGCTGCCTCCATCCCAAAGGATCCCCCTCAGGAAAACAAATATATATAGAAGCCCCGGGCCAAAACTTGTAAAAATAAAAATAAACCAATAATTGGAGGGCCCTAGGCAGTCATCTGTGGTCTCTTTCAACAGGGCCTCATGTAAGTGGTTAAGAGGCCCATGAATAGGCTCCCTCAAGGCTTCCCAAGAGCTGTACTCACATACATCCAAAGCCAACTCTACGCTGGTCTCCCTTTCCGATCCAACCATGCTGCAGCTGTGGCAGGTGTGTCAAAGAACTGTACCCGGCCATCCTCTTCCACTCGTAGCCTAGCTGGAAACAACATGGCATATTTGAGGTTCAGGACATGCAGGCGGCGCTTCACATCCTGGTACTGGGATCTTTTCCTCTGTACCTCGTTGGAGAAATCCGGAAACACCGCTACCTGGCCATTCTCCACTCGCATGTTCCCCTTTTCCCTGGATAGCCGCATAATTTTATCCCTATCCCTGAAGTTCAGGCATTTGGCAATAAATGTACGGGGGGTGCCCCTTCAGGTGGGGGTTTTGCTGGTATTCTGTGCGCCCTTTCCACTGCAAACATTGCTGAAAACGCCTCTCTCCCATATACCTTGATTAGGAGATTTTCCAGGAATTCGGCCGGGTCTCTGCCCTCCGAAGGTTTCGGCAAGCCTATGAAGCGCAGGTTGCAGCGGCGGAGCCTTTTCTCCATTTCGTCCTGGTGGGAGTGTAGCTGATGAATCTGGCGCTCCATGTCCTCCGTGGCATGTTGCATGGGGTGTAAAATGTCCTCTGCGGCGCGAATACAGGCCTCTGTTTCGGTGACCCTCTCCCGGACCGTAGACAAATCCTGTCTCATGAGGGATATATCAATCTTCACCTCATCAATTTTGGCCGTCAGGGTGCCCTGGAGTGCAGCTATAGCCTCCAACACTTTTGCCATCTCCACCGCATGGCGATCCTCCCCCTGAGCCTCGTCTGCGCCATCTTTGGCCTGTTCCTCTCCTCCGTCATGCCGATATTTCGCCGCGGCGTATGATTTCTTCGGTGGGGACATCTGCCACTCCGGTCCCGGAGTCTATAAGCTCAAACTGCTTCTCAGGATGGTATATAGGATTTTCAGCAAGAGGAGCTCCTACAACCCGCGTCCTACTCCATCGCTTGCCAGGCCACGCTGCTGGTGGGAGAGAGCGTGCTGCTGGTGGGAGAGAGCGTCCTGATCGGCACATTGCAGGGAGAGAGGGGGGACGATGGGGGACTCACTCAGGAGTGCTGCTTACCGCTGAAGGTGGGGGCGAGGGGGGTTGCTGCTGGCAGGAGACAGTGCATTGCAGCAGGGAACAGGATGAGGCACTCACCACTGTAGCCACAGGGGCGGGGGGAGTGCTGCTGGTGAGACTCAAGAGAGAGCATATTCAGCGCGCGGGGGGGGGGGGGTCCATCCCACGTGAACATATGGTGCTGGTAGAGGGCTGCGGGTGCTTTCATCTGGAGCTTATGCTGTGGTGTCCGGGTTACAGGAGAATACAAACCCGGGCACAGCTGTCAAAAACCGGACTGTCCGGGTCATTCCCATACAGGTGGCAACCCTACCAGGACCAGGTATGTGATAGGCTCTTGATTGCATCATCACTATGCAGCATGATTGGGAGCCCCTAGTACCGGCTTTGGGAGTCATGGCCCACTTAATGGGCCGGCACCTGTCAGCGGCAGGGGGTTAAGGGAGCTGTGCATGTGTTTATTTGTGTGAATATACAGTATCTTTTTGATATTTATACAGCTGCTTATTAGGTCTTTGATATAATTAAGTGAGTGTTTACTATTTATTTTAAATATTGTTTACCGCTTGTTATGCATAAATTTGGATATCCACAGACTGACCGCAGCTGTACTTTAAACAGTACTAGCTTTTCTCTTCCTCATGAGAAAGTTTTCATCATATTCAGGCAAATGATTCATAAACACAAGGGAAAAGTAAATGAATAATATCTACTGGTGCTCCTTTAACAATTTTAAGATATCTATTTTTCTTTATACTCTCTTCAGTATCTTCTGAGCCTACCCTTTCCAGGTATCTCTCCATAGTTGCCAACAGTCCCGAATTGCCCAAGACTGTCACAGAAATGTCTGATCCTGTCCCAGGCAAAATCCCAAAACTCCAGCTCTGTCATGGACAGTGAGTTTGGCACGGATGCAGAGTAGTTTCAGACTGAGTGTATTCTGTTTACATTCCGCCAGTCGCTGGTCACGCCTGTCACTTTCTGACTCCTTGGAATATACAGAACAGCGGGATGACAGCTCCAGAAAGAATCTACACACACAGCCCCATGTGGAGCCCCCTGGTATTCTCCAATAGTGGCATATTCTATGTGGGAACAGATTTGGGGTGCCCGGAGAAGCCCATGTTCACACCGCACCTTCGCTGCTGATCCGCCTCCAATCCTGGCTTAGGGAGACCATGGTTCACCGACCTCCCCTGCAGCTTTCCCTCTGGCTTTGTTGTTTCCTGTCCCACAGCAGCTCCGAAGTGCTGCAGTGGTGGCTCTTTCGGCTCCTGCACCCGGCTGGACCCCCTAGACCCGAAAAGCGGGGGCGCAGCTGACCCCATTGACCAGGCACTGAAATCAATAGAATGGTGAAGCTGGCCACAGAACTACTGCTTCTGGGATTTCTACCACTGACCCTCTACATCAATGTGCTTTAGTGAGGGGCCACCAGTCTGGAAAATATCAGCCAGGTGAGATCCATCAATAACTGCTTGTAAGCGGGGATGGGGTGCGGCGATTCACAGAGGGAGACACACGCAAAGTTCTCTGAACAAAAGCAACATTTATTACCGTGAGGTGGAAATTGTAGCAGTCATCACAATAGAATGGCAAACAGTTCCTCTCCAGGCCTGGAGGCACAAATATGCAGTACAGAGTCTGTAGTTCACAGCTACGTGGATTTCTGAGCTCCGCAGGCACTTCCCGCGTAATGGCACACTTTCCGCACTCACAGAAGGACACCGGTTTGCCCGGTAGCAGCTGGCGTCTTCCACCCGAACAGGGTTAACACTCAGGCCTACGTAGGAACCCTGCACTATTCTTCACAGCAGGGTCTCTGTCTCAATCTGCCTACAACCACGTTCTGCCCAAAAAACGTGTCAGAGCTTCCTATATAAAGAAACCACCCCAAAATGGCCGCCCAAATCTCTCGAGATCTCGTGCGAGGACACCGGGCTCCTCCAAAATGGTGTTGGAGACATTCCAGAGGTAAAAAGTGTTAAACATAAGTACATACATAAACATAACAACTCAACTGCAGTGTGAATACATACGATTACTTTACCACTTGCTCTTGCAGCCAACTAGGCTGCCCTACCACTGACAGCTGCTTACATTTCCCCCCCGTTTAAGAAGTGCAATCCCTTGCATTACCTAGGGAGAGACAATTATCACAGTGCGATAAGCAAGTCGATAAGCAACACAACAGTTCAGGGTATAATCAGCATAGCGGACAGGTTTCAGTCCCTGTGTCGCACGCTTTGGGAAGCGAGGCTCCAGATCCCCCCAGTGTCCATCTCCATCAACGACAACAGGGCACTGTTCTTCACCCATGACAGGATCAATAGGTGCTACTTCATCCATAAGAGGTTCATCCTCCTCAGAGATGGGGGCCACTTGCACATCTGGTTCCCTCGCTAGCAAGTCCCATTCAGTTACAGAAGCCTGGTTATCTGTGGCTCCTTCAGCTGGGGATAATCTCTCTACTGCCGGCAGAGGGGGCAAACACCATGTTGCAGAGTAACTATTGAGGATTTCCTGGCTGTAGTCCCGTCTAGCCGACGGTGGAAAGGCAGGAACAGGATTACGTGACTCCGCACTGAACACACAGGGACGAAGGAGATTACGATGCAGTCTTTTATGAGGCCCATCTGGCTTCTCTGAGACCAGATCATACACAGGCTGCCCCTCAAAAGGTTGGTGTTCGACTCGATATGGACATGACTCACTCCCACTTAGGCTCCAGCTTGCTGCCCCTCAGATGTTTGGGATTCCTCACCAAGACTCTGTCTCCCGGTGCAAGTGGTAACAATAGGACAGCACTTTCCTCAGCTAAATCCTGGTGCTTCCCCAGCACTATTTGTTTGGCTTGATCCAGGCGGTGCCAGTGATCTTGGACCCACTCATCTGGGGTCCTTGACATAATAGGCTCTTCCTATTTTCCAGGAGTAAATCCACCGGTAACCGACCGTAACGCCCAAACATCAGAAAACGAGGAGTATAACCAGTGGCTCTATGCACAGTCTGATTGTAAGCCCAAACGACATCTCCTACATACTGCGGCCAACGTTCTCGATGCTCCTGCTCTAAGGTGCGAATTAATCCCAAGGTGCGATTAAAACGTTCACAGGCCCCATTTCCTTGGGGGTGGTAAGGAGTAGTATGCGACTTCCGAATACCACTAAGACGACACAATTCAGAAAACACCTTAGACTCAAAGTTCGGCCCTTGGTCCGACAGAATCCTTTAGGGGCACCCATAGGGCTGGACTACATGGGTCCAGAACAGTTTAGCCATGGTGGTGGCAGTCTGATCTTTAGTTGGCACTACGATGGCAAACTTAGAGAAGTGGTCCACAAACACCAAGGCATAGCGATACCCTGGCGATGTGTCAGCCACTGTCAGGAAGTCCATGGTCAGCAATTCAAAGGGTTCTCCCGTTCTCACCACCAGAGGGGTAGTTTGCTCTGTTCTTCCCTTGTGGATGGCACAACTCTGACACTCCTGACATGCCCTTTGCACCCACTTAGACAGTCCCGGACAAAATATGTACTTACGAATAAGGGCCTCTGTCCGTTCCGCACAGAAGTGTGCTCCAATCCGGTGAAATATTTGACAAACCTCCAAGGCCTCCAATTGAGGGATAACCAGCTGATGAATAACTCGCGACTCTCCAGGAACCCGTGCTTGTCGGTATAAGAGTCCATTATACTTTGCCAACCGATCCAACTGTTTTAGCAGCTGGCACAACGTCGGTGAGAGCTTTCTTCAATCCCTGGAATCTGTCTTTCGACTCCTGTCCCAGTATCTAACGAGCTGATCCATGTCAGGATCGTTCCACTGGAGTTGCAACCATTCTCGAGGAGTGTGAATTTCTGACCCTCCCGGTTGGCCCTGATTACTTTGCAGAGTCGTTGAAGCCAGTTGCTCCTGCGTGTTGACCCCGGAGGGAACGACCTCCTCCCCCTCGAGTTGTTGATCTAGATCATGGGTCTTCAAACTATGGCCCTCCAGTTGTTCAGGAAATACAATTCCCATCATGCCTAGTCATGTCTGTGAATGTCAGTGTGTTACAATGCCTCATGGGATGTGTAGTTCTACAACAGTTGGAGGGCCGTAGTGTGAGGATCCCTGATCTAGATCATCCTGAGGCCGGTCAAAGGGAAATCGAGAGAGAGCGTCAGCATTACCATTGGAGCGCCCTGGTTTGTAGTGAATGGTACAGCTGAACCGGGCCAATCGTGCCACCCAGCGTTGTTCCAAGGCGCCCAGTTTCGCCGTCTCTAGGTAGGCGAGAGGATTGTTGTCAGTATATATGTCCACCCGGCCACTCACCAAGTACTCGGCAAACTTTTCGGTGACGGCCCAGACTACCGCTAACAACTCCAGTTTAAAAGAGCTGTAGTTGACTGGATTACGTTCGGTAGGGCACAAGCTCCGACTTGCATAAGCGATGACCCGCTCAGTTCCATCTTGCTCCTGAGCAAGCACAGCCCCCATTCCTTGAAGGCTGGCATCGGTGTACACCCGGAAGGGTTAACGGTAGTCCGCGTAGGCCAATAAGGGTGCAGAAGTCAGCTGCGCCTTGAGAGCCTCCAATGCCTCACTCTGTGCGGCCCCCCAACTGTCAATGATACTGGGAGAAGATTTACCCTTGCGATGAGCAGGCTGAACGCACAGCAACTGGGTCAAGGGGGCTGCAATAGTAGCAAAGTTCGGAATGAATCTGCGGTAGTAACCCACACGTCCCAAAAAGGAGCGTAGCTCTGTTACCGTTTTAGGGCTTGTCCACGCCTGTACAGCCTGAATTTTATCTGGATCGGGGGACACCCCCTTTGCCTCAACCACATGCCCCAAATACTGGATTTTGGTTCTCATGAGATGACATTTTTCCGGTTTGAGCCGAAGGCCATACTTGGTCAGCCGCTGGAGGACTTGATCCAGATGTAGCAAATGGTCCTCGAACGTTCTGGAGAAGATGATAATGTCATCTAAATAAATCAGGACAGATTGAAAGTTCAAGTCTCCCAAGCAACGTTCTATCAACCGTTGAAACGTACTGGGGGCATTGGTCAGGCCAAAGGGCATCCGATTAAACTCAAATAGTCCCAGAGGGGTGATAAAGGCAGTTTTTTCACGATCTTCCTCTTTTACGGGGACCTGCCAATATCCGCTGGCCAAGTCGAGCGTGGATAAGTACTGTGCCTGCCCCAAGGCCATTAGGGATTCTTCGACCTAGGGCAGTGGGTAAGCATCCCGATGGGTACAGGCATTCAATCTGCGATAGTCCACACAAAAGCGTAAGCTGCCATCTTTTTTTCGCACCAGAACTATGGGCGCAGCCCAGGGGCTACGACTCTCTCGAACCACCCCCCCTTTCAGCATACCGCGTAACAAGTCTTTGACCTCTTGACAAAGAGCAGGGGGTATAATACGATATCTTTCCCGAACAGGAGCAGTGTCTCCGGTGTGGATGGAATGATCCAAAGCATTAGTACAACCGTAGTGCTCAGGGCCTTGAGAGAATGCCATTATATGTCTATGAACTAATTGCTGGACCTTGTTACGTTGGTCAAGAATCATTCCTGGCACCGGAAGTGCCAGTTGTGCTAACAATTTCGGAAGATGGGCTTCTGCTAAATCAGGTAGAGCCGTTTGCAAAGCAGCGCAGGGGGCCTCCACCCCAGGGCAAGGGTCGGTAATGCAGCTTTTGGGTACTGTATATAACTCGCCAATGGTCATGTCCGTGGGCACTTGTATAGGGGTGGACCCCAAGTTTACCAGTTGCACCAACACCTGTCCCTGACGGACAATAGACAAAGTTCTGGCTACCAACCATTCACCTTAGGTTTCCAGATTGCGTTGTGGTTCTACCATCACAGTGGCCCCTCTTACGTGTCTTCTAGCCCCCACCGGAAGGGGGCACACCAACTCTTGGCGTGGGGGTATAATAACCCGATGTCGGGCAGGGAGGCGGATGAGTCCCACTTTCTCCGTATGTTTATGGCTCTGCATCTGAACTGCCCGACAAGCTTTGATCAGATTTTGCAGCTGTGGTTCCGATTGCCCAGATGCTTGTGTTGAAGCCTCCCGAAGGAGGTGTGTTAAGTCCAGTTCCTTTAGGGCGTTCATGCCCAACACTACTGGGATCTCTGGGAAAGAGGCATTCCGAGTCACCACGTTTCCAACCCTAGGGAGGGTCTGATAATACACATTCATTGACATCCAAGTGACCCCTACTACTGGAATAGGAAGGTTGTTGGCAGCTTTCAGTCTCAACCAGGAGGGGTCTAGCGTTGGGGTCAGCCCAAAATGTTGCTGGTGGAACGAATAGGCCATGGTAGTGACTTCTACCACAGGAATCACTCGTTTAACCTCTTGACCACTGGGCACTTAAACCCCCTTCCTAACCAGACCAATTTTCAGCTTTCGATTCTCTCACAATTTGACTGACAATAACTCAGTCATACAACATTGTGCCCATCTGAAATTTTTGTCCTTTTTTTCCCACAAATAGAGCTTTCTTTTGGTGGTATTTGATCACCTCTGGGTTTTTTTTTTTTTGCGCTATAAAAGAAAGAACACTGAAAATTCTGTAAAAAAATAAAAATAAATCTTGTTTCTATCATATTAGCAGGTATTGCGGAGTATTGCAGAGTATTGCGGAGTATTTCAGAGTATTGGGGGTATTGCAGAGTATGGGGGGTATTGTAGAGTATTGGTGGTATTTCAGAGTATGGGGGGTATTGCAGAGTATGGGTGGTATTGCAGAGTATGGGGGGTATTGCAGAGTATGGGGGGTATTGCAGAGTATGGGGGGTATTGCAGAGTATGGGGGGTATTGCAGAGTATGGGGGGTATTGCAGAGTATTGGTGTTATTTATTGCAGAGTATTGCGCAGGGATGGATGGCTGGATCTGTGACTGCATTTGTCACAGATCCAGCCCACAGCAGCTGCTGCTGCTTCCGCTCTCCCCCCTCTCCTCTCACACTGTACCGGAGGAATCGGCATCATGACATGACGCCGGTTTGTTTACAAGTGATCGCTCCGTCATTTGATGGAGCGATCACGTGCTAAACCGCCGCTATCAGCGGCAATTTACCACGATCTGTGATGCGCCGGGTCTTCTAGACCCGGCACTCACAGATTATTCCGGGAGCGCGTCCCAGGGGTCGCGCGAGTGAAGGATTCTGGGAGGACGTCCTCCCAGAATAACTCCACCGCGCTGTAGACGTCTTTTGTCTATGGCGCGGTGGGGAAGTGGTTAAAGGATGCCTTTGTACGTTCTGGGCTCCCCGTTTCGCACAGTCCCTTGCGATGTGGCCGAACCGTCCACACTGCCAGCATTTTCGGTCAGTATCTGGGTCCCTCCGGAGTGGGTTGGTCACCGCCCGGGGTTGTTCTGACCCTCTCCGCAAGACTGCCACCTCTTGGCTGAGGGAGGCGACCATCTCAGCTAAGACTCGGCTCTGTTATCTCTCTCCTTCTCGGGCAGAACCATCACAGCCCGGGAGGCTTCTCCTTCTAGCGCATTAACAGCCAAATCTGCAAAGTGTGCTGCGGGTATTTTGAACAATCGGACCGAGCTGTCCAGTCTCTCCACCCAATCTGTCAGGGGAATATTTGCACCATTGCATTTTGGAATCAGTGCTAAGGCCGCTTTGTACGGTGCCATGAAGGACCCTCTAGCCGCTCCCCCGCTTGAGGACGATGGTACCGACATCCTGCCGACTACGCCAAAATGTAAGCGGGGATGGGGTGCGGCGATTCACAGAGGGAGACACACGTAACATTCTCTGAACAAAAGCAACGTTTATTACCGTAAGGTGGAAATCGTAGCAGTCATCACAATAGAACGGCAAACAGTTCCTCTCCAGGCCTGGAGACACAAATATGCAGTACAGAGTCTGTAGTTCACAGCTACGTGGATTTCTGAGCTCCGCAGGCACTTCCAGCGTAATGACACACTTTCCGCACTCACAGCGGGACACCGGTTTGCCCGGTAGCAGCTGGCGTCTTCCACCCGAACAGGGTTAACACTCAGGCCTATGTAGGAACCCTGCACTATTCTTCACAGCAGGGTCTCTGTCTCAATCTTCCTACAACCACGTTCTGCCCAAAAAACGTGTCAGAGCTTCCTATATAAAGAAACCACCCCAAAATGGCCGCCCAAATCTCTTGAGATCTCGTGCGGCCTATCAGGACACCAGGCTCCTCCAAAATGGTGTTGGAGACATTCCAGAGGTAAATAGTGTTAAACATAAGTACATACATAAACATAACAACTCAACTGCAGTGTGAATACATACGATTACTTTACCAATTGCTCTTGCAGCCAACTAGGCAGCCCTAACACTGACAGCTGCTTACATGCTGTTTAATTGGTATGTGATCCAATGGAAGCACTGACCACTGATCATTGGTTCTTATCTGGGGGGGTGGAGCTGTGACTTAGGCCCCTTGCACACCAGGCAGACCCAATCGTACCACTACCCGTTGTTCTCTATAGTTAAGGCGGATGTAAAAGGACGTGTCCGTTTACACCTACCTGCATCCATTCCAGGCCACCAAAAAAAGGTAGATGGCAATTCGTTCCCCATCCGTCTAGCAGATAGGATTGAATGACAGTCGGGTGGAAACAGACAACCAGTCTGTTTCTGTGAAAACTTGTATACACCACAAGTTTTTTGTTTGTGGAGCCAGTTGGCTGCTGGTTTTTCAGCATGCTTGTTAGACAGAAGCCAGCAGAACTTCTGTCAGAATGACTGCCATACACACGGGCCAAATGTTTTTATTGAACCATCACCCGACATTCAGACCATGTGTACTAGGCTTAAAAAACAGGAGTTGCTGTGTAAACAGAGGAGCTTTATCAGCTGCTGCTATCATAAAACAAAATGATGAACTCTAGGAATGAACCAAACGTACGCGGTTTAAGCCAAGTACAGCAAACATTACAGAAGTTCTGGAGGTGAATCTGAACCCAATTGTGAGGTGTGTTACATTTGAAGACAGCAGTTACCATTTTGCCTTTGCCCACTATACTACATGCCACTATCCCCAGTGGCATGTAGGCCAATCTCCTAACAGAAGCAGAGAGTGAGCTCTGGTCATGAGGGGAGACTTGGAAGATGCTCCTCTGAGAAAAGGCCCTGAGTGTCAGACTAGGGTCAAGGAAGAAGAAACCCAGCAGGTTGTGCACAGAGGAGGTGATGAACTGAGCCATCTGTAAGACAAGGCAAAAAGTGCTTTTGCAAAGTGCATTTCTAAACAGCAGCCGGAATTCATTTCTTATGGTTTCTCTTTTAAATTGCTAAAAGCATATTCAGAGGGACTCTTTTTGTCTGTAGGTGGGGTTTTATCTTAATTAGGGCGGGGCATTAATTTATAGGTGTGGTATCATTAGAGCGGGAAAATGAGGCATGGTGGGAAAACAGACGTGGCTTAAACTATGCAAAATATTGGCGAGTGGGTTAAATAGAGTCTGAGATGAAAGAGGGATGGAGGGAGAAGGAACAGAGGGATGGAGGGGGAGAGAAAGAGATAAAGAGGGAGAGAGAAGGGAAGGGAGAAAAGGGTATGGAGGGAGAGAGAAGGAAAGAAAGAAGGAACAAAAGAGGGAGGGAGAGAGAAGGAAGGAAAGAAATAAGGAAACAAAGGGGGAACAGCAGGCCTAGCTCCTACACCACCATAGCTATATGTGTATGCCAGAAAGTTTAACATTCAGCAGATAAAGATACTCCAAACACTAACCCCCAGGTAGATCCCATCAAACAGATAAGAAGAGATTGCAGACATAATACAAAAGATGATCAGAGTGTGATTGTAGTACATCACTAGGTTCGTATTTGTTGGCCGACAATTGTGTATCGTTAGTATGCAAGACAAAATCCAGGCACACGCCCTTTGGACAAAAATCAGACTCTCGATTGGCCAACAATCGGATCGTGTGTATGAGGCTTAACACTACCTCCCCCACACATTGACAATGCTGCAGTCAAAGGGAGTCTCTCTTGCTCTTCTAGTGGAATGGAGACAAACTAAAGTGTGTTGGAGGTTGGATCACTAGGTGAACATAAAGGGTTAAAAGCCTAAAAAAATAAATACAGCCACCACATTTAAGGTTTGGTAAGCTGCAATATATTACATTTTCATTTTGGAGTTTAATACTGCTTTAAGGCTGACTGCCTGTATATCCCTGAATCAATTTGAGTGTTAGAACATGTGTACATACGTACATGGGATACATGTGTTTTCATGCCTTTACTGGTTTATGAGGAATGAAAAAAAATAGAAGAGGGAATACAGGAATCACTGAGACAGAGGGAAAGAGAATAAGTAGAAAGCACTGAAGGATATGTGAGATCTGGAGATACAGAGAACTGGGGGTGAGAAGGTTGTTAGGGATGCTGGATTCACAGAGCTGAAGGGCAGCCGTGATTCCTGCATCAGATAAAGGAGATTAGAAAAGAGGAATGAGTGAGGTGGAGAGAGACTGCGGCGCGGTGGAAGAGAGCGCATTAGACTAGCTAGAGAGTGGAAACATGGGAACAGAAAAGCTCAGAGAAAGGAAATATAAGGGTTATGAGCAGGGAGGGAGTGTACACACGCTGAGCGAATTAACATACAAATCGCTTTTCCCTTGTGCTTCATCATCATTATATTAGTAACTGACACCATGACAATCACACAGTGCAGAAATACAATAGCCACAATCTGGCCCACTCTTCCACCCCAGGATCCAGTACAAAGCACAATTACAGAGCGGTAACAGCAGATACACACAAATTCACCGTAACACATACAATACATATATCACAAGCACAATGAACACCACAAGCCACAATATAAGTTGCATTCTACTGGGAATAGAGAATATATATATATATATATATATATATATATATATATATATATATATATATATATACCGTATATATATATATATATATATATATATAATGTATATTTATACAGTATATATATATACCTGTATTTATATATAGTTGTTATATATTCTGTATGGTGGCTGCACTTCGTTATTTTACCCTTTGTGTCAAAATATAAAAACACATTGTACAAAATGAACCGACTCTATCTAAAAGAGTGATTAGTATGTAGAACATGCCAAAAGAAGAACAGAGGTGATTCCTGGATTATCATTTCCTTGAAGGGCTAGAAAAAGGTTTTTTAATTCCAGGGTCCTTCCATTCCAAATTTGGATCAGATTTTTACTTATTTTATGACTCTTGTCCCAGATGTGTCAAGCTGTATGATCATCCTTAGCTAGAATTACTAGCCTCAGCCCTAAATATATCAGTCAAGCACCCTAAACTAAATGTGCACTGTCTGTTCTCTTTAGATGTACAGTATTGCAGTGGATAATCTTACAATATGGACAAACTATTTAGTGGTTTAGCTTGATATTTTAATATCTCTTACAGCCTGAATTACATTATTTGAACAATAACACAGCACCTGCAATACATATTCATGTTCAGAAGTACACAAACAAATCTAGCAGTTAATTTCCCCACTGTCTAAGACCGCATACACACTATTAGATTTTCTGCTGATTTCTGTCTTCAGATTTACCAAAACCATATAATAGGTCAAACCTTAAGAGATTCAAATTGTATGCAATCAGTCAGGCCCTTGCACTACATGGTTTTGGTAAAGACAAAAATCTTGGAGTAGTCATAGACATGCAAGCATGATAAAGGAAATAACTAGGGGCAAGTTGTTGGACTTTTCAGGCACAGTTGGTTGGTCAAAATATAGTCACACAGAGATTTTTTTCTCTAAAATTTTTTTGGATTTATTAAGACATAAAAAGAAAAATTATAATACATATTAAAAGGAGATTGCCATTTGCAGCAAAACTATCTGGTGAACCAACTTGAAAATTAGCAAGCCTCTCCAAACACATTAACAGGAATAGTGAAAAAGTAGAAAATAACAACGTATCAAAAATGAGGTTGGAGGCTTTCAACACACGAAAGACAACCCATGAATACAATTAATAGTCCTGTATAGTTGTGGAGGTGCAGGCAGGGAATGTCTGCGGTGGTATGGCTTGCAGGGTTAGCCGACTCGACCGGTTTCGCACTTATTTACAGCGCTTCCTCGCGGAGTCTCAGTATGGTTAGCTGTAGGACAACATTAGACAGAACATGGAGACAAAAAAGGCAGGTAGATTCAAAAGAATAAATTAATTTAGACAATAACAAATATTATCTAAAAAGCACACACATGGGCAAGCACAAAACATCAATAACCCCAAGATAGGATAGGAAAGGAAAGACAAAGGAAACAGGATACCTCCCAACTTTTGAACTTGGCAAAGAGGGACAATGTTCAAAGGGGCAGAATGTGATGCATGTTGTGAGAAGTTGAGGTTGCCAGAAAAAAATAGCATGGCAATAGGAGTATGGTTGGGCACTAGAAGATTTATCATAAGGACAGAAACACACCCAAGAAGGTATTGTTCACTAATCCTTTCTTTTATGTATTTGTTAACTAGTGCAGAGGTATGTAAGGCACAGGCCAATGCACAGAGTAAAACTGATAAATGACCCTTTGCTGCTAGTAGTAACCCACCAAATGCTTCCAAGCCCATGTTCCCCAGTATTGATCTGCCACTACAGCCCCAAATCCCCACCCAGTACAGAAGTCCCTATAAAGTTGTAAGCCCCCAACCCCTTAACACAGACCCCCCTCTCATTCCCTTCTCATTACAGACCACCCACATAGCACAGATCCCCCTTCCTACCCCCTTTTCAGTACAAAACTCACAGTAGCCCTTTCCCGGCCCCTTCTCAGCATAGCCCCCCCCCCCCCACCACCACCAGTATAGACTTACCATCCAATTCAGATTTCCTTTCTCCCCACAAGTAAAGAATGCCCCTCCAGAAGAGGACCCTTCCCTCCCCGCCAGTACATATCACCTTCCTACAAGCACAGACCCCCCCTCAAGTACAGACCCCATCTCTGCCCACTAATACAGACCCCCCCCTTTCCAGGAGACAGAATCAAATAATATAATGTGAGAGTCTATGGGAAGAGTCAACCCCCTTTTATAATGACTCCCAGGTGAGTCATTATAAAACTGTACAGCTGACATTGGTGATGGAGATTCTACTTTACAGTTCAGCTTCTTTATGCTCTTGTGTTATATTTTTGTGGTTTCCTTCATTAATCTAAGACTGGGCATTCATTAAACAATTTTCTTGTACAATTTTCTTTTAGACTTATCAAAACCATATAATATGAGGTCAAACCTAAACACTTTCAATTTGTATGCAATCAGGCAGGTCCTTGTACTACATAGCTGAAGGTAAATCTAAAGCAAATTGAATAAGAGAATTGTATAATGCCAGCCTAAGAGTAGTTTGGTTTATTGGATCCCTTCTTCACTTTAAAGATGATGATTTGTGATTGCTGTTTGTTATATACTTTAAACAGGATTTAAAGTATATCTAAAGTCAAAACCTTATTTTTAAATTTGGACAGTGTCAGGTTTTTTATCGCTGTCTCCGTTTTGCTAGGGAGGCTTCCCTTTGCTTCATGCCGGATGAGGTGAGGACACAACAGGACGCAAAAGGTAATCTGTACAAAGTGATGAGGAATCTCCTCTTACACAGTTATTACTGGAAATATTTCCATCTATTCTTGCTCTGGTGCTAAATGTAAAATTCTTGATTTCCCATCACCTTTTTTCTCTGGTGATGGTGGTCACCAGGACATACGTATTTATCGGGGTATTGCGCACTCCGGCGTATAGCGCGCACCCCTAAAGTGGACCCGCATTCCTGTAAAAAAAAACATTTTAGTACTTAGTTTTGGTGTCTTGCGCGGCGTCCATTGGTGGCCTCGTCGGGTCCGGCGTCCGTTTGCGGCTTCGGGTGTCCTCTTCGTCGGGTCCGGCGTCCTTCTGCGGTGTCCTCCCCGCTTGATCCCCGCTTTCCCGCTCCGAGTTTGAAAACTCCACCGGCATTTATACCGAGCGCAGTACACTCGGGTATAGCCGGGCAGGCTCGGCTACTCTCGTGCTCACATCCTGGACGTCCTGTACGTCCACGATGTGAACGCGAGAGGAGCCGAGCCTGCCCGACTATACACGAGTGTACTGCGCTCAGTATATGCCGGTGCAGTGTTCAAACTCGGCGCGGGAAAGCGGGTATCGACGTATATCGCGCACCCACGATTTTGCCCTGATTTTCAGGGCAAAAAAGTGCGCGGTATACGCCGATAAATACGGTAGATGAGATATTAAATCTCTCCAGGGAGGACTCATACAGCAATAAAAACTTGGCAGAGGTTCTAATCTTTACCTAACAAGGATGGATTTGATACAGTTTAAACCCATCATACCATTATCACTTGTACAGTATGTTATATATGTTAAACAGTCTGCATCAATAATTTACTAGCCATGCAGGGTGCTTTAAAAATAATTAGTCACTACTTTTCAATAATATATAAGCTTACCTGCAGTTGTACTTTTTATACAATTCGTTTAATGAATCTGGTAAGAAAAAAAGGCAGCATTAATCTTATCATACTGTATAAAAGCCTTTGCACTAGGCCAGCATTTTCTCCCTTTTTTGCAGGTTGTGCACCATTATAAAAGCTTGCCTATGTGATCATTCTCTGTAAGAGGTGCTAGTATGGAAATCCCTTGGCTCCTGCTTTATTCATAGATATGCTGTAGGCTGCTGTAATCCCAGCTAATTAAATGCTCTATTGTCTTCTCCCTAATGATTATGATAAGAAATGTATTGAGAGCAGGTATAGGCGTAGCAAAATAGCAATGTGCTTTGAAATGATAAAGAATAGTGTGGGAGGAATATACAATTTTTCATGTGAAATAATAGCTACACATTTTAATTATTAATTATGATCTAAGGAGGTAACTAGGCCTCTAGAGAAAAATCTGTGGTTGGTCTCTTCTCATTCCAGTGACTCACCAATCCAAAAGGAAATTCCCAGTCACTTGAAAATACATAAGAAAATGCCATCTCATAACAGATAGCCAAGAAAAAATGATAATATACTGTAAGTATGTCAGTTATATGTCACATATATGGGCCCTACCTTACTCTTAAAATGGTAAACAAACTCTGTAGGCACATTTCAACACCCGAAATCAAGGAGATGGTACTTACCCATTTATTGGTTCATTATTGTAATAACGGATGCTTAAAGACCAACTCCACTTTTGTAACAAGGTAAAAATTAGGTTGGCCCGCATGTTTAGATTTTTTACTCTGCGATTAAGTGAAGGTCCTTTTTAATGTTGAAAGAGGTGTCATCCAACTCACTTTCTATGAGCCCCAGGCAGTCTATCTAGGAGTAAGCCCCAGGATGACGTCAGCTTGTGACAAAACGCATCGGAAGGAGGGACGTGTTGACGTCATTGTGTTGTTTATGATCCCAGAAGGATAGGGGGTGTATGTCGGAAGGAGGGACGTGTTGACGTCATTGTGTTGTTTATGATCCCAGAAGGATAGGGGGTGTATGTAAGCCAGCCAACTTTTTTCTTTTTGGGTCATTCTGAATGGTCTAATTTTTACGCCTACTGATCACGGAGTTGATTCCTGGTCCATATGAGATTGTTGGGACCTCTGCTTGGCCTCACTTCGGTGGTACGGTCGTGGTGTATAAGCTATATACATTAAATGTCACTAGAACTGAAAGGGACTTATTCACATTCACCTTATGTTTAATGGAATGAATATATGAACTTACAATTCATATTACGTCTCATTCATCTATTTCCATGCATTTTTTTTATCAATTTATATATTATTTCTTAATTATTTTAATTAAGGATTTGCGCAGCTCCATTTTTTTTATTTCTATTTATGTGTGTGTCTCATGGTTGAGCTGCTACTTTGTGGTGTATGAATTTAGTGCAGTATTTTCCATATTCCATATCCATGAGTAAGAACTGTTCACTGCTGATGCCAGAAGAGAAGAGGGAGCACTTGTAACATGACCACCCAGAAGACTGGAGGATTTTAGGAATGTATAAAAGCGTGTGGTGATGGGTGCTCTCCCCTTCTGTAAGCCTGTTAAGTGTTAGATGAACATGCATTGTGCAAAGCATTTCACTATGTTGTATATTATACTCCTAACCTCTGCACTGCATTCACTTTGTTGCACATTATACTCTTGATCCCTGCACTCTTTTTTTTGCACACTACTTTGTAAATTGTACTTCTGACCCCTACACTGCAATCATTATGTGAAATGACAGAGCCCTAAATAATTCTATTACACAGAATGTTTGACACCTACTAAACCTCCAACCCTCCAGCAGCCACAACAGGTGTTCCAGACAATACTGTAGAAAGGTCAGTGTCAACTGATGTTTTTTAAATACTTTATGCCAATTCTGTTTGCAGTGTAATTGGTGTTTATCATGGTATTCTCTGTAAGAGCTGTTGGCTTGCCGCACATTAAATAGACTGTATGGACTAAAGCCCGGTACACACTATAAGAAAATCAGGCAAACGATTGGCTGGTTTTCCTCAATATTTCGGAACCCATGATAAAAATAATGTACTAAAAATTTCGTACGACAAAGGTTTTTTTGTTATTTATTGTTTCTTTATTATGCGCAGTCTTTCATATTTGATATTTCTCATTCGAAAATTGAACGAACGTACACATTAACCACTTCAGCCCCAGAAGAATTTACCCCCTTCCTGACCAGAGCATTTTTTGCGATTCGCCACTGCGTCGCTTAAGCTGACAATTGCACGGTCATGCAATGTTGTACCCAAACAAAATTGATGTCCTTCTTTTTCCCACAAATAGAGCTTTCTTTTTGTGGGATTTGATCACCGACAATTTCGGAAAAAAACTTTTTTACATTTTACTCTAATAAATATCCCCAAAAAATATATAAAAAAAATTTTTTTTTCCTCGGTTTAGGCCGATATGTATTCTTCTACATATTTTTGGTAAAATAAGCGTATATTGATTTGCGCAAAAGTTATAACGTCTACAAAATAGGGGATAGATTTATGGCATTTTTATTAATATTTTGTTTTACTAGTAATGGCGGCAATCTGAAACAGGTTAGCCCATTTGCCTGTACGAGCCCTTCTGCTGACGTAAATGTGTGTGCGGCAGTCGGCAAGTGGTTAAAAGGAAATCGTTTATTCCTTTTTCGTAAGAAATTTTTTGGAGTTTGTTCCTTTTAGTTTGGAAGGTCAGAATTGGCTGTCGAAAGTTGTGTACACACACCATAAAAAAAATCATACGATTGCTCCTCGGACAAAAATGTTCACACGATTTTCTTATCGTATGTACGAGCCATAACAGTTGATAGCTAAACAAATACATAAGAAACTCTGCAAATGGAAAAATACACTCTGTGCTGTGTCCCTCTTTTGATAAATTGTGTATATACTGTATTTTACAATTAAATTACAATTAAATTGTACAATTGATTAATGGCATGCCCCTATGTCTGTGTCTACCAAAGCTACCCAAAAAAAAAGTGTCTCTGAAAATTTTGGACATGCTGTATGATCAAGTTGATCAAAAACTGTTGCTTTATGACATAAATAAGCCAGAAACAGTACGTATAACCATATATTTAATTTCATAGAACTTTTTAAAGCTTAGAGAATTACATTATGCTTTAGTAAATTGACTCAAAATCTACTGTATATGAATTGTCCAATGACCAGGGACTTTTAAATGTTAACTATAAATGAATACATTTGTAAATTCCATTATTAAAAAAAACTGTCATAAAGATCTCTTACCGTACTGTAGGATGTCACCTACCTCTAACCCAGTGGTTCTCAACCTGTCTAGTGCCGTGACCCCTTGATAAAATTTCCCAAGTTGTGGGGACCCCCAACGGTAAAATAATTTTCATATCATGGGTTGTTGGCACCCAAGGTAAGACGAGTAATTTGCGCCCCTAACCCACGGACATTGCATTTTAGGATGTGCCACTCTTTCTTTGTTCTCCTTTCTTTCCCTTTTATCTCTCTCTATCCTAATTTCTTGTTTGTTATCCCCATCCCTCTCTATACGTCTTTCTTGTTCTTTCTCTTATTCTTTCGCTCCTTTTTTCTTTGTTCCTCCCCCTCTTTTCCTCTCCCTTCCTTGTATTCTCTATTTTTATTCCTTCTCTTACTCCCTGGTGGGGAGTATGGGATCAGTGGCAGTGCTGGCGGGGAGTTGGGATCAGTGGCAGTGCTGGCGGGGAGTTGGGATCAGCCAACTTAGGTGCTCTTGATCAAGGTCATCTGCTGATATGAGAACTGTAGTGGGGACTTTTAAAGGCAACTCTAATCACAGGTAGTGTTACTCACTGTGTCTTCGACTTTGTGATTTCTCGTAGCAGTGACACCTATGCTGAAATCAGCAGATAGGGTCTCCTCCAGCCCCTCCCACTTCACATTTCACAACTAAATGGGCGGCTGTGAAAAGGCTGGTGGTGCAGGCTTCAGGAACAGCCCAGGCTTTGGTGACCCCTGGCAAATCCTCATTTGACCCCCAAGGGGGTCCCGACCCCCAGGTTGAGAACCACTGCTCTAACCCATTCAGCTATTTTTTTTTATATTTTATTATTACCTTATGGAGAATTTTATATCCCTCAATGTCTGCGATTTGGGTCCCTTACACTCACTTCTGGGTACAGGGGACCTGTAATCCAACGCTACAGATGTTCCCACACTGGCCAAACCCCAAACAACCCCTCACATAGATGACATTGTCTACAAACTTTTTTGGGGATCCAGAGGGGACCCCACAGCTGGACTGTAAATAGGAAAGGTCTACATCACACAGGTGGACACACAAATGAGGACCCCACCCTCTATGAGCAGAAGAAGAAAGTAGACTTGGGCAGAGGCGTCCCTAGGGGGGGGCAGAGGGGGCCCTGACCCCCCCCAACATCATGCTGTGCCCCCCCAAAAAAAAAAAATTTTTTTTGCAATTTTTGCAATTTTTGTATTTTGCTCCACGAGAGGGAGAGCGTCCCCAGTCAGCTCTGCGGGGGAGTCCTCCCCCTCCCTGTGCTCGCCGACACTGCATAATGCGAGCGCTCACACAACCAGATATTCTAGCCTGGGCCGTGTTTAAGTGTGTGCACTGCAGACTGCAGTACACTGTAATCATTGAACTACATTATCTCCATCCCTTCTCCCCCCATCTGTCTCCCTCCCCCTCTCCTGTTCCTGTTCTTTCAAAACATTCACAATTTACTTTCACTTTCAGTCAGGCAGATAATATACGGTGCAAATTTCTTTCCTGCATCCACAGATTGCAGGAAATAAACTTGCATGATTCCCCCATCAAAAGACAGTGGTGACAGGGTAATATCCCTCCTGCCCAGCAATTATATTCTCCCGACAAACAGTGATTATCACTAGTGACTATACAGCAACCACTAGTGATAATTATAAGAGAATCTGCTCATTAATGGTTCAAATCTCAGCCAGTTTCTGCTGAACCAGCTGAGATTTAAACTGTCTATGGCTGGTTTTAGCTCATAGGCAGCCCATACATTGATTAGCACTGTGGAGTGTCGGCTTTCTGGCGTGATCGGGCATGTGGGATTTCAAACACACCCGAGCCCATCTCTATTGGTTGTAGACAGTTGAGCTCCCTGCAGGTTGCTTAGCAGCAGTGGACCCTTCTCTGACATGCTGATCGGGATGCAATCCAGGTGATGCTCCCAGTCAAATCCTAGTCATAAATATCAGTGATTTTTAGGGCTGTTACTGATCAAAATGTTTCTGTTCGATTAATCGTTTTTTTTTTAATCGATTAATCGACTAATTTCGATTAATAACGCACATACAGATCCAATTACTTTTAGCTGATCTCCTTGCAGGCTGATTCCCAGTGCAGCTACCAACCACTAGAAAAATGGATAGCAGGATACAAAAAACACACAAAGGCAGCGCTAGATGGGAATAGCATTAAAACTTTTACAGTCATCAAGTAGGTAACCAAATAAATATTGCACTGGAGATAAAATCTATGTAGCTACATGAACTGTAAAAATGGTGCGAGTAATACCAAACGGTACCAAAAGCAGTCATAAAAACATGTAGCTAAGTATGATACTGGTATAAAAATGTGTACAACGATACCACTGCTGAATCCAGATGAGGAGAGGTTAACATCAGTCCGTCGGTATGTAAATGTCCCATGAAGGGAACTATCACAACTCCCAATGGATGGTTGTAGAATCCCAGGTTGATAGAGGGAAGTGATAGAGGGAAGTGTAACAGCCCTTGCGTGTGGCAGATAGTAAGGTCCCACTGGCATGCAGATATGAAGGCACAGCAAAGGAGCCCTTCAGATGGACACGGCAAGCCCCGCCGGGGGCCGTGACATTACTGGATCTCCAACGGAACTCCCTGAAGGCCCAGAAGCCGGCGGAGAGGTGAGTACCGATCAAAAGAATTTCAATCGATCAAAAAGATTTTGATAAATCAAAAAAATTCAAGATTAATCGATTAATTAAAAGTTAATTTGCACAGCCCTAGTGATTTTATTGATCAAAGCCCACACTTTACAGACTGGGAGCATCACCTGGATCACATGCCGATCAGCATGTCAACAGAGAAGGTTATACAGCATTACTGCTGCTAGGTGACCAGCTGGGGGCTCGGCTCTCTATAACCAATAGTGCCAGCCTTCCCCTGCATGCACCCATAATGTCACCAGCACTAGGTCCTAATAGACTGCCACCGCTGCCAAGGAGACAGACGCCAGACCAGCGCTGTAAATAGCAGGGACAGGACAGCTGGGGATCCCCACTGTGGCAGAACACCAGGGCCCGGTGGCAAGACATCCTTTGCAACCCTGATAGTTCTCCCACTCCTTTGGACCCTTATATTTTCTTGGTGTGCTGGTGACATATATCTCTTGTTTTCTGCCACCCTGGGGCCCCAGTATAGTAGGAAGGGAGCTCACTGCAGAACATGTGAAAGGGCCCATAGTGGAATCGTAGTAAAGGGCCCCAGGATATATATATATATATATATATATATATATATATATATATAGATATATATATATATATATATATATATATATAATTGCATTTTATAGTTGGCCCCCCTACTTTTGTCCCTGTCCCCCCATGTGCCCCCCCTAAATATGAAAGCTGGAGACGCCACTGGACTTGGGGGAGTCATGATCATGAATTTGAGTTAATCGGGGTATTTAATTTTTTTCTATGCCGAAAGAGGGTGGGGAGAGGGAGTGAAGATGGATGAGGAGGAGCCCAGAGTTTAGCTTAAAAAAACCCTAATAAAGGAAAAGTAATGGAGAAAAACTGGGTCTAAAATTAACTTTAAGGTCGCATTTCATGTAGCTGCGTCCAATGTAACAGTGTGAGTTTGCTGAAGCGGTGGTTTAGAGTGATGCAGACAATTATCTTGATTATGGTGAACAGTATATTAGAAACTTAAGTGAATGTAATTTAAATGTTGATTTTTATATAACTTATAGCTTTGGGCATGTTGTATCCTCATTGGGGTCCAGAGGGGCCATAGAGTAAAAAGCAGTGATATGTAAACACTGCACAATTATAAAGTCCAGTGGTGTGCTTTACAAGAAGCACAAGTGTGCTGGCGAAGAATTGACTCAGCGCTAGACTCAACCGGCTGGTAAGTGTCTATTTCCTAAAAGTCAACAGCTATAAAAATTTGTAAAAATATTTGTAAATATTTAAAATATTCGTAAAATTATTCTTTAAAGCGGATCTCCGTCGAAAAAAAATATATTAAAAGCCAGCAGCTACAAATACTGCAGCTGCTGACTTTTAATATAAGGACACTTGCCTGTCCTGGAGTCCAGCGCCGTCGGCAGCAGAGAACGAGCGATCACTCGTCACTCTGCTGCCCCCATCGCCATCCTCGGTGAGGGAACCAGGAAGTGAAGCATTGCGGCTTCACTGCCCGGTTCCCTACGGCGCATGAGCGAATCGCATAGCGCCATCCTCACTGGTTCCCGCTGTGTTCTGGGAGCCGAGTGTTTCCTAGAACACAACGGGCAGGGGCGGGAAGTGACACACTACCCGCAGAATCCCCGCAGTGAGGACTCCCGGAAGTGGGTGCAAATACCTGTCTTTGACAGGTATCTGCACCCCCCTCCCCCTGAAAGGTGTCAAATGTGACACAGGAGGGGGCGAGGGTTCCGATGAGCGGAAGTTCCACTTTAGGTTGGAGCTCCGCTTTAAAGTGATACTAAACACACATGTACATTAACTCTTCGCTTTCTGTATGTGGGTGATGGCACTGTGGTTATTTTAATTAGAAACAAACATTTAAGTACCTTTTTCCTAAATGATTTACAGCTGTCACATGATCCAGCTCTGTTCCAGTCTATCTGTAGGGAAACAGTGACAGGAGGAGCTTCTAGTCCTCTGCTGCTGGTCACTTGTACAAACTATATATAAAAAAACAGCCTTTGGAATACAGAGTAAAAATAAATAATTAGTATCAATAAACTGTTTTAAATGGTCATATAAATATATATTTGGAGTCAAACCTTCATTATTTTTGCCAATAACATGTTGTGGGGCGGATTTCTGCCAGTCACAGATTATGTAACACCCCTCCAGCCTGTGTCCTAGAATAAGAGGGAGGTGAAGTCTCACGTGATCTCTACAGCGTTCAGGGGTCTTCAAGCCGTAGGGATCACGTGAGACTGACCCAGACCGTAAGTGACCGGAGGAGATATAAGACGGCGCTGTATACAGTGCGTCTTGTTATTGTTTCGCTGATTTTATAATTTTTTAATGTAATGCCGCGTACACACGATCATTTTTCGGCATAAAAAAAACAACCTTTTTTCAAAAAATGTCATTTAAAATGATCGTGTGTGGGCTTCACATGATTTTTCGGGTTCTGAAAAACAACAACTTTTTTTTTCGAACATGCTGCATTTTTTAACAATGTTTTAAACAAACGTCGTTTTTCGGGTTGTAAAAAATGATCGTGTGTGGGCTAAAACGACGTTAAAAACCCGTGCATGCTCAGAAGCAAGTTATGAGACGGGAGCACTCGTTCTGGTAAGCACATTCATCACGCTGTAACAGACAGAAAAGCGCAAATCGTCTTTTACGAACACGAAATCAGCTAAAGCAGCCCCAAGGGTGGCGTCATCCGCATGGAACTTCCCCTTTATAGTGCCGTCGTACGTGTTGTACATCACCGCGCTTTGCTAGAGCATTTTTTAAAAACGATTGTGTGTGTGGGCAACGTCATTTTAATGACGAGGTTGGAAATTTTTTTATTTTTTCGAGATGCTGAAAAACTTTGTCCACACTTACCACTAATAAAGCACTTTAGTTTTGATACAGTATTTCACTATTGGAGACATTTTTTCTCCTCTTCCTCCCCATCTCTGCACATTATATGGAGAGCCATATGACAGGTAAATAGGAGCCTCTGAGACCAGCAGGATTACTACAGGCGGGCAGCCATATTTAACATACCACTGGAGAGGACTTTAGGCCCCTACCAATTATGCTACATGCGATTTATTACGTCACCAAGGTGAGAGTTCTGGGAGACTGGGCATGAATATAATTGTGTGATTGCATCCTTCCCAAAGTGGATATCTCCAGGGGAGAAGCTGAGCTATCACGATGCCATGGTTTTGAGAACCACCAGCTACATAGGAGGATTCCTCCATACTTAGGACTATTTTATTCATCCAGTTTGTTTATTTATTCATTGTACTTTTACTCACTTATTTGGTGCCCATCCACCATTTGCACTTTGTGTGTATTGCATCCATTTTTATATCATGTTGAGCTATTGCCATTCAGTATCCCCATAGGGATTTTCTTTAGCGCTAATCACCTTTTGTTATCAGGATGTGATTGCTTACTATCAGCAATACATCGTTTTTCCTTTTTGAATGAATGAATGAATGAATGAATGAATGACTTGTATAGCGCTACTCATGCGAACTGAATCGCCTCTGGGTGCTTTTTTTTCCCCAGTCTTTATGAATTTGGTGCAATTTGTTTTATTTAAAAATATTTTTACTTCGTACCTGCTGCTGAACCCCCCCCCGAACAAAAAATTATCTACGCCCCTGATTTCATGTATGCATTCAGCAATGGAAACTATTTTCTTTTTTTTAGACTTTGTACACTCTTGCTCTAGTTTTAAATTTAAATTTTATAATTTAGGTCATTGTAAAAAAAATGTCCCAGATAGATTAATACGTCTTTAACGTAATTATAAAAGACCTTGAGTTTGTAAAAGCAACTTGGCAGAGTATTCCCAATGATACAATCCACCAGGAATAAGTGCATGGTGGTATATATACCAGTAAGTGCAATTAAAAAAAAAAAAATATATATATATATATATATATATATATATGTATATATACATATGTATATACAGTGGCTTAAATTTTCCACATTTTGTTATGTTACCAAAAACGTAATATGTATTTTTACAGAGAGGCCTGGAGCAAGGGGATTGAAAAGGAGCTAGCAGAGAGCCGGTATGACAGGAGTGATAAGGGCAACAGCAAGGGGTTAAAGAAAATAGTGCAAAGGTGGGGGAGTAGTGGATTGGAGGAAAGATAGGGATAGGACGGGTTTATTTAAGGGGATAGGGGGTGACCCCGGCAACACTGCAGGGGATCGTTAGCAGGAGCAGTTATGCAGGATCTCCAAATATGACTGTGCAAACACTAGAGTTGTGTACTGCTATCCCCAAAGGAGCCAGAGTTGTCTTAATGCATGGGCAATCCTGGGCACTGCCCAGGGGCCCCAGGTGCATGGGGGGCCCTGATAATCTCTCATTACATCAAACTTGCCAACTCTCCCAAATTGGCCAGGACAGTCATGCTTTTTACTAAGCTGTCACAGAATGTCTGTGTCCCGGGCAGCATCCAGTGCCTTTCTGATCCCCCCTGTAATTTGCAATTCTGCTTTCCCCCCTCTTTGTGTTGATTAGACTTTGATTTATGGCATGTTTTAAAATTGATTTTATTGAAATTACTTATGAATAGGGGGCCAGATCCACAAAAGAGATACTCCGACTTAACTGCTGTTCAGTCTGTGTGTAACTTTGGAAACGATCCTCAAAAGGCTTTTTCCAAAGTTAGGCAGAAGATCCGGCATGTGTAATTGAATTACACTGCCGAATCTTAGGATGCAGTACCGCATCCGCCGCTGGGGGCATTTCGAGTCGAAATGCCGTTTCTAGTATGCAAATTAGCACTTAAGGCGATCCACAAAGCTTTCCAGCTTCGTTTTTGCGCCGTAAGTGTTATTTTGCAAGTGTAAAATTAGGGCTGGTTCTACAAAGTGTAAACTAGTCACACCTTGTAAAAGCCCATTCCAGCGACGGCATTTGGTATGCATTCCCGAGGGAGAACTCCACGGCAATTTGTAAAAACAAAACCGGCATGGGTTCCCCCCCAGGAGCATACCAGGCCCTTAGGTCTGGTATGGGTTGTAAGGGGACCCCCCCTACGCCGAAAAATCGACGTAGGGGGTCCCCCTACAATCCATACCAGACCCGTATCCAAAGCACGCTACCCGGCCGGCCAGGAATGGGAGTGGGGACGAGCGAGCGCCCCCCCCTCCTGAGCCGTACCAGGCCGCATGCCCTCAACATGGGGGGGTTGGGTGCTCTGGGGCAGGGGGGCGCACTGCGGGCCCCCCCACCTCAGAGCACCCTGTCCCCATGTTGATGAGGACAGGACCTCTCCCCGACAACCCTTGCCATTGGTTGTCGGGGTCTGCGGGCGGGGGCTTATCGGAATCTGGGAGTCCCCTCAAATAAGAGGGCCCCCAGATACCGGCCCCCCACCCTAAGTGAATGGATATGGGGTACATCGTACCCCTATCCATTCACCTGTAGGCAAAAAGTTAGTTAGTAAACACACAACACAAGGCTTTTTAAAATATTTTATTATTCTGCTCCGGATGCCCCCCCTGTCTTCGTTATTAGCTCAATTAGCAGGGGGGGCTTCTTCTTCCGCTCTCCGGGGGTCTTCCACTCTCCGGGGGTCTTCTCCGCTCTCCGGGGGGGCTTCTCCGGACTCCGGGGGGCTTCTTCCATCTTCTCCCCTCTTCCGCTGTTGACTCGGCGAACCCCGGTTCTTCTGCAGATGTCCGGTGCCTTCTTCTTCAGCGCTGGCTGCCTGCTATCTTTGTGTGTTAGCTCAATTTCTAACAGGCAGCCAGCGCGGTCTTCTGTGACGTCATCTTCTTCTCCCCTCTTCCGATGTTGCCTCGTTGCCTGTTGTCGCTGTAATGATGGAAGCGCGCCTTGCATCCCATTTATATAGGCATCACCGTCCCATCATGCTCCGGCAGGTACCCACGTGGTGGGTGCCTACCCACGTGCACCCACCACGTGGGTACCTACCGGAGCATGATGGGACGGTGATGCCTATATAAATGGGATGCAAGGCGCGCTTCCATCATTACAGCGACAAGATGCGACGAGGCAACATCGGAAGAGGGGAGAAGAAGATGACGTCACAGAAGACCGCGCTGGCTGCCTGTTAGAAATTGAGCTAACACACAAAGATAGCAGGCAGCCAGCGCTGAAGAAGAAGGCACCGGACATCTGCAGAAGAACCGGGGTTCGCCGAGTCAACAGCGGAAGAGGGGAGAAGATGGAAGAAGCCCCCCGGAGTCCGGAGAAGCCCCCCCCGGAGAGCGGAGAAGACCCCCGGAGAGTGGAAGACCCCCGGAGAGCGGAAGAAGAAGCCCCCCTGCTAATTGAGCTAATAACGAAGACAGGGGGGGCATCCGGAGCAGAATAATAAAATATTTTAAAAAGCCTTGTGTTGTGTGTTTACTAACTAACTTTTTGCCTACAGGTGAATGGATAGGGGTACGATGTACCCCATATCCATTCACTTAGGGTGGGGGGCCGGTATCTGGGGGCCCCCTTATTTGAGGGGACTCCCAGATTCCGATAAGCCCCCGCCCGCAGACCCCGACAACCAATGGCAAGGGTTGTCGGGAAGAGGTCCTGTCCTCATCAACATGGGGACAGGGTGCTCTGAGGTGGGGGGGCCCGCAGTGCGCCCCCCTGCCCCAGAGCACCCAACCCCCCCATGTTGAGGGCATGCGGCCTGGCACGGCTCAGGAGGGGGGGGGGGGCGCTCGCTCGTCCCCACTCCCATTCCTGACCGGCCGGGTAGCGTGCTTTGGATACGGGTCTGGTATGGATTGTAGGGGGACCCCCTACGTCGATTTTTCGGCGTAGGGGGGGTCCCCTTACAACCCATACCAGACCTAAGGGCCTGGTATGCTCCTGGGGGGTGAACCCATGCCGGTTTTTTCTTTGAAAATTGGCATGGAGTTCTCCCTCTCAGGAATGCATGCCGAGCGACGCTGTCATTTTTTTTTTTTTTCCCGACGCAACTTTTTTAAGCCGTCGCGATCCTCAAAACTCGGCGTAACGTAACTTTGCGCATGCGCAGTACGGCCGGCGCGGGAGCGCGCCTCATTTAAATGGGACTCGCCCCATTTGAATAGGAACGCCTTGCGCCGGCGGAATTTTAGTTACACAGCCTGAAATTTCTAGATAAGTGCTTTGTGGATCAGGCACTTAGGTAGAAACTTTAAGGCAGTGTAACTTAAATGGGATTTTTTAAGTTACGCCAGGTTTTTGTGGATCTGGCCCATACTGTATATTTAATTCCATCAACGTTTATTACTTAAATTCTTGAGAGCAGGTGCATAAATTTGGTCAGGCTGGTAGGGGCTCCAGTGCATTACTTTGCCCAGGGGCCCATAATGGCATTAAGACAGCCCTGGAAGGCGCTGCGTGTTAATTTGGACTCTCTGTTCTGTGCCTCGATTCCAAAAACAGCCTCAGCCTCTCTGACAAACCTAGTTGAATGAAAGTCACTGCAAGCACTTAAATGAACACAAGTATAGATACCTTTAACTCTTTAGCACCAGGAAATGGATACAAGATTGTTGTGTGGTAAATTAACTCAATGTATTGGTAGAGGTTAAAATTAATGGTGTTTTGAGCATAAATTAGTATACCGAAGGTAGGATCAGACACAGTCCGCTAGACAGTATAGTCACTATGCCAAGGTAACGTAGACCAGAAATAACACATAAATGAGCAAAGTCAGCAATAAAAAGTACATATAAGCATTAACTGCAATGTAAACAATAATACTATAGTTAGTCTAGTGTGCACTCTAGGAGAATGGCTAGTATAAGGTGCAATGTCTCTGAGAGATACCTCTTAGTTTAGGCAATAGGTAAAGGTCTCTATGTAGCAGCTGTAAAGGGCTAGTCCTTAGTCCTAACCTTTTAGCTGGTTAGCATTGGGGCCCAGTTGAATCGTTGGTGCATATGAGAATAGTCCCATTCAAGCTTGCAGGCAGCAATAAGGCTGCCAGATGGCTGTATGATATGATCAGTTTCTAAAGGGCTTAGTCTCTCTAGCAGCGGTTAGTGAATCCCCACAGCAGCAGCCCACTAATCCCAGCATTAGTGCAGCTCAACATCCGGTTACACAGACCAATCGGTCCACGTTCTGCTCTGCAGTCAAGGGACTCTGGCTGTCGGCACCCCTGAAATCAGCACTCTGGATCCTGCTCAGGCCACCAATGGACAATGCACTCTCAGGTCCCCCTCACAGCAAGAGTGAACTGTGTCCTGTACAAACCTGAAAAAATCAACTCTCTCCCCTCCTGCTGGCAATCTCTCTATTGGAAATGCAGTTTAAAAGCTCTTAAATATAGAAGAATCTCTCACCTCTGGACTACAATTCCCACACTGCAGTGTAGCCTGACTTAGTCTATTGAATGAACACTTCCTGCTCAGCAGCTCCCTCCAAGCAGCTGGCTACAATTGGACCCAGTGCTATCAGCAATTGGCATTTAGTAACAGAACAACATGCTAAAGAGTAAAGAAGGAACTACAAAATATGTCTGCCAGGTAAGTATACAACCATATATCCTCCTATAGTAAAAAAAAACAATGTTTGTATTACAAAGTATTGTTTTAAAAATATTTACAGAATAATAAAAAAAAAAAAATCTTCCACATAGTCTGCTCGTTTCATGGAAAGCCTGCTTCTTCAAGACTGTAACCTAGGACAAGTGTGTGCTTTATAATTTTCTTTAATATACACATATACACAAAAAACTGTTTCCAAATATGAATAAATAATGAGCACAACAGCATATCATTCCCTAATCTTGTACTTTAAAAATCATCAAGAAATCTGTCCAAGAAGAGAGGGGAAGGGGGATGCCGAATTTCTGCTGTTCTGCCATAGTCTAAAAAATCCACTGATGTGCTTAAAGGCAGTTCGAATTTCGAAAGAATTTTCTTTCGAAAATCGTATCAAAGAATTTTCGTACGAATTTCGCACCTTTAGTGGGCTGCAGCAACAGCCGATTTTCGTGCGGCAAACAAATTTGAGAAAACCGACATGTTGGAAATTTTTGGAAAAACAAACGATTTTCTGATCAATAATGGGAGAATCGTGCGAGAAATGTAATAGAAAAAAAAACGTGCATGTGCAAGAAAACGAATTTTCCCAGAGAGAAACGAATTTTCCCGGCAACATAAATATTGTGTCGGCCGAATTTCGAAAATCAATGGTGGCATCATCGGATCACAAAAAAAAAAAAAAAAACTTTCTGATTTTGAAAAGAAAATTTGTTTGAAATTCGACCGTGTATGGCCTGCTTAAGTCAGAGTTACCACTGCCCAACAGGATTGCTGGGGGTTGTAGTCCCTTTTGAACACACTCTTGCCTGTGCAGGTATGCTGGGGCAGCCACAAGCCTGAGTTAAGAATAAAGCAGGCCATACATGGAACAAAAATCTTCCCTGCAACCGCAGGGAAAACAGTTTTGACAGGGGAATCCCTCCTGCCGTGGCGAGTTGTCTCACCGGGTGAACTACCAGCCACTACTAATAATTGCATATTAAATCCGGCAGACTGGTTGTACCCATGTTGATCGATCAATTAACTTGGGTACATTCAGTCTGCCCATACATGGTTTGAATCTTTGAAAATTAAAACAATCTATGGCTGGCCTTAGGAACGTTAGGGAAAGTACTGAACTTTATGTTGACCTGTGAATGTAATCATGTTAATTTATTTAAGTGAAGATTTTGAAACTTTGCCTTTGCCTAGTCTGAAGTTATGTGATGCAAGTAATCAGCTCACAATGCTGTGAAAAAGTGTTTGCCCCCTTTCTGTTTTTTTTTTTTTTTGCATGTTTGTCACACTTAAATGACTCAGATCATCCAAAAAATTATTATTACACAAAGATAACCGGAGTAAATACAAAATGCAGTTTTTAAATGATAGTTTCATTTATTAAGGCAAAAAAGCTGTCCAAACCTGCCTGGCTTTATGTGAAAAAGTAATTGCCCCCTAAACCTAATCACTGGTTGTGCCACCCTTGGCGGCAACAACTGCAATCAAGCGTTTGTGATAACTGGAAATGAGTCTTTCACATTGCTGTAAAGCAATTTTGGCCCACTCTTCTTTGCAGAATTGTATTAATTCAGACAAATAGAAGGGTTTTTCCAGCATTTAACAGCATGTGTAAGGTCATGATACAGCATTGCAATTGGATTTAAGTCCGGCCTTTGACTAGGCCACTCCAAAACCCAAATTTTGCTTTATTTGAACCATTTGGAGGTGGACTTGCTGTTGTGTTTCAGATCATTGTCCTGCTGCATAACCCAAGTGCACTTGAGCTTAAGGTCACAAACTGATTGCCGGACATTCTTCTTTAGGATTTTCTGGTAGAGCTCAGAATTCATGGTTCCATCAATTATGGTAAGTCGTCCGGGTCCTGAAGCCACAAAGAAGCCCCAGAATATCACGCTACCACCACCATGTCTGACTGTTGGTATGATGTTCTTGTTTTGAAATGTATTAGTTTTATGCCAGATGCAACAGGACGCAAACCTTCCAAAAAGTAAAATTTTCTCATCAGTCCACACAATATTTGCCTCAGCATATTTGGTCAGCAGTGGCTTTGGCAGCTATCTCCAAGCATGTAGCCTTCACCACTGCAGCCCTGATTGACAAGATTCCAGCCTTGCCTTGGTCCAATCAGACGCCGGTGACATTCCTCCCTGTTCCACTGTTCATGCTGGCCAATGTGGAGCTTCCTGGTTCCTTGCTCTTGGAGAAACACTGCGATCCATTCCAGCCAGCTGCCCAATCCTCCAGCTATCCAGAACAGCAGTGGGACCCGCAGAGCTATGTGGAATGCCAGGACTTCACTTTACTTTGACTAGAATGCATCTACTATCATCTTGTAAGTGTTTTTATACTATTAAAGTCATAATTTTAATACTACACTCAGGTCGCCACCTCCCCCTCCCAGTTTTTTCCTTACGTGGCTTTGGCCTTGGAACTATGGCATGGATGCCATTTTTGCCCAGTCTCTTTCTTATTGTTGAATCATGAACACCGATCTTACCTGAGGCAAGTGAGGCCTGCAGTTCTTTAGATGTTGTTCTGGGTTCTTTTATGACCTCCTGGATGAGTCGTCGTCATGCTCTTGGAGTCATTTCTGTAGGCTGTCCACTCCTGGGAAGGTTTGCCACTGTTTCAAGTTCTCTCCATTTGTGGATAATGGTTCACTGGAGTTCCAAAGCCTTGGAAATGACTGTGAAACTCTTCCTAGACCTATACATGTACATTACTTTCTTTCTAGGTGAGAAATTTAACTCAGCTTTCTAAAAAAATTGTGGTTAATCACAGTTCATTCATGATTCAGCATGGGAGGGGGCAATTACTTTTTCACATATAGCCAGGCAGAATTGAACAACTTTTTTCCCTTAATAAATGTAATACCAATTTAAAAAATGCATCTTGAATTTACTGTAATATTAAAATTTGTTTGATGATCTGAATCATTTAAGTGTGAGAAATATGCAAAAAAAATAAAAAATCAGGAAGGGGGAAAATAGTTTTTCACAGCTCGGGTCACTGTAGACATTGGGGTATGAAGATAATGGTACAAGAGTTAATACAGTGTGAAGATACAGTGGTTACCAAGGGTTACCAAGGGTAACAAAGGTTTCTCTAGCAGCTTGTTGTTAAGCGTGTACATGTGGCAGGTAAGATAGCCTCTTGCAGCAAGAAAGATGTTGTCGACACTGCTTCAGCAGTGATCCATCTCCCATAGCAACAGGAGCAGTAGTGTACCATTGGGGCCCTCATCCTGTAGGTATGGAAGCATAGGTGTGTGCACAGGGTGTGCCAGGTATGCCTGGGCACACCCTAATCCCCCTGTGCTGGGCAGATTCCCTCTACTGCTTGGTTGCGAGAAAGACTGGGGAATCTCTGTCCCCAGTCCCTTTCTTTGTCTCAAAAGTAAGACATCAGGGGTCTGTTTAGAACCCTGATATTTCACCAAAGCCCCCCAAACGGGCACCCTAAAAATTGTAAAAAAACATAATTAAAATGATTGTAAAAAAAAAAAAGAATGCAATTATAAAAATGTAATAATTAAAAAATCTAAAAAAATAAATTAACTATTGACATCAACCTCTGCCCTACTGACATCGTCCACTGCTCTACCGACACTGTCCATTGCCCTATATATTTATAGGACATGTGTGTTTGAGTTTTGGGGTGCACACCCCAACGCAATCGGCTGCGCACACCTATGTATGGAAGAAAAAGAGTTAAGTGAAGTGCACGCATGGAGTCTGCACTAGGTGCAAGGCGGGACCCCATATTGTTACTTGGAGTGATACGCTGGACAGGTGGAGAGGGCATAGGCTCTGTGTGTCCCTCCTAAATGCACAAGTAACCATTGTGATGTACAGTATATTACATTGAAAGAGTTTACTAGATTTCAGTCGGTTGTTCAAGTAAAGGTACCCCATGTGTGAGACAGTGGCCCTATACAAAATGTCTAACATAGCCCAAAAGAACCCACCCTGGGGTAGGCTTCTCATGTGAACTTTGCTTGGCACCCAACAAGGAGGGAAACATGGATGGAACCCCTACCCTACATACCTTCCTAAATATTTACTAATGCTAGCAGCATAAGGATTAAAATAGGTAATATTGATTCAGAGAGTTAAGTTCTGCTTTAAATATAGTATGTGTAGAGCAAATAAAAACATGTCAGGGGAGTGCTTGATGTCTCCGACCAAGCAAAGAGGAGGAATTGAAAGGTATGAGGCTGCTTTGGCAGAAAGATCTTCACAGAGTTTGAGAAATAATGAACCATGAAGGTCTCCATTCTATTTTAGAATGTCACGTCAACCCCTGTGGTCAGCATTTGACTGGTCACATTTTTCATGTGGCAGTACAAAGATTCATGACCTATTCCTAAACTATCAAAAAAGCTAGCTGGTGAAGAAGCAGGAAGCTGGATTACTGTCTTTTTAATATTCTGCCCGGTCGTCATCTCACAGTTACCAGATCTTAAAAGCCTATTGCGTTCTTGTGAGGGGAACTTCACTGTAAGGTCAAAGAAAAAAGGCCATACCCCTGGGAAGCACTACAGAAGGCATAGGTTGAATCATTTTTAAATACTGTATCTCCATAAACTCACAGATAGAATGGCAAAGGTCTGCAAAGCTGTAAGTGCTGGAAAAGGATTATTCTGTGACGAATAAGAAAATAAAATGATTGTTACCACATTCTCAATGTATTGACTATCATTTTAGATTAATTTAATACTACCTGGGTGAATAAAGATACAAATGTCTGGTTGACCTCAAACTATGAGATTCCTCCAATGTTTTCCATGAAGATTCAGTGCATAGAGCGGAGCCCAGATCTGAGTGATCTGCCCAGACCAACTGTTTATAACGCATTCTTAGCCCTGACCAGCTGCTCACAGGATGGGTGAGATTTAAAGGAACACTAAAGTTAAAAAATGTTTTTTTCTAAAATAACAAACATGTTATACTTACCTCCACTGTGCAGCTCGTTTTGCACAGAGTGTCCCCGAACCCTGTCTTCTGGGGTCCCTCAGGGGCTGTCTCGGCTCCTCCTCGCAAGAGCTTTCCACCTTCATGCGAGCTCGCATGGTGGAAAGCTTTTGCGGGTGCGCTCCCGTGATACAGCGGCGAGCATAGCCGCCGACTGTATCACTCGCCCCCGGCGCGCCGCATCATCAGATGTGATTGACAGCAGCGCCAGCCAATGGCTGCGCTGCTATCAATCTGTTCAGCCTAGCCAATCAACGGCCAGGCTGGGAACCGAAGAGGATCACGGGGACGCGCACGGGACTTTTGAGGGGTGAGGCAAGTAAAACGGGGGGTCGGGGGAGGAAAGGTACCGTCGGATGTTTTTTCACCTTAATGCATAGGATGCATTAAGGTGGAAAAACATTTACCTTTACAACCCCTTTAATCTTCCACCCTGTGTGTTAGATTGTAATTTTCCCTTTAACCGCTGTCACTAGAGATGAATGTTGCAGGAAAGAATATTTGCCACCTCACATTCGATCACCACCCAAGTTCTGCAATGCAATGATGACAGGTCCGTAGAATTCACGTCACCTATTTAATTTGTAGTGCCCACAACCTGATAAAAGACATTGGGGTAGATTCAGATACATTGGAGTATCTATCCGCGCGGCGTAACGTATAACGTATCTCAGATACGTTACGCCGCCGTAATTTAGGGCGCAAGTTCCGTATTCAGAAAGAATTTGCGCCCTATGTTACGGTGGCGTAACGTATGTGGTCCGGCGTAAGCCTGCGTAATTCAAATGTGGATGGTGTGGGCGTGTTTTATTTAAATTTACTGTGACCCCACGTATTTGACGTATTTTACGAACGGCGCATGCTCGAAATTCCACCGCAAATCGTCATTGCTTTCGACGTGAACGTAAATTACGTCCAGCCTTATTCGCGAACGACTTACAAAACATTTTCAAAACTCGACGTGGGAACCACGTCCATACTTAAAGTGGAGATTCCCCTAAAAATAAACTTTTAACATTGCATTTCCCACATTAATGACAATTATAATCGGCTGGTTTTATTTAAAAAAAAACGTCCAGCCCCACCATCGTACCCGGAAGTGGCGGTGAGAACGCATATAGCAAACGGTACGTACGGACGTTTTTTTTTTATAAAACCAGCCGATTCTAATTGTCATTAATGTGGGAAATGCAATGTTAAAAGTTTATTTTTAGGGGAACCACCCCTTTAACATAGGATACGCCTCATATAGCAGGGGTAACTGTACGCCGGAAAAAGCCTAACGTAAACGACATAAAAAAATGCGCCGGGCAAACGTACGTTTCTGAATTGGCGTATCTACCTAATTTGCATATTCAACGAGTAAATATACAGAAGCGCCACCTAGCGGCCAGCCTAAAATTGCAACTAAGATACGACGGGGTAAGAGACTTACGCCGGTCGGATCTTAGTCAAATCTATGCGTAACTGATTCTATGAATCAGGCGCATAGATACGACACCGCACACTCCGAGATACGACAGCGTATCTGGAGATACGCCGTTGTATTTCTTATCTGAATCTACCCCATTGTTTTTATCAATAACAAAAAACATGCACCACTTGTGCTACCTTGCAAGGTTATACCCAACTGCTGCTATAAGGTGTCCTCCACATCTTGAAAACTAAATAAACAACTCCTCCTACCCCGGGATTGCAGCATTATTTGCACACTAATTAAATACTCAACATACGCTACTTATATCAAATCAATACAATTTAATCAATGTGTGAATAAATGAATACAAAATAAGGTGCTGTCTATATAACAAAGCTCAAGCACATAAAGGTGCTCTGTGTTCCTAATAATCCCACTCAGTTTGTGACATATGTGCGTGATACATCCAACAAAGGTGAATATCTCCTAGGTGCACCCCAAATGTGGTCCAAGTGACCCAACTTGCTCTATCACTCACCAGAAGAAATTAGTTCTTGTGTTAGCAAGTGAGTTAAACAAAGCTTTGTATCACCCTCTGGGCACCATCTCTAATGTTCTTCCTTGGTATATAATAAGGAACAAGTATTAGCTATGACGAATGAGAGAAAATAGAAGCTTTTGATGGTACAGTAGTAGTATCATTTTTATTTAAAAAGATCAAGGTCAAATGCACTTACATAGATATCAGCAAGACTCACCTGAACCAGGAAGCACCACTGTTCCCAAACCAGTGTGCGTTCCAAAGAGCGGATGTGACGTCACTAGAAGTTCCTGCCTCGGTCACATCCACTTTTTGGAGGTCACACTGATAATACAGGTGATGTCATTACCCAAAGTTGGGCAATGCTTGCATTTGAAAAATGACTTGTTACTGAGTGGGCAGAGATTGATGGGAAACTGAGAGACTAGTTTCCCATCAGGTCAGTTTTGATGGATAGCACAAAGCAATGGGCGTATTCCAAAGTTTCTTTAGGACTGAATAACGGCTGTAGATCGACCCACTCCCTGTGCACTGTCAAGCAAAAGCAAGGTGGAACTGTGTTGTGGAAATTTTATGAAGATGTATTTAATATGTATTGTCATAGTGTCACCCAGTGTTAGTTCTCCCGCAACCCGCTCTAAAGAGCTGACTGGGGCGGATTGAGACTGGTTGAGATAAACTTCCTGATTTGGAGAAGGGTGTTTGCGGAGTGGGGATGGCGGCCGGCGAAAGGGCCCCTGTGTGATGCACAGAATTCGCCTGTGGGATGCGTCCACTCTGCAAACGCATTGTCGGTTTAGCGGTTATATGCTCTTGTCATCTCTTGGTGCCTGATCAACATTGTATTGTGACATGAGCATACACCTGCAGATAAGCTCCCCTCATCAGGAACTGTGTTCATTGGTTATTGTATTATTACTGTATCGTGTTGTTATTGTATTATTATTTTATCGTGTTGTTGTATTATATTGTATTCATGTATTGTATATGTATCTAAATATCCCTGTCGGAAGGGTTATCATATATTGTCACATCCTGTGTTGTCAAATCCATATATGGGCATTTGCTGTGTGGAGCCCCCATGCTGTGTCCTGACTTCCCATGAAGGAGGTCACATGCTGTGACATCACTTCCTATGTAGGAGGTCACATGCTGTGGCCAATCAGCTGCTGTTTGTGAAAGCTTTAGTTATAATAAAAGCACGCTGTGTGGGCGTCGGCAAGCCAGTGATTGCTGGGAGCTATGATGAGAACAGTTGGTATTGATTAGGGTTGAGCGAACCCGAACTGTAAAGTTCGGGTTCGGTACGGACTTTTGTTTTTTCCCGGACCAGAATAATTGGAAAAAGTTTGGGTCCGGGATTGGAGTTCGGGTATGTTTTGGCGCGCTGCACGGCAGCCAATCGCCATTCGTTTTACTACTGTGACTGGGAACGGATCACAGTCATGCCTACTTATGGCATGGCTGTGATTGGCCAGTGCAGCATGTGACCAGCCTCTATATTAGATAGAGGCTCACAGCACAGATCGTCACTCTGCTTTAGTAATGATAGGGAAAGGCTGCTGATTCTGCCGCTTAGGGACAGTGTTAGTGAGGTTTGATCCTGCTTCATACATCTAAACAAGCATTCTTTATTCATAGAACTCCGTTCTAGTTATGACAGGGACAGGCTGCTGAATGATTCTTAGGGACAGTGTCAGTGAGGTTTGATCCTGCTGCATACATCTAAACAAGTATTCTTTATTCATTGAACTCTGCTCTAGTTATGACAGGGACAGGCTGCTGAATTATTCTTAGGGACAGTGTCAGTGAGGTGTATGCTGCTTCAGAAATCTAAACCAGCACTCTTGATTTCTGTGAAATCTGCTTCATATAGTACATTGTTTAGGGCTGGGTTACCTGCTTCTTGGTATAGGTAGAGAAATATATAGGTGAATCTCTGCCCATTTCACCAGCACACTCTACCTGTCCCCTGTCATATACTGTCTGTGCAGTACAATTGTTTAGGGCTGGGTTACCTGCTTCTTGCTCTAGGTAGAGAAATCTATAGGTGAATCTCTGCCCATTTCACCAGCACACTCTACCTGTCCCCTGTCAAATACTGTCTGTGCAGTACAATTGTTTAGGGCTGGGTTACCTGCTTCTTGGTATAGGTAGAGAAATATATAGGTGAATCTCTGCCCATTTCACCAGCACACTCTACCTGTCCCCTGTCAAATACTGTCTGTGCAGTACAATTGTTTAGGGCTGGGTTACCTGCTTCTTGCTCTAGGTAGAGAAATCTATAGGTGAATCTCTGCCCATTTCACCAGCACACTCTACCTGTCCCCTGTCAAATACTGTCTGTGCAGTACAATTGTTTAGGGCTGGGTTACCTGCTTCTTGGTATAGGTAGAGAAATATATAGGTGAATCTCTGCCCATTTCACCAGCACACTCTACCTGTCCCCTGTCAAATACTGTCTGTGCAGTACAATTGTTTAGGGCTGGGTTACCTGCTTCTTGGTATAGGTAGAGAAATATATAGGTGAATCTCTGCCCATTTCACCAGCACACTCTACCTGTCCCCTGTCAAATACTGTCTGTGCAGTACAATTGTTTAGGGCTGGGTTACCTGCTTCTTGGTATAGGTAGAGAAATATATAGGTGAATCTCTGCCCATTTCACCAGCACACTCTACCTGTCCCCTGTCAAATACTGTCTGTGCAGTACAATTGTTTAGGGCTGGGTTACCTGCTTCTTGCTCTAGGTAGAGAAATCTATAGGTGAATCTCTGCCCATTTCACCAGCACACTCTACCTGTCCCCTGTCAAATACTGTCTGTGCAGTACAATTGTTTAGGGCTGGGTTACCTGCTTCTTGGTATAGGTAGAGAAATATATAGGTGAATCTCTGCCCATTTCACCAGCACACTCTACCTGTCCCCTGTCAAATACTGTCTGTGCAGTACAATTGTTTAGGGCTGGGTTACCTGCTTCTTGGTATAGGTAGAGAAATATATAGGTGAATCTCTGCCCATTTCACCAGCACACTCTACCTGTCCCCTGTCAAATACTGTCTGTGCAGTACAATTGTTTAGGGCTGGGTTACCTGCTTCTTGGTATAGGTAGAGAAATATATAGGTGAATCTCTGCCCATTTCACCAGCACACTCTACCTGTCCCCTGTCATATACTGTGTAACTGTCCGCTTATCATTGTGGATCTTGTTCAGCACTTACTGCTGAGTGGAACCTTTCTGCTTCCCTTTGGTTCCCTGGGGAATGTTTTGATCAGCAGGATTACAAGACCACTCCTTCTTCCTGTCTTAAAAAGAAAGCCTTTTCCTGTATCTCAGATGCCACATGTTAGCTGTCTGCATAGGATTTCATGGAAGATGTCTGCAGAAAATCCCTAAAGCTTAAAGTTTGTACCCCCCTTGGCAAGTGGATCGAGGTATGCAGAAAAGTGTGCATTGTTATAAAGGTGTATATGTTCTAGAGATAAACCCTGTTCATGCTGTTTGGTTTTAAATACGCTATATGATCCAAGACACTTTGCATGTAACCATGTTTCTTTGAATGTTCAATGTAATTAGATGTGTGTGCAGACAACTGTAATTAACCCTGTAACCCCCTTTTTGGTGACAACTGTAAATAAGTGTGTTGTATGTCATTTACAGTTTTCATGGTGCTATGGTGCTTACGATATTCATGTTTACCGTGCTCAAGGAGATAAAGAAAATAATATTCAACTCTGCTGCGCACCTTTGTTCCGAAAGAATAAAACTACTGCACCCGTCAGAAGCTCTCCTCTTGTTATTTATTCGATGCCAAAGGGGCCGTAACAGTGAAAACTCGTCGCTGCGGTGGAGACTCGACATCAGCTGCGTCGCTGTCTTCATCGAACTGTGAGTAAAGGCTTCCCAACACCTCGCAAGACACGTGCGGACGCCATCTTGGCAACAGAGACTTGGCTAAAAAAGTAAACGTGTCACGTGGACTTTTAAATATAGCGGGCTCTTTATATGTGATCCGGAAGCCGCCCTTAACTACTATGCGAGCCAAATAGTTAATATTTTGCTAAACCAGTGATCAAGTTATTATATTCGTGTTTAGAGGCCTAGTGTCAGATTCAAAGCAACGCTATCTTTCAAGTTCCTAATCCACTAAACTGCAGTTATTTACGTAAAGGGTTAATTGTCTGGTTAGAAAGTGTCAGCAGTATATTCGTTTAAAACATTTTGTAGTACTGTATGCATTGTTTGCTAATCTTTAGTTACAAGTGTGAACACCTGTTATCTGTCGTAGCCCTTAGTAGCAAGTTTGAGCCAACACTCATTCAAGTTAGGTTTCAGGCACACTCGCACTTGAAAGGCAAAGGCACACTAGAACAAAATGTTGTCACCTGCTGAAGAAACAGACAAACCCACAGAGTCACAACAGGTACGATCCAGCTCTAGAGAGCGAAGCCTAACAGAAAAGGGCAAAGAAATGCACGAAGAAACAGTTAAGAAAAATGAAAAGGCATTCAACAAGGTGTGCAACTCTTGGAAGGAGCTAGCAAAGGAATGTAGGACAAAGTTAAAAGGTTTCTGCTCAACTGAAGACTTTAATACAAGATTGAAAGAGATTAAAGCCAAAGAAGCGTTAGTGCACCAACAGTATGAGTCCATGTGCCGAAATAATTACATTACCCCGTACGTTGTTAAGAAAATGGATGCATGCACCGCGTTAACGGCTGAAATCTGCAACCTCATCAGCAAGCGGCTAGAGAATGTAGATGAAATCTTTAACGATCAACTTGAGAAGGAAAGGGTGAGGATGGTGCTTAATAAAGAAGAGCATGAGTCAGTCTTTGGAAACTCAGAAACAGAAACTGTCCTCTCAGAGTCATTACCAGACTCCAACGCAAGCTCAAGAGCCACTTCCAGATCTAGCAAACGCGCTGACGCAGAAGCAGATCTTGCAGCCAAAATAGAACAGGCAAAGGCGACGCAACAGATGCGCGAGGAGCAAGCTAAGCTGAACAAACTAGAGGCAGAAATTAAACTGAAGTTGGATGAGGAAAAAGACAAGACTACAACAGCTACAAGCAGAAAATGAAGTCAAGGTAGCTGCAGCAAGAGTGAAAGCCTACAACGCTTATGATAGTCTTGAAATTTACGAACAGGAGACAGACCACAATGTGCAATACCTCTGCCAAAATAATGAACCACGAAACTCATTGAATCCAAAGGCTGTGCCATTTCAACCTTCAAATACACCACTTGGGGTGTCAAGACCAAATGAAGAAGTTAGTCTAACCCCAGGACTTGCAAGTCTGCTTATCTCCAACCGTCTCCCTATACCTGAACCAACTGTATTCACAGGTGATCCTTTGAAGTTCATAGATTGGAAGATATCCTTTATGGCGCTGATTGATCAGAAACCACTCCCTGTGTGCGAAAAAATGCTGTACTTGAAGAGGTATCTCGGTGGTGAAGCTCGTAAGGCAGTGGAAGGGTTCTTCTACCGAAATTCAGAAGATGCCTATCTAGGTGCTTGGGGAATCCTACAGGACAGGTATGGAGGTCCATTCATAGTGCAAAGAGCCTTCAGAGAAAGGTTGGCTAAATGGCCAAAGATATCAGCAAATGACCCTGTAGCATTAAGAGAGTTTGCGGATTTCCTTCAAGGTTGTGTGGAGGCCATTCCTCATGTTAAAGGCCTAGCTATTCTAAATGATTGTGAAGAAAACCACAAGCTTCTCAAGAAACTGCCTGAATGGATCGTGCGCAGATGGGGTCGCATCGCCGTGGACGAGCTGGACAAGTCCCAAGAATACCCAACCTTTGCTCGTTTCACAGAGTTCCTGCAAAGGGAAGCTAAGATTGCATGCAACCCCATTGCCTCTCCTATTCTCCTCAGTACCAAGACTACAGATGAGAGAATTCCCAAGAGAGCCAAGGCGCTCAACACAAGCACTCAAATGAAGCCCTCTACCTTCAACGTTCCAAATATCTCAGCTTCAAGACCGAAACCACCTTGCCTAGTCTGCTAAATGTCTGACTTTTGCGGCAAAGACCATCGATGAAAAGAGGGCCTTTATTCACGAAAACCATCTCTGTTTTGGTTGCTTAAGAAAGGGCCACACTACAAAAGACTGCAAAGGAAGACACACATGTAGCATATGCAGTCGACGTCATCCAACCTGTTTGCACATACAGAGAGACACTGAGCCTGTCAAGGCATCAAACGATGATTCAGTAGGCATGAGAAATAAGGCAAACGACAACGTTCCCAAAGTTATGTCCCATACTTTGACAAGACATACGTCTGCCACATCCTGCATTGTTCCAGTTCTGTTGTCAGCTACTACGGAGCCTCAGAGGGAAATCCTCACTTATGCCTTACTTGACACACAGAGTGATTCAACCTTTATTCTGGCAGACCTGGTATCGAAGTTAAGTGTGAGCACCAAGCCATTACAGCTAAGGCTCAGCACAATGACAGCGGTTGACACAGTTATTTCAAGCCAAATTGCTCACGGTCTGCAAGTGCGTGGCTTCAACTCCGAAGTTCAAGTCCAACTCCGTCAAGCCTATACAAGAGATTTCATTCCAGTAGATAAGTCTCACATCCCCACTAAGGAGACTGCACTCCAGTGGTCACACCTCAAACACTTGGCAAACAAGTTACAGCCACTTCAAGATTGCGAAGTAGGACTACTGATCGGTTATGACTGCCCATCAGCACTGGCTCCCTTGGAGGTTGTTATCGGCTCCGAAAATGAACCCTTCGCTCAAAAAACTATGCTCGGCTGGAGCATTGTAGGATCAGCAAATCCACATCTTGATAGACAGGGTAGCCAGAGCTTCGTACACAGAGTCGCAGTGAAAGAAATGCCAATGCCGCCGGTCGCTGATGTGTTAAAGGCTTTAGAAATGGACTTCATTGAAAGAAATTATGAAGATAAGTACGTGTCTCAAGATGATGTTCGCTTCGTGCAGTTTCTCTCGGAAACTATAATGAAAAGGAAAGATGGACACTACGAGATGCCGTTACCCTTCAAAGACAACAGTCAACTGGCACTACCAAACAATAAGAGGCTGGCCCTTATTCGACTTCATCATCTAAAGAAAAGATTAAAGGGAAATAGACAGTACCATGAACACTACACTGCATTCATGGAAGAAACAATCAGAAGAGGTGATGCAGAACCAGCCCCTTCATTATCAGAGGAAGAGACAGTGTGGTACATCCCACATCATGGGGTTTATCACCCCAAGAAGCCAGACAAGTTAAGAGTTGTCTTTGATTGTTCAGCAAAGTTCAAAGGCATCTCCCTAAACGATACCTTGCTGACAGGTCCCGACCTGATAAACTCTCTAGTGGGAGTCCTCTGTCGCTTCAGGAAGGAAGCAGTTGCTGTGATATGCGACATTGAAAAGATGTTCCATCAGTTCTATATCCCCTCAGAAATGCGCAATTACTTAAGGTTCCTTTGGTGGGAGAACGGTCAGTTGGAAACAGAACCGAAAGAATACAGAATGGCAGTTCACCTTTTCGGTGCCAGCTCCTCTCCAGGATGTGCCAATTTCGGCCTTAAGTATCTTGCACGACAACACAAGTCAGAACATCCCTCAGCATCAGCCTTCATCGAGAAGAACTTTTATGTCGACGACGGCCTAACTAGCGTTCCAACAGTCAGCGAAGCTTCGAATCTAATCCTCGAAACTCAAGGATTATGTAAAAATGCCGGCCTACGACTGCATAAGTTCAACTCTAATAAAAGGGACGTCCTGTCCTGTATTGCTCCATCAGAAAGAGCAACAACTAGTGTACCTGTCAAACTTAGCCCAGACTCAACAACAGAAGGACAAGTACTTGGCATTCAGTGGTCAATTGAAAACGACACCTTCAGTTTCAGTGCTGACATAAAGGATCAACCCTCAACTCGTCGTGGTATCCTGTCAGTCGTAGCCTCCCTTTATGATCCTCTAGGCTTCATAGCCCCCTTCATACTGAATGGCAAGTGCATTCTCCAAGAGCTTTGCCGCAGAGGCATCAGTTGGGATGAAGCACTTCCTGAGAGCTTATGTCCACGGTGGGAGGCTTGGAAGAGTAGTCTGCAAGCTTTAAGGGAAATCAAGATACCCAGATGTTACCATCCCCCAGACTTTGGTAACAGAATGAAAGTGGAACTACACCACTTTTCCGATGCCAGCAACATAGGATATGGTGCCTGTTCGTACCTTAGGTACAAAAATGACAGAGATCAAGTCCATTGCAGCTTCGTAATGGCCAAGGCAAGAGTTGCACCAACGAAGATTGTGAGCATCCCAAGGCTTGAACTCTCAGCTGCCGTCACTGCAGCAAGGTTGAGTGTCATGTTGAAGGCAGAACTTGAAATAGAAGTTGACAAAGAGTTCTTCTGGACAGACTCCCAAGTAGTCTTAGCCTATATCAATAACGAAGCAAGAAGGTTTCACGTGTTTGTAGCCAATCGTGTTCAACTCATAAGAGAGATTACAGATCCAACCCAGTGGCATTATGTGGATACGACACAAAACCCAGCCAACCATGCATCCAGGGGTCTACATGTAGCGGATATCTCCACCTCAAGTTGGTTATATGGGCCTAGTTTCCTTTGGAAATCTGAAGTGCACGCATCTTTAAGCTCTTCGGCAGAACTAATTGTAGGCGACCCTGAAGTCAAACCCATTACAACCCTTGCATCACAAGCCAATGAACAATTCTGGAGTCGGTGGAAAAGAGAATACCTCATGAGTGTTTCCACAAGACAGAAATGGCACACACCTCGACGTAACCTCAAAGTAAATGACATTGTCATAATCAAAGATGATATGTCTCCCAGATGCCAGTGGCAACTAGGACGTGTAATTGAAACTACAATAGAAAAGGATGATCTAGTTCGTCGAGTCAAGGTGTTAGTAGGTGACAGAAGATTGCAAGATAAGAAGGACTATGTATCAAAACCTTCAATTATTGAACGTCCTATTCAAAAGCTAGTAGTCCTCATAGAAAGCAAATAAGTTCAGTTTTAGTGATACACTAGCATACCACCACACAAGACAGTAGCCAGTTACAGAGGTACCTATAAGCTAAATTGTGTATGATGCACCATGTTTTATAGCGGCCAAGGTTATGTTCTGTAAATTATGTATGACTTTTAGGTTATGTTCATCATAACATAATTTGGTGGGAGTGTAACTGTCCGCTTATCATTGTGGATCTTGTTCAGCACTTACTGCTGAGTGGAACCTTTCTGCTTCCCTTTGGTTCCCTGGGGAATGTTTTGATCAGCAGGATTACAAGACCACTCCTTCTTCCTGTCTTAAAAAGAAAGCCTTTTCCTGTATCTCAGATGCCACATGTTAGCTGTCTGCATAGGATTTCATGGAAGATGTCTGCAGAAAATCCCTAAAGCTTAAAGTTTGTACCCCCCTTGGCAAGTGGATCGAGGTATGCAGAAAAGTGTGCATTGTTATAAAGGTGTATATGTTCTAGAGATAAACCCTGTTCATGCTGTTTGGTTTTAAATACGCTATATGATCCAAGACACTTTGCATGTAACCATGTTTCTTTGAATGTTCAATGTAATTAGATGTGTGTGCAGACAACTGTAATTAACCCTGTAACCCCCTTTTTGGTGACAACTGTAAATAAGTGTGTTGTATGTCATTTACAGTTTTCACGGTGCTATGGTGCTATGGTGCTTACGATATTCATGTTTACCGTGCTCAAGGAGATAAAGAAAATAATATTCAACTCTGCTGCGCACCTTTGTTCCGAAAGAATAAAACTACTGCACCCGTCAGAAGCTCTCCTCTTGTTATTTATTCGATGCCAAAGGGGCCGTAACATACTGTCTGTGCAGTACAATTGTTTAGGGCTGGCTTCCTGCTTATTGCTATAGGTAGAGAAATATATAGGTAAATCTCTGCCTATTTCACCAGCTTACACTATTTTTGTATTTAAAATTTCTCAAAATTAGGGCAAGACCCTAAATTTGAGAAATATATAGGTGAATCTCTGCCTATTTCACCAGCACTCCACCAGTACATTGTTTAGGGCTGGCTTCCTGCTTATTGCTATAGGTAGAGAAATATATAGGTGCATCTCTGCCCATTTCATCAGCACTGTACCTGTCCCCTGTCATATACTGTCTGTGCAGTACAATTGTTTAGGGCTGGGTTACCTGCTTCTTGCTATACGTAGAGAAATATATAGGTGAATCTCTGCCCATTTCACCAGCACACTCTACCTGTCCCCTGTCATATACTGTCTGTGCAGTACAATTGTTTAGGGCTGGCTTCCTGCTTATTGCTATAGGTAGAGAAATATATAGGTGAATCTCTGCTTATTTCACCAGCTTACACTATTTTTGTATTTAAAATTTCTCAAAATTAGGGCAAGACCCTACATTTGAGAAATATATAGGTGAATCTCTGCCCATTTCACCAGCACTCCACCAGTACATTGTTTAGGGCTGGCTTCCTGCTTATTGCTATAGGTAGAGAAATATATAGGTAAATCTCTGCCCATTTCACCAGCACTGTACCTGACCCCTGTCATATACTGTTTGTGCAGTACAATTGTTTAGGGCTGGGTTACCTGCTTCTTGCTATACGTAGAGAAATATATAAGTGAATCTATGCCCATTTCACCAGCACACTCTACCTGTCCCCTGTCATATACTGTCTGTGCAGTACAATTGTTTAGGGCTGGCTTCCTGCTTATTGCTATAGGTAGAGAAATATATAGATGAATCTCTGCCTATTTCACCAGCTTACACTATTTTTGTATTTAAAATTTCTCAAAATTAGGGCAAGACCCTAAATTTGAGAAATATATAGGTGAATCTCTGCCCATTTCACCAGCACTCCTCCAGTACATTGTTTAGGGCTGGATTTCTGCTTATTGCTATAGGTAGAGAAATATATAGGTGCATCTCTGCCTATTTCACCATATTACACTATTTTTGTATTTAAAATTTCTCAAAATTAGGGCAAGACCCTAAATTTGAGAAATACAAGGAAAACGTCAAATAAGGGACGTGGCCGTGGTCGTGGTGCTGCTGGTGGAGCTCCTGTTACAAGGAGAGGACATGGTCGATCTGTGCCAGCTACAAGCACAAGTGAAACACCTTTCTCAGGTGCGAGTAGCCGACAGAGCCTGCAGCGGTATTTGGTGGGGCCTAATCCAGCTCTACGAATGTTAAGGCCAGGAGCAGAGCAGGTGGTAGTAGATTGGGTTGCTGACAGTGTCTCCAGTTCCTTCACATTGTTTTCCAACCAGTCTTGTGCTGAAAGTTCAGAGTTGGCGCCTGCAGCCGATGTCCACCATCAGTCTTTCACCTCACCCCCTTGCAAATCAGCCAAGCAGTCTGAGCCCCAAAGCATGCAGCAGTCTCTTCTTCTTTTTGATGAGTCTGTTAGCATGTGTTCCCAGGGCCCTCCACCTAGCCCAGCTTCAGAAGGGGAAGAGATTGAGTGCACCGATGCCCAACCACTTATATTTCAGGAAGAGTTCATGGGGGGACCATCACAGCACGTCTTGCATGATGATGATGAAACACAGTTGCCAACTGCTGGTGCTTTTGCAATTGTGCAGACCGACAAGGAGGGCAGTGGTGAAGACTGGGTGGAAGATGATGTGCAGGACGATGAGGTCCTCGACCCGACATGGAATCAACCTCATGCAGGTGACCCGTGTAGTTCGGAGGAAGAGGCAGTGGTCGCACAGAGCCACCAGCACAGCAGAAGAGGGAGCAGGATGCCAAAGCAGAGAGTCCGTCCCCTAGATAGTACGCCTGCTACTGCCCAACGCAGCAAGGGACTGAGCACACCAAAGCCAGGTCCAAGGAGTTCCCTAGCGTGGCAGTTCTTCACACAATGTGCTGATGACAAGACATGCGTGGTTTGCACGTTGTGCAATCAGCGCCTGAAGCGAGGCATAAACGTTCTCAACCTGAGCACAACCTGCATGACCGGGCATCTAAGTGCAAAGCATGAGCTGCAGTGGAGTAGACACCTCAAAAACCAAGAAAGGTCTCTGGCTCCTCCTGCTTCCTCTTCTGCATCAGTCTCGGGCCTCTCTGCCTCTTCATCCACCTCCGTAGTGACAGTGCCACCTGCCACCCCTCAATTAGAAGACCGGCAAGCAACACTACCACCTGGTTCACCAAACATCTCCACAATGTCCCATGAAAGCATTCAGCTCTCCATCTCCCAAACACTGGAGCATAAGAGGAAGTACCCCTCTACCCACCCGCGATCCCTGGCCCTGAATGCCAGCATTTCAAAATTACTGGCCTTTGAAATGCTGTCATTCCGTCTGGTCGAGACGCAGAGTTTTAAAAGCCTGATGGCATTGGCTGTCCCACAGTACGTCGTGCCCAGCCGCCACTACTTTTCCAGGCGAGCCATCCCTTCCCTGCACAACCAAGTGGGGGACAAAATCAGGTGTGCACTGCACAACGCCATCTGTGCCAAGGTCCACCTAACTACGGATACGTGGACCAGTAAGCACGGTCAGGGACGTTATATCTCCCTAACAGCGCACTGGGTAAATGTAGTGGCGGCTGGGCCTGAGGAAGATAGTTTGGCGCATGTCCTTCCACCACCGAGGATTGCAGGGTGCTTCAGTTTGCCTCCTGTTCCTAACTCCTTCTACTCCGCTTCCTCATCCTCTACCGCCTCCTCATCCAGTCAGCGTAACAAATTCACCACCAACTTCAGCACAGCCATGGGTAAACGCCAGCAGGCAGTTTTAAAACTTTCCTGTTTGGGGGAAAAACCACACACCGCGCAGGAGTTGTGGAGGGACATGGAACAACAGACCGATGAGTGGTTGGCGTCAGTGAGCCTCAAGCCGGGCCTGGTGGTGTGCGATAACGGGCGAAATCTCGTAGCAGCTCTGGGCCTAGCCGGTTTGACGCACATCCCTTGCCTGGCACATGTGCTGAATTTGGTGGTGCAGAGTTTCCTGAAAACTTACCCCAATACGCCACAGCTGCTGCAGAAAGAGCGGGCCGTCTGTGCGCACTTTCGGCGTTCTCACCCTGCTGCTGCTCGCCTGGCAGCGCAACTTCGGACTTCCCGCTCACCGCCTCATATGTGATGTGCCCACAAGGTGGAACTCCACCTTGCACATGCTGGCCAGACTGTGCGAGCAGCAGCAGGTGATAGTGGAGTTCCAGCTGCAGCACGCACGAGTCGCTCTGCGGAACAGAACCACTTTACCACCAATAACTGGGCCTCCATGCGAGACCTGTGTGCCTTGTTGCGCTGTTTTGAGTACTCCACCAACATGGCCAGTGCCAATGACGCCGCTCTCAGCGTGACTATCCCGGTTCTATGCCTCCTTGAAAAAACGCTACGGGCGATGACGGAAGAGGATGTGGCACAGGAGGAGGAGGAATCGGGATCATTTGCAAGGCTTTCTGGGCAGTCATTCACAAGTGGCTCCGAGGGTGGGTTCGTGCACCAACAAAGGCCAGGTACACAATTGTCCAGCAAGGGCACAGTTCTGGAGGATGATGCGGTGGAGGATGAGGAGGAGGAGGAGGAACCATGTTCACAGCAGGATGGCATCCAGACCAGCTCATGGCCATTACTGGTGCGTGGCTGGGGGGATACAGAGGACACAGATGATACACCTCCCACAGAGGACAGCTTTTCCTTGCCTCTGGGCAGCCTGGCACACATGAGCAATTACATGTTGCAGTGTCTCCGCAACGACCGGTGTGTTTCGCACATTATGACAGGTGCTGATTACTGGGTGGCCACGCTGCTGGATCCCCGTTACAAGGACAATGTACCGTCCCTTAATCCCCTCACTGGAGCGTGAACGCAAAATGCGCGAGTACAAGCGCACGCTGATAGACGCGCTGCTGGTGCAATTCCCACCTGGCAGCGGGGGCACAGTGGAAGCAGAAGGCGAAGACAGAGGAGGAGGAAGAGGTCGCCAACGCAGCAGGGGCACCATGGCCGTTGTTTTTTTTCTGATCTTTCTAGGGTTGCCATCTCATCCCTTTAAAAGCAAAAACATATTAATTACACAGGTTCTCTGGCTGATTAAGTTGCTGCTAACTAAACTCACTTAGTGCCTTATCGACAGTAAATTAGCCCCAGAACCTGTGTAATTACTCTGTGTTCTGGTTTAAAGGGATGAGGTAGCAACCCTAGATCTTTCTCACTCTTTTGGGGTTTACCCTAATTTTAAAAATACATATATTAAAAACCAAAACCTGCTGTGTTGGCTTCCTCCTCCTCCTCCTCCTCCACCGCCGCTTCCACCTACACCGCCACATCCACCTCAACCTCCTAATACATATGGACCTCGTCCTCCTAGGTCAAAATTATTTTATTTATTTTTTTAATTTTTTTTATGTTTTATTTTATGTTATTTTGAGTTATTTCCCTATCCACATTTATTTTCAGAGTATTTGCCATGCTCTTCCCGACATTTTGCAATATTTTTATTTATTTTGTATTTTTATTTTTTTATGCCATTTTGAGTTATTTCCCTATCCACATTTATTTTCAGAGTACTTGCCATGCTCTTCCCGACATTTTGCTGCCATTTGCAGCCCTCCAGCCCTTTCCCTTTGTTTTTTAGAGACATTTTTGTAGTCAAAAGTCCGGGTCCCCATTGACTTCAATGGGGTTCGGGTCCGGGTCAAAGTCCGGGTTCGGTCCTGAACCCGAACTTTTTTTTCAAAGTCCGGGTTCGGGTCCGAACCCAAACATCCAGGTGTCCGCTCAACTCTAGTATTGATGTTTCTTGACTTGAATGAATGGCAGATCGGATGAATGGTGAGTGAACCTTTTAGATTAAAGATGGATTATTTCAATAAGATGAAGTGTGTGCTTATTAGCACAGGCAGAAAGGCGGTGTGCTCTGCATACAACCAATTTTGCCACGTCAACTGACTAGTGGGAGTGAGTGCACTGAGAAAGGAGACTCCTTCCCCAATGAAGACACAGACAAATTCATGTACAGTAAAACCTTGGTTTTAGAGTAACTTGGTTTAAGAGCATTATTCAAGACAAGCAACATTTTTAAATAAATTTTGACTTAAAATACAAGTGACATCTTGATATATGAGTAGCGTCATGTCCAGGGCTTTTTTTCTCAGAGAATAGGTGCAGGAACTCCTCCTTTCTGAGTCATCCCATTGACCCCGCCCCCTACCCACCTCCCAGTACCACCCCTTTTAGAGAATACAGAACCAAGTATCATTTTATAGTGCTAAGTATTTTGTATGGAATTTGTTAATGATAACAAGAAAAGCAGTAAAAAGGATCTAGCAACAATGGACACCCCAGTGACAATACACTCCCAACAGCCAGCATCAATAGACCCTCCAGCAGCCAGCAATATTAGACCCCTCCCTCAAAAGCAGATTCTACCAGCAATGATTGACCCCCTGCAACATAAGACCCACCCCAGCAACAATACAACCCCCACTGGCAACAACAGACTTTCACAGCAACACAAATAAGTCCCCTCCAGCAAAAATAGATTCTCCAATAGCCAGCATTAATAGACCCTTCAGCAGCCAGCAACAAAGACACGTTCTTCAACAGTAAATCCCCCCCAGCAACATAAGACTCACCCAGCAACAATAGATCCCCCATGAACAACAGAAGACCAACCCAGCAACAATAGATCCCCCGTCCTCAGCAAATAGATTCCCTCCAGCAACAACAGATTCCCTAGCACCAATAGATCCTCCTGCACCCATGGGCGTAGGAACCGGGGGGGACGCATCCCCCCCAGGAAATAATGCGGGGGGGACAGGTACGGTAAAATCCCCCCCAGGTTAGGAGGACTTGGAGCCCTCCTGATCAGAGGCGTACTAACTAAGGGACGGACCGCACCAGGTGCCACACATTAGGGGGGTGTCAGGCGTCTCCCCCATCCTCCCCTGTATGAAACAGTGAGAGCAGGCTTGGTAGTGCAGCGGCGATGTTATATGCTGAGAGCGCAGGGAGAGCTCAGGCAGACTGACACACTACTGTGCACCTCACTCTCTGATAAATTCTAACAACTGAGTGAGTACAGCTCCCCCCACCCCCTCTACAGGAATGGAAGAGTCTGCATCAGCTCTGCCTCCTCCCTCCCCTCTGTGTCCTCCATGCTCCGTGCAGCCCGTGCTCAGCTGTGTCTGAAAGGAACGTGTGGGCGGGAACACTTAAACAAGTAGCCGACAGCTAAAGAGCCACCAACTGAACTCGTGTGAGACTGGGAGCATCCTGGGTACATAAAGTGAGTCAGCACTGTCACTGTGTCCAGACTCTTCTCTCCCCCAAATCCTTCACTCCCCCTCTTTCCTCTGTTGTCCTCCAGCAGAGCCTGTTAACTCTATGCAGATAGGCGGCCACATCATGTTCCTTTTAGCCAGGCTTTTCACTAGCATGATCATAGACATTGCATGTGATTCGCACTGTATTTCTATGCATATCACATGCAATGTCTGTGCGATGCGAATTCAGCCATACAAACTGTATGGCTGAAATCGCATTTGCACCAAAACCTTTTTTTGGTCTGCGCTGGAATCGGATTGGATGGGAGTTTATACCTATGCAATCCGATTCCTGCACCATTTCACAGTTCTCACTGTGATCTGCCAACCGATCTGGGGGTGTCATTAATTTACATTGACACCCGTAGCAGTTTGCAAAGGACAGCGTGAATGGCCGACAAGCAACATGCAATGCAGGAATCGCACTGATTTCTGCATCGCATATATATGAACCAGCACTCAAGTGGGATCACACTGATGCACTGCGGTTCAGTTGCAGTACCGGTTTATACACAGTTTTCCTGCATTTATCTCCATTTTCACTACAGTCCCACAGACTTCTATTGGGTTACATATTTTTGCAACATTTTCTGAAAGCGCACTAAACGTTCTCTTTACTGCATCTTTGGTGAGCTTTCAGAAAACACAGTAAAATTATACAAGCTAATAGAAGTCTGTGGCACTGCAGCTAAAAATGGGGATAAAATGCAGAAAAACTGCGTATACCCCAACACTGCAACAAACTCCAGGACACACGTGTGAACCCAAAGATTTCAGGGTGCTGTGTTATGTAAAGGGGTCCAGTGATGCAGGGTGCTGTGTAATGTAAAGGGATCCAGAGATTCAGGGTGCTGTGTAATGTAAAGGGGTCCAGAGATTCAGGGTGCTGTGTAATGTAAAGGGGTCCAGAGGTGCAGGGTGCTGTGTAATGTAAAGGGGTGCAGGGTGCTGTGTAATGTAAAGGTATCCAGAGATTCAGGGTGCTGTGTAGTGTAAAGGGGTCCAGAAGGTGCAGGGTGCTGTGTAATGTAAAGGGGTCCAGAAGTGCAGGGTGCTGTGTAATGTAAAGGGGTGTAGGGTGCTGTGTAATGTAAAGGTATCCAGAGATTCAGGGTGCTGTGTAGTGTAAAGGGGTCCAGGAGGTGCAGGGTGCTGTTTAATGTAAAGGGGTCCAGGGGTTTTTGTAATGTTAAGGGGTCCAGAGGGTTTAGTAATGTAAAGGAGTCCAAAGTTGCAGTGTGCTGTGTAATGTAAAGGGATCCAGGAGGTGCAGGGTGATGTGTAATGTAAAGGGGTCCAGAGATGCAGGGTGCTGTGTAATGTGTCCAGAGGTGCAGGGTGCTGTGTAATGTAAAGGGGTGTAGGGTGCTGTGTAATATAAAGGGATCCAGAGGTGCAGGGTGCTGTGTAATGTAAAGGGGTCCAGAGGTGCAGGGTGCTGTGTAATGTAAAGGGGTCCAGGGGGTTTGTAATGTAAAGGGGTCCAGAGGGTTTAGTAATGTAAAGGAGTCCAGAGTTGCAGGGTGCTGTGTAATGTAAAGGGATCCAGGAGGTGCAGGGTGCTGTGTAATGTAAAGGGGTCCAGAGGTGCAGGGTGCTGTGTAATGTAAAGGGGTCCAGGGGGTGCAGGGTGCTGTGTAATGTAAGGGGGTGCAGGGTGCTGTGTAATGTAAAGGGGTCCAGGAGGTGCAGGGTGCTGTGTAATGTAAAGGGATCCAGGAGGTGCAGGGTGCTGTGTAATGTAAAGGGGTCCAGAGTTGCAGGGTGCTGTGTAATGTAAAGGGGTCCAGGAGGTGCAGGGTGCTGTGTAATGTAAGGGGGTGCAGGGTGCTGTGTAATGTAAAGGGGTCCAGGAGGTTTAGGGTGCTGTGTAATGTAAAGGGGTCCAGGAGGTGCAGGGTGCTGTGTAATGTAAAGGGATCCAGGAGGTGCAGGGTGCTGTGTAATGTAAAGGGGTCCAGAGTTGCAGGGTGCTGTGTAATGTAAAGGGGTCCAGGAGGTGCAGGGTGCTGTGTAATGTAAGGGGGTGCAGGGTGCTGTGTAATGTAAAGGGGTCCAGGAGGTGCAGGGTGCTGTGTAATGTAAAGGGGTCCAGAGGGTTTTGTAATGTAAAAGGGTCCAGAGGTGCAGGGTGCTGTGTAATGGAAAGGGGTCCAGAGGTGCAGGGTGCTGTGTAATGTAAAGGGGTCCAGAGGGTTTTGTAATGTAAAGGGGTCCAGAGGTGCAGGGTGCTGTGTAATGGAAAGGGGTCCAGAGGTGCAGGGTGCTGTGTAATGGAAAGGGGTGCAGGGTGCTGTGTAATGGAAAGGGGTCCAGAGGTGCAGGGTGCTGTGTAATGGAAAGGGGTCCAGAGGTGCAGGGTGCTGTGTAATGGAAAGGGGTGCAGGGTGCTGTGTAATGGAAAGGGGTCCAGGAGGTGCAGGGGGTTTTGTAATGTAAAGGGGTCCAGAGGTGCTGGGTGCTGTGTAATGTAAAGGGGTCCAGAGGGTTTAGTAATGTAAATGTCTCCAGAGGGTTTAATAATGTAAAGGGGTCCAAAGGTGAAGGGGCTGTGTAATGTAAAGGGGTCCAGTTGTGGAGAGGGGTTACACAGTAGTGACAGAGAGACTGAAGGGTGCAGAGGTATGCAGGGGGCACAGTGGGGTGTTTTTAAATTTTAAAGTTGGGGGGGGGGGCAGATATAGGAGTCGCCCCAGGTGCCAAATGCTCTAGGTACGCCCCTGCTGCTGATTACGCTGAAAAATGTCGGCGCATTCAGCTTCCGAACACCTACTTAATAATAATATACCTGGCGAGTAAAAATGCTGTCCCCCCCAGATTTGTAAGGGTTCCTACACCCATGCCTGCCCTTGCCACCCCTTGCCATTACATATATTCAGTCCTGGAGGTGCTGGAACTGCGTTCCCCTTCGTTCCCGCTGAAAAAAAGCCCTGGTCATGTCACAATTGAGTATAAAAGAGAAGAGTGCCTCTAAGTATAGCAATATGGTTACATTTAATCAAGGTACAACATATAGCAACTCACATGGTTGATGATTAAAAGAGGCCCATTTAAGTGTGCAGGCATCTGGGGTAAAGCTGTCCACATAGACCGTCCTCCACACCTCCATCGACGTTGCCCCTTCAATGCTGCACTCCACAGGCGCTTGAAGCCTCGCTTTCAGGCTATGCTCACCGGTCACGATTGCAGACTGACAGCAGTGAGAGCAGGTGGTGTGGAGGATGGTCTATATGTAGACAGCTTTACCCCGGAATGCCTGCATGCTTAGATGTGCCCGTTTTAATCATCACCCTTGTGCGTTGCTAAATGTTGTACCTTTATTAAATGTAATCATATTGCGGGGGGGACTGACAACTCATGGGCCCCCTGGGCAATAGGAGATTATGGGGCCCCCCGCCAATAGATTATGGGGCCACACAGTATACACACACAGAATACACATACACACACTGAAAAGGTACTGGAGAGGCGGGGCAGCTATAATCTTTTTTTTTTTAAACACAGATTTTTGGGTAAAGTAGTTATTCCTGCGCTACAGTGGAAACTATGTGTGCAGAGGGTAAAGGTGCGGCAACTACCGTATGGGCCAACCACTACGCACAGTGAGACATGGAAAAAAATCAAGAGATGGTGTTGCACTCCAATAGCATAAAATGGTGTAATTGGTAAAATGTATAAATAACCAAAATAGTATAATTGCAAATATGCAAATAGACTGACTGAAAGATTAAAATCGCTATAATTGCCAAGATAAGGTGCATCCAAAGGTGTACTGAATGAATGTGCAAAAAGTGCAGATAAGGTGACTCAGGTGCATAAATAAAATCACAACGTAAAGATAATAGTATATGCAGTCGCAGAGGAAATCGCAGGATAGTGTTATGCTCCAATCAAACAAGAATGACTGGACATAACTGATATACAACAATGATGGATGAATAAAACAGTGAACTGAATAAGAGTGCAAATACGTACAAATAGGTGAGTGTAATGCAAGTAAAATCACATCATATGAATGGTGGATGGAACCACAAGATTGCCCAATTGTTACAAGGTGTAAGTAGTAGACTCAGTCTAAGAGGTGAAGAAATTGCAAGATGCAAGTAGAGTGCTGGGTGCAGAAATAGAATCGCAGCATAAAGATAATATATGCAGTCGCAGAGGAAATCGCAGGATGGTGTTATGCTCCCATCAACATAAATGACTGAACATAACTGATATACACCAATGATGGATGATGCAACTGTGACTCAGTCCAGGAGGTAATGCAATTTAATCAAAAGAATTTGCAAAGTGCGAGTGAAGTGCTGGGTGCTAAATGACATCAGCAGGTGGCAAGGTGACTTGTTGGTAAATATTCAGTGTATGGTGACACCCGAAGGTGTGCTAGCAAATTACTTTACGGCTGCAAGGTAGGCAGCTTTCAATAAAACCAATGGAATCACTCAGGGGTAGAGGGGATAACTCCTATCCTTCCTCCCAGTTGTGTGGCGCCTAGGGGGTTAAGGCTTCTTTCCAGGCAGGGCCGGACGGGCCTACCGGGATACCGGGAAAATTCCCGGTAGGCCGCATGCTGTCAGTAAAATTAACCAGCTCAGCTGTGGGCCGCGGCCGCACTTTACAATTATACGCCTGCCTGCCCTAGCTGCATTCACTCCAGTGTCATGTCACATCACGTTATGTAAATAAAAAGCAGCGGCGGGTCGGTCGCCGGCGGGTTGCGGCCGCCGTGCTCGCCGCTGCACTTTCCTTCCCGCGCTGTGTGAAGTGTGGACTGGAGCGTGTTTGAGGGAGGGGAGGAGCCGAGCAGGAGAACCGAACGTCCCATTGTCCCGTGCGGCGCCAGCACCGCCCACTATGTTTCTCCTGCAGAGTCACGTGGGAAGGCAGAGCCGCAGAGGAGAAGAAGTGTACGGCGCCGGTCACCCTTGGAGCAGAAGGCAGAAAAGGTAGGTGCGAGGGGGGGGGGGGGTTGACCATGCCATGGTGAGAGAGATTATACAATCCAGATTACAATTTGCAGGGGCAGCAAAGGTGACACAGAGAGAGGGGGGTTGCATGGTGCACCCCCTTTCTCTGTCACCTTTGCTGCCCCTGCAAATTGTAATCAGGACTGTATAATCTCTCTCTACCCAGTCCCCTGTCACCCTGACCCAGCCCTCTGTCACCCAGCCCCTGTCACCCAGCCCCTGTCACCCAGCCCGTCACCCAGTCGTCTGTCACCCAGCCCCTGTCACCCAGTCGTCTGTCACCCAGCCCCCATCACCCAGCCCTCTGTCACCCAGCCCCTGTCACCCAGTCATCTGTCACCCAGCCCCTGTCACCCAGTCGTCTGTCACCCAGCCCCTGTCACCCAGTCGTCTGTCACCCAGCCCCTGTCACCCAGCCCCTGTCACCCAGCCGTCTGTCACCCAGCCCCTGTCACCCAGCCCTCTGTCACCCAGCCCCTGTCACCCAGCCCTCTGTCACCCAGCCCTCTGTCACCCAGCCGTCTGTCACCCAGTCGTCTGTCACCCAGCCCTCTGTCACCCAGCCCTCTGTCACCCAGCCCTCTGTTCCCCAGTCCCCTGCTGTCACCCAGTCCCCTGCTGTCACCCAGCCCTCTGTCACCCAGTCCCCTGTTACCCAGTCCACTGCTGTCACCCAGCCCTCTGTTACCCAGTCCCCTGTCACCCAGCCCTCTGTCACCCAGCCTGTTGTCACCCAGTCCCCTGCTGCTACCCAGTCCCCTGCTACCCAGTCCCCTGCTGTCACCCAGTCCTCTGTCACCCAGTCCCCTGCTGTCACTGTCACCCAGTCCCCTGCTGTCACCCAGTCCCCTGCTGTCACCCAGCCCTCTGTCACCCAGTCCCCTGCTGTCACCCAGTCCCCTGCTGTCACCCAGTCCCCTGCTGTCGCCCAGTCCCCTGCTGTCGCCCAGTCCTCTGTAACCCAGACACCTTGCTGTCGCCCAGTCCTCTGCTGTCAGCCAGTCCCCCTGCTGTCACCCAGTCCAAGTGACACGCTGAATCTGGAGACGGGATGGGTGGCAAGTGACACACTAAATCTGGTGGCAGGGGACGGATGGCAAGTGACATGCTAAATCTGGTGACGAGTGGCAAGTGACATTTCCGAGTGTCTCCGATGCTCTCCGGCGCCCCCCACCTCTGGCCACATGCGGTATTGCATGCAATTGAAGTCAATGCAGAACAAATTATTTTCGTTTCCATTAACTTCAATGGGGAAACTCACTTTGATATGTGAGCACTTTGGATTACGAGCATTCTCCTGGAACGGATTATGCTCGTAATCCGAGGTTCCACTGTGTAATTATATATATATAATCTCCCTAGCCCTATGTGCTTTCATATCTGTCTTATCTTTATATAATACGCTCTTTAAATGTTTCTTTAAAACGTATGGTTTTCTCTTTTATGAACAAAAAAATAATGACGTTATGATGTTGGGCTGGTATAATAATGCTATGGGGCTGGTATAAAATGTTTTCCAGGGCTGGTTTTTACTCCCAGTCAGGCCCTGTTTCCAGGATGGGTGGTCAGCAAGGTAAGACAGATTTAAAACAGTAATGCAGTGTATATCAGAAACAAGCAGCGAGCTCACATTGTGCAAACATCACTTCCGGTGTCCTATTATCTTTACGTTGTGATTTTATTTATGCACCTGAGTCACCATATCTGCAGTGTTTGCACAGTCATTCAGTACACCTTTGGATGCACCTTATCCTGGCATTTATAGCGATTTTTATCTTTCAGTCAGTCTATTTGCACATTCATTTTATGCTCCCATCAACATGAATGACTGAACATAACTGATATACACCAATGATGGATGATGCAACTGTGACTCAGTTCAGGAGGTAATGCAATTTAATCAAAAGAAATTGCAAAGTGCGAGTGAAGTGCTGGGTGCTAAATGACATCAGCAGGTGGCAAGGTGACTTGTTGGTGAATATTCAGTGTATGGTGACACCCGAAGGTGTGCTAGCAAATTACCTTACGGCTGCAAGGTAGGCAGCTTTCAATAAAACCAATGGAATCACTCAGGGGTAGAGGGGATAACTCCTATCCGTCCTCCCAGTTGTGTGGTGCCTAGGGGGTTAAGGCTTCTTTCCAGGCAGGGCCGGACTGGCCTACCGGGATACCGGGGAAAATTCCCGGTAGGCAGCATGCTGTCAGTAAAATTAACCAGCTCAGCTGTGGGCCGCGGCCGCACTTTACAATTATACGCCTGCCTGCCCTAGCTGCATTCACTCCAGTGTCATGTCACATCACGTTATGTAAATAAAAAGCAGCGGCGGGCCGGTCGCCGGCGGGTTGCGGCCGCCGTGCTCGCCGCTGCACTTGCCGCTGCACTTTCCTTCCCGCGCTGTGTTAAGTGTGGACTGGAGCGTGTTTGAGGGAGGGGAGGAGCCGAGCAGGAGAACCGAATGTCCCATCGTCCCGTGCGGCGCCAGCACCGCCCACTATGTTTCTCCTGCAGAGTCACGTGGGAAGGCAGAGCCGCAGAGGAGAAGAAGTGTACGGCGCCGGTCACCCTTGGAGCAGAAGGCAGAAAAGGTAGGTGCGAGGGGGGGGGGGGTTGACCATGCCATGGTGAGAGAGATTATACAATCCAGATTACAATTTGCAGGGGCAGCAAAGGTGACACAGAGAGAGGGGGGTTGCATGGTGCACCCCCTTTCTCTGTCACCTTTGCTGCCCCTGCAAATTGTAATCAGGACTGTATAATCTCTCTCTACCCAGTCCCCTGTCACCCTGACCCAGCCCTCTGTCACCCAGCCCCTGTCACCCAGCCCCCTGTCACCCAGCCCCTGTCACCCAGCCCCTGTCACCCAGTCGTCTGTCACCCAGCCCCTGTCACCCAGCCCCCTGTCACCCAGCCCCCTGTCACCCAGCCCTCTGTCACCCAGCCCTCTGTCACCCAGCCCTCTGTCACCCAGTCGTCTGTCACCCAGTCGTCTGTCACCCAGTCCCCTGCTGTCGCCAAGTCCTCTGTAACCCAGTCACCTTGCTGTCGCCCAGTCCTCTGCTGTCAGCCAGTCCCCCTGCTGTCACCCAGTCCAAGTGACACGCTGAATCTGGAGACGGGATGGGTGGCAAGTGACACACTAAATCTGGTGGCAGGGGACGGATGGCAAGTGACATGCTGAATCTGGTGACGAGTGGCAAGTGACATTTCCGAGTGTCTCCGATGCTCTCCGGCGCCCCCCACCTCTGGCCACATGCGGTATTGCATGCAATTGAAGTCAATGCGGAACAAATTATTTTCGTTTCCATTAACTTCAATGGGGAAACTCACTTTGATATGTGAGCACTTTGGATTACGAGAATTCTCCTGGAACGGATTATGCTCGTAATCCGAGGTTCCACTGTGTAATATATATATATATATAATCTCCCTAGCCCTATGTGCTTTCATATCTGTCTTATCTTTATATAATACGCTCTTTAAATGTTTCTTTAAAATGTATGGTTTTCTCTTTTATGAACAAAAAAATAATGACGTTATGATGTTGGGCTGGTATAATAATGCTATGGGGCTGGTATAAAATGTTTTCCAGGGCTGGTTTTTACTCCCAGTCCGGCCCTGTTTCCAGGATGGGTGGTCAGCAAGGTAAGACAGATTTAAAACAGTAATGCAGTGTATATCAGAAACGAGCAGCGAGCTCACATTGTGCAAACATCACTTCCGGTGTCCTATTATCTTTACGTTGTGATTTTATTTATGCACCTGAGTCACCATATCTGCAGTGTTTGCACAGTCATTCAGTACACCTTTGGATGCACCTTATCCTGGCATTTATAGCGATTTTTATCTTTCAGTCAGTCTATTTGCACATTCATTTTATCAATTATACTAATTTTGGTTATTTATACATTTTACCAATTACACCATTTTATGCTATTGGAGCGCAACACCATCTCTTGATTTTTTTTCACAGATTTGTACATACTGTCCCTGGTTTTACTGAGGCTGGCAACCTTGATGGGGCCCCCTAGTGGCATGGGGCCCTCGGGAAGTGCCCGAATGGTCAGTCCGCCCCTGCCATATTGCTACACTTAGAGGTCTCTTCTCTTTTATACTCTAATTCCTGCTGGATTTTTCTTCTAATCCCCCTGTAGAGGCTTCCATTTGTGGATGGACATTTTATGGTTACACAACCAATCACATTGCTATAATATTTTTATATGGACTATAAACTGAAAGACCTATGAATAAATCTGAGTTTCCATTATTTCTTATGGGGAAATTCACTTTGATATACAAGTGCTTTGGATTACAGGCATGTTTACGGAACGAATTATGCTCGCAATCCAAGGTTTTACTGTACCTGTATCTGACAGGAAAATGAACTGTGTGCCAAAACTGCTTCTGCAACCTGACGGAATTCTGATGTGTGTCTACAACACCATTCCGTTTAAGGGGTTTATTTACTAAAGGCAAATAGACTATGCACATTGCAAAGTCAGCAGCACTCTGCAAAGTAATTTTGTTCCAGAGCCTATTAAATGAGGGGACATTCTGCTGACTTACTTTATCCAATCACGTGCAAGCTACATTTTATAAAAAAAATTCTTGCATGTCATTGGATATTTATACAAAGTGAGGCTTCACTTCATTTAATAAGATCTGGAGCTAATGCACTTGTAGAGAGTAACTGCACTTTGAAAGTGAACAGTCTGTTTGCCTTTAGTAAATCAACCCTTATGAGTAATACTGCTGTATAACTGCTAATGATCAGTCTGAAAAGGTAGTGCGGAGCTCAACAGGAGCATGTCTTCACTTTCTCATGCTGCAGCCTAGCCCTCAGTTCCATGATTTTTAAAGCGGTAAGGAACTTTTTGGAAAACAAAAACCCTCCTGCAAGGTAATAAGATAATGTGCTAGTATGCATTGCATACTAGCACATTATGAAAGACTTACCTTGAAACAAAGCCCTCCAGCTGTGCGCTATCCCCGGTAACAGGACTTCCATCTTCACCCCTTCTTCCTTCCATGTTTGCAGGCTTTGGCAGCCTGAATGGCTGAGCCGTGATGACTTTACACCCGCGCGTGCACGCAGGAGTCACGGCCATGGCACAGAGCTCTGAAGGAACAACATGAGTATGCCATTCCTTCAGAGACCATGTGCCGGTGACATCCCTAGCTGCCAAAAGAGCGAATATCTCCTAAGCGGTGCACTTTTAGGAGATATTCAATTTACCGACAGGTAAGCTTTGTTATAAGCTTACCTGTAGGTAAAAATCAGAGGGGAGTTTACTACCACTTTAATGAATGACTATCACCTGCCTGCTGATTAGATAGAAATTATGGTTTTGTGTAACTGTCCAATAAGCAGGATTAATGCAAATAGGTGACAAGAATCTATTGCCGCGTTCACACTGTTTTTAATTTTTTAAATGGTCATTAAAAACGATTGTGTGTAGACTCCAGAGCATTTTTCTCGACGAGAAAAATGGGCATTAAAAATTTAGAACCTGCTCTATTTTTTCTCTACGTTTTTCTCATTGTGAAAAATGGTCGTGTATAGGCTTTAACGACGGGGAAAAAAAACACACATGCTCAGAAGCAAGTTATGAGAAGGAAAATTTGCATAATCAAGCCCAAAGGGTGGCGCTGTTCGAATGGAACTTCCCCTTTATAGTGCCGTCGTACGCGTTGTACGTCACTGTCGAGAAAAAAGTTTTTTCCATGACATGAACGGTCGTGTGTACGCGGCATAAGGCTCTTGTTTGACTGTGTAGTGTTGAAGCAGAGTGCACATTACAAAACTGTCCGAACAGCTTCATTCTAAGTGCAGGACTACAGGCAAACATCCTGGAATTTTGTGTTCAAATCATACGTTTATCACATTTTGAATACATATGGTACAATCTTGCATGAATGAAAATCTGAAATATGCAGAATATAAACCTCAAATACTTGGAAAATATTATAAAATGCCAACTTTTTGTGCTTTGAAAATAAAATGCCAACCCACATACTGCAGTTTTCAGAAATGAACATAGCATAGGTTGGCAACTTGTCAGTCGTGATCTACCAGCAGATTGCTAATGGGTCATAAGTAGATCAATGTACCTTACAGAGATCTGAGAAGAGAACAGGAGATGTATTCGTATTTTGCAAACTCATCCAAGTCCATGAGCGTCTCAGGCTAGGAGCTTTAATGCGCAGTGCAGGGAGTGTATGGCATACCAAGTCTAAACTATTAGTGCTTATTGATGTGGTGCACGTCATTTAGCAAGTGACACAAGATTTCCCAACATTTTCAAGAGATTTGCCAAAAAGCATTGCCAAAATTGTAAAAATAAATATATAAATATACACACACACACACAATGTCGCTTTGACCTTTAAACTGCCCTAATAGAAACTAAACCATATCCCTTTTCTATAAGGATTCAACTTGTAGTTTCAAGGTACCGACAGTTTAGTGGATTCTATAATACACAATACATAGTGACATTGCGTGTCTGTGTTTATCAAAGAGACATAAAAGCACAAATGTACACTTGGTAGGCGTAGCAAAATACAAGGTCACAGAGTAGAAACCAACAGATTATTATCTAGAAATCCTGGGAACCTGCTTATTGTTGCCATTTCTCCTCTTGTAACAATGATGTTCAATACAGTATAAAAACCGCATGGTAATTGCCGCTGGCAGGCTGCTGGCATGCTTAACATGAAATTCTATACAGTTAACTTCACAAGGACAGGAAAAGAATACTAAATTGGATCACTTTAGTGATCATGAGCATTGCAGACTTAATGTGCCTGGAAATCTAGAATGTTGTCTCCATCTAGTGGTCAGTAAGCAAATATTGTCCTATTATTCCAAGCTCAAGAAGCTTTTTTTTGTCTGAGAACCGTCTACCTTTTAAAGCCCAGCTCTGGGAAATCAGAAAATTCTCCCTTGCAGTAGAGCTGTGCCTGCATTATAAAAGTTAACTGCTTGTTTATTTTTGGGGAGAGTAAAAGCACATTTATTTACTTAATCCTCCAATCCCCCAGCAGATGGCACTCCCCTATGCTCTGGAGGCGAGTGGACTGCACTGTTCCTCAACCAGTGGCGGCTGGTGCTTAATAATTTGGGGGGCAAACCAACGCCCACCCCCTTTGGTGGGAGACAAGGGGGGCCAAAGCATTGGCTGGCCTGCACACACAGCCCAGCTCATGCGCTTCCAGCAGCCCTCGCCCCATTTCACACACAGCTCCGCACAGCCTAGCTGCAGCCTCCCAGGCTTAGCACAGCCCCAGCCGGTGCCCGTTATACAGCCCAGCTCATGCCCGGTATACAGCACCGCCCCAACCAGTGCCCGGTATACAGCCCAGCTCTAGCCATTGCTCACTATATACAGCACAGCATCAGCTGGTGCCCGGTATACAGCACAGCCCCAGACGGTGCCCGGTATACAGCACAGCCCCAGACGGTGCCCGGTATACAGCACAGCCCCAGCTTGTTCCCCGTTTACAGGACAGCTCCAGCTGGTGCCCTGTATACAGCACAGCCGTAGCCAGTGTCCAGTATACAGCACAGCCCCAGCCTGCTCCGGAGCATCGCACTGTGTGCCGTCCAGGAGGCCCTGCTCCTCCTCTCCGGTGTAGCATTGTGCCACCACAGGTGGGCACCGGCGTCAGCCAAGGTGAGGTGGGCGTTGAGCACTGTTCCTCAACCAGTGGCAGCTGGTGCTTAATAATTTGGGGGGCAAACCTACCCCCCCCCCTTCGGTGAGAGACAATGGGGGCCAATGCATTGGCTGGCCTGCACACACAGCTATGCAGCACAGCCCCGGCCGGTGCCCGCTATGCAGCACAGCCCCGGCCGGTGCCCGGTATACAGCACAGCCCCGGCCGGTGCCCGGTATACAGCACAGCCCCGGCCGGTGCCCGGTATACAGCACAGCCCCAGCTCGTTCCCCGTTTACAGCACAGCTCCAGCTGGTGCCCTGTATACAGCACAGCCGTAGCCGGTGTCCGGTATACAGCACAGCAACCAGCCTGCTCCTGAGCATCGCACTGTGTGCCATCCAGGAGGCCCTGCTCCTCCTCTCCGGTCCATGACAAGTCGCACATGTAGCATTGTGCCACCACAGGTGGGCACCGGTGTCAGCCAAGGTGAGGTGGGTGGTGAGTACCTCCATGGCTCGCACACAATGGAGTCGGGGGGGACTCCAGTAGAAGAGAGAGGAACACAGGGAGCACATGGCACATGGTACAGTTCTCCTCTTATGGTCAGGAGACTAGGCTTCACACAACGTCTCCTCCGGACGTGCGTCTCCTCCTATGCCAATAAGATTGCTTCTCCTTTCGGACAATCGGGAAACAAGTCTCAGGACCCGATTCCTAGTTGCCCGAGAGGAGAATCAGTGTGACAATGGCAAACATTAATTCGCTATTGTCACACAACTGGGTGGACTCAGGGCGCAATGCTCTGCGCCCCAAGCCCACCCTTTTTGAAGTCTATTAGAGCCTCCGTCTCTAATAACGTGTTAAAAAAAAAAAAAAAAGACCCCATTGAAATACATGTGGTGAAAAAATATGTAGCGCTAATAAAGATACTTATAAGCAAAAAATAAGTGAAGAACCATGGATAAAAAAATAAATATAATTAGACCACAGTAGCACGTGAATGGGTGTCCATTAGTTGATAATGGAAGCGCCAAAGGTCCGTGGCGCTGGTAAAGACACTTATAAGCAAAATAAGTGAAAAACCGTGGATAAATAAATGAATGTAATTAAACCACAGTAGCACATGAAAGAGTGTCCATTGGTTGATAATAGAAGCACCAAGACAAACAAAAGTCCGTCAGTAGAAAATATATGACCACATCATCATCATCCTAGAAGAGACATTCTGCACGAAAAAACAGGAGTAGATGGAATACTCTTACCGAATGACGTGGATCTGCTTGTCAGCGACAACAGATCATATGCGCATGGAAGGACTCCACTCGAATCGGCTAAGCTGGATGCGGACCCAATGGTAGAATCCCCACAGGATATCCAGATATGAGGCTGTAGTCCTGGACTGGAGCTTCACCTTGGGTGGATTCGCTCAGACTCGGATTCAAAGGCAAAGACAGAAGTCTGCTTATTCCAAAGCGACAATCGATGATGACAAAGTGGTATCCACTCAGAAACAGTGGGCACAATCTTGGAGTATGAAAAATTTAGTGACCCAACAGGACATGCAGGACAAATAAAAAACAGCTCCGGATGGTGCAGATAAAAATGGGTAAGGTTTTATTGTAGTAAAACCAATATACATAAACGTGATCACTGTAGCATAAAAAAGGTAAAAGCAATATGGAGAGCAGGTGTACCAAGCCTGACGCGTTTCGTCCAACTGGACTTCAACTGAGGCATCTGATTGAAATACATGCGTCTGAGGCCCTGTATGTAGATTAGGGTGTCGAACAAATGGATAAAGGGGAGGCAGGGCCGTCTTACTGAGCGGGCACTACTGGGCACAGACTGGGGGCCCCACGTTCACTTGGGGCCCCAGAGCCAGACAAATTACCCCCCGAGAATGTGGATGAGAGAGAGGGCGGCTCTGTGGACGAGAGAACAGGCGGCTCAGTGTAAGAGTGGGCGGCTTGTGGGTAAGTAGACAGCTGGCCAATCAGGGAGCCGTCGGGCAGGGGAGCAGAGAGATGACATAATCTCTCACCGCCCGGCGCCCGCTCTGCATCCCTGCAGTGCAGTTCTGCCCTCACTGACAATCCGCAACATGTGGCAGGCGACGTGGCAAGTGACAATCCGCAATGTGTGGCAGGTGACGTGGCAAGTGACAATCCGCAACGTGTGGCAGGTGACGTGGCAAGTGACAATCCGCAACGTGTGGCAGGCGATATGGCAAGTGACAATCTGCAACATATGGCAAGCAACGTATGGCCAGTGACAATCTGCAAAGGATGGAAGGTGACATGGCAAATGACAATCCGCAACATGTGGCAAGTGACAACAATTCGCAACGTGTGGCAAGTGACAATCCATAATGTGTGGCAGGTGACTTGGCAAGTGACAATCTCCATCTGGTGACAGGCGACGTGCAAGTGACATGCTAAATCTGGTGACAGGATGGGTGGCAAGTGACACGCTAAATCTGGTGACAGGGGACGGGTGACAAGTGACATGCAGAATTTGGTGACAGGTGACGATGGCAAGTGACATGCTGAATCTGGTGGCAGCTGACAATGGTAAGCGACAGGCTGAATCTGGTGGCAGGAGACGGGTGGCAATTGACACGCTGAATTTGGTGACAGGTGACGATGGCAAGTGCGCTGAATCTGGTTATAGGTGACGATGGTAGGTGACACGCTGAAACTGGTGGCAGGGGACAGTGGCAAGTGACACGCTGAATATGGTGGCAGGGGACGGATGGCAATTGACACACTGAATCTGGCGACAGGGGACAGTGGCAAGTGGCACGCTAAATCTGGTGACGGGTGGCAAGTGACACGCCGAATCTGGTGGCAGGGGATGGATGGTAAGTATCACGCTGAATCTGATGGCAGGTAACGATGGCAAGTGACACGCTGAATCTGGTGGCAGGGGACGGGTGGCAAGTGACATGCTGAATCTGGAGGCAGGTGACTGTGGCAAGTGACACGCTGTATCTGGAGTAGGGATGAGCCGAACACCCACCGGTCGGTTCGCACCAGAACCTTTGAACGGACCGAACGTTCGTGCGAACATTTAGAACCCCATTGCCGTCAATGGAACTCGAACGTTCGAATTAAAAAGTGCTAATTTTAGAGCCTAATATGCAAGTTATTGCTGGAAAACGGGTTTGGGGACCCGGGTCTTGCCCCAGGGAACATGTATCAATGGAAAGAAAAGTTTTAAAAACAGTTGTTTTTTCTGGAGCAGCTAATTTAATGATGCTTAAAGTGAAAAAAAAGAAAAATTCCTTTAAATATCGTACCTGCTGGGTGTCTATAGTAGTGGCACGTGTTTAGAACTGTCCCTGCACAAAATGAGATTACTATAAGAAAAAAGTAATTTAAGACTGCTTGCGGCTTTAATGTAATGTCTGGTCCCTGCAATATGGATGAAAATCACTGAGAAAAATAGCATGGGTTTCCCCGCCCTTTTATTAAGCTTTTCTGAAAACATAGAGAAGGGTTATCACCAGTGTAACATTTGTTTTGCTGTCTGTGTACATCTGTTCAGAAGATTGCACCTCACTTTCTGTCCCAATGACAAATGATTTTTATTTTTTTTTGTGAAACAAGGATTGTGATAAAGCATCAGTGGACAGGAGACACCTTTTACAGAAGAGAATTTCCCTTCCTAGGGGTACATTTCCTCTCACTTCCTGTTGTCTCCTTCCATTTGCAATTAGGAGTCGTTTGTAAGTTGCCGTATATACTCTGCATACATTTGGGCCCTAGGTGTTGGTGTTGCCACAACACTGTAAGTTGTCACAGTTAGTCTTGGTGGGCGCTGGAACGCCCTGCTGTGAAATATTAGATCAAGAATTGTAATTACATGCCCCTGTTGAACAGGGGCAGAAAAATTGGGCCTTAGGCACTGGTGCCACAACACTGCAACCCCTCACAGATACTCTAGTTGGAGCACATCAATGAGCCCGCTGCAAAGTATTGCATCAAAAATTGTAATTACACGCCCCTGTTAAACAGGGGCAGAAAAATTGGGCCTTAGCCACTGGTGGCGGTGCCCAGAACCAACAATGTTCTTACAAACTATCAGCATGATCATTGAGGAGGGAAAGGATAGTCACTTAGCATAACAGGATAGTCACTCAGCATAGGCAGTCTTGAAGGGATGACATTTCAAAAAAAATTACTCAGTTACATTAGCATCAGGTGCTTGGTAGCTGGTGGTGATCCAAGCCCGATTCATTTTTAGGAAAGTCAGTCGATCGAGTCGGTGGAGAGGCGCACCCTGTGATCGGTTACAAAGCCTCCAGCAGCACTGAATGTGCGTTCTAAAAAGAACGCTGGATGCAGGACAAGCCAGTAGCTCAATTGCGTACTGTGCAAGCTCTGGCCATTGATCCATCCTCAAGACCCAGTAAGCCAGAGAATTTTCGGTGGGAAAGATGTCCATGTCCGATTTTGCCCCTAGGTATTCCCGCACCATGTAAAACAGACACTGGCGATGGTTGCTGGAACCGCTCATACCTTGGGGCTGCGGACTAAAAAATTGTCTGAACGCATCGGTCAGACAGCCACCTTCTCCACCGCTCCTCTTGGGACTGACCGAAGCCTCAGCAACACGTCCAGACCAGAATTTTGTAACCCCCCCAGTCTCTGGGAACGCATTGCACAGACCTTTCTGCAAGGCCTCCCAAAGAGATTTCATCTTCTGCTCCCTCTGCGCCGGCAAGATGAGGTCCGCAACCTTATACTTGTAACGTGGATCAAGGAGAGTTGACAGACAGTAATGATCCCTCTCCTTGATAGCACGAATACGAGGACCCTTCCGCAGGGCCGGACTGGCCTACCGGGAAAATTCCCGGTAGGCCGCCTGCTGTCTGTCAAAAATGAATCAGTTTAGCTGCCTGTGTGGCCGGGCCACGGCGGCGGCCGCCATCGCGGCCGCACTTTTCAATTAGCCCTCTCCAGTGACTGTCATGTAATGTCCCTCACCTCACTCCTGTATGCCTGTATGTTTTTAAAAGCAGCGGCGGCCGGCCGCCGGCGATTTGCGGCCACCATGCTCACCGCTGCACTTTCGCGGCTGTGTGGACTGTCTGGACTCTGGAACGATCGTGTTACGTGTCTGAGGGAGGGGAGGAGCCGAGCAGGAGAAGAAACGAACGTCAGATGTTCTTCCTTCTTCCCGTGCGGCGCCAGCACCGCCCACTCGCCCAGTGCAGAGTCACGTGTCGCAGAGGAGAAGAAGATGACGCGTGGCCCGGCCACCCTTGGAGCACAAGGTGAGTAAAAAAAAAAATAAGAAATCCTGTATATCTCTCGACTCTCTCGCTCACCACATAACGGTGCACCCCCCGGGCCCCCCCCTCCTCTCTCTGCCACCTACCTACCTTTGCTGCCCCTGGAAAATGTAAATTGTCTAATAATCTCAGAGAGGGGAGGGGGGGGGGTTGACCATGGAATGGTGAGAGAGAGAGAGATTATACAGTTTACAATTTTCAGGGGCAGAAAAGGTAGGTGCAGAGAGGGGGGTGTTGACCATGCAATGGTGAGAGAGATTATACAGTCCAGATTACAATTTGCAGGGGCAGCAAAGGTGACAGAGAGAGAGAGGGGGTTGCATGGTGCACCCCCTTTCTCTGTCACCTTTGCTGCCCCTGCAAATTGTAATCTGGACTGTATAATCTCTCTCTACCCAGCCCTCTGTCACCCCGCCCTCTGTCACCCAGCCCTCTGTCACCCCGTCCTCTGTCACCCCGTCCTCTGTCACCCCGTCCCCTGTCACCCAGCCCTCTGTCACCCCATCTTCTGTCACCCCGTCACCCAGCCCTCTGTCACCCAGTCCTCTGTCACCCCGTCCTCTGTCACCCCGTCCTCTGTCACCCCGTCCTCTGTCACCCCGTCCTCTGTCACCCCGTCCCATCACCCAGTCCCCTGTCACCCAGTCCCCTGTCACCCAGCCCTCACAGTTTACAATTTTCAGGGGCAGAAAAGGTAGGTGCAGAGAGGGGGGGTGGGGGGGGTGTTGACCATGCAATGGTGAGAGAGATTATACAGTCCAGATTACAATTTGCAGGGGCAGCAAAGGTGACAGAGAGAGAGAGGGGGTTGCATGGTGCACCCCCTTTCTCTGTCACCTTTGCTGCCCCTGCAAATTGTAATCTGGACTGTATAATCTCTCTCTACCCAGCCCTCTGTCACCCAGTCCCCTGTCACCCCGTCCCCTGTCACCCAGCCCTCTGTCACCCCATCCCCTGTCACCCAGCCCCCTGTCACCCAGCCCCCTGTCACCCAGTCCCCTGCTGTCACCCAGTCCCCTGCTGTCACCCAGCCTGCTGTCACCCAGTCCCCTGTCACCCAGTCCTCTGTCACCCAGCCCCCTGTCACCCTGCCCCCTGTCACCCAGCCCCCTGTCACCCAGTCCCCTGCTGTCACCCAGTCCCCTGCTGTCACCCAGTCCTCTGTCACCCAGTCCTCTGTCACCCAGTCCTCTGTCACCCAGTCCCCCTGTCACCCAGCCCTCTGCCACCCTGTCCCCTGTCACCCAGCCCTCTGTCACTCAGCCCTCTGTCACTCAGCCCTCTGTCACCCAGCCTCCTGTCACCCAGCCCTCTGTCACCCAGCCCCCTGTCACCCAGTCCTCTGTCATCCAGTCCCCTGCTGTCACCCAGCCTGCTGTCACCCAGTCCTCTGTCACCCAGTCGCCCAGTCCTCTGTCACCCAGTCCCCTGCTGTCGCCAAGTCCTCTGTCGCCCAGTCCCCTTGCTGTCGCCCAGTCCTCTGCTGTCAGCCAGTCCCCCTGCTGTCGCCCAGTCCCCCTGCTGTCACCCAGTCCAAGTGACAAGTGAAACGCTGAATCTGGTGACGGGATGGGTGGCAAGTGACACACTAAATCTGGTGGCAGGGGACGGATGGCAAGTGACATGCTGAATCTGGTGACAAGTGGCAAGTGACATTTCCGAGTGTCTCCGATGCTCTCCGGCGCCCCCCATCACATGCGGTATTGCATTCAATTGAAGTCAATGCGGAACAAATTATTTTCGTTTCCATTAACTTCAATGGGGAAACTCACTTTGATATGTGAGCACTTTGGATTACGAGCATTCTCCTGGAACGGATTATGCTCGTAATCCGAGGTTCCACTGTGTAATATATATATATATATAATCTCCCTAGCCCTATGTGCTTTCATATCTGTCTTATCTTTATATAATACGCTCTTTAAATATTTCTTTAAAATGTATGGTTTTCTCTTTTATGAACAAAAAAATAATGACGTTATGATGTTGGGCTGGTATAATAATGCTATAGGGCTGGTATGAAATGTTTTCCAGGGCTGGTTTTTACTCCCAGTCCGGCCCTGCCCTTCCGCAGGCTTTGCAGGATCAGGGAGGCCATGCAGGGTAGGTTTGCTAAGGCATTCGGTGAGGAGTCCTCTGGGTCACTGAGGATGACATGATCCGCCGCCACCTCATCCCAGCCACGTACAAGTCCATTGGTTCCTTGGGACTGTAATTGATCCCTTGAAAACTGCTGCTGATGCTGAGTGCTAGGCTCCACCTCCATGCTGACACAATCTTCTTCCTCCTCGTCTTCCTGTGTGATAGGCGGGCAAGCAGGAACACTGTCTGGATAAAGGGGGCCTTGAGGAGGTAAGGAAGTCCTCCTCTTCCTCCCTCTGTTCTGCCTCAAGGGCCCTGTCCATTATTCCATGCAGCGTGTGCTCCAACATGTGAATAAGAGGGACAGTCTCACTGATGCATGCACTGTCACTGCTCACCATCCTCGTGGCCTCCTCAAATGGTGACATGACAGTGCATGCATCCCTGATCAAGGCCCACTGGCGTGGGGGGAAAAAACAAGCTTCCCCATATTGGCACAGATACTCATTGATGGCCCTCTGCTGCGTGTGCAGCCGCTGCAGCATGACCAACGTAGAGTTCCACCTGGTGGGCATGTAACAGATTAGGCGGTTCTTGGGCAGGTTGTATTCCCTTTTGAGGTCTGCCAGTCGAGCACTGGCATTAAATGACCGTCGGAAATGCACACAGACATTCCTGGCCTGCTTCAGGACATCCTGTAAGCCCCGGTACCTGCCCAAAAACCGCTGCACCACCAAATTAAGGACATGAGCAAAACAGGGCACATGGGTCAGTTGTCCCTGTCGCAGGGTGGAGAGGAGGTTGGTGCAATTGTCGCAAACCACCATTCCTGGCTTAAGCTGGCGTGGTGTCAACCACCTCTGAGCCTGCCCCTGCAGAGCTGACAGAACCTCTGCCCCAGTGTGGCTCCTGTCTCCCAAGCACACCAGCTCAGGCACCGCATGGCATCTCTTTGCCTGCGTACCTGCGTAGCCCCTTGAACGCCTACGGAACACTGCTGGTTCCGAAGACACATCAGCACAGGAAGAGGCCACAGAGGAAGAAGAGGAGGGGGTGGAGAGAGGTGTGTCACAACCAGTAGTAGCATTTTGGAGGCATGGTGGCGGAACAACCTCCAACACACTGCACCTTGTCCTGCGTCCTTCCCAGCTGCCAGCAGAGTCACCCAATGTGCCGTGAAAGATGGGTAACGTCCCTGTCTATGCCTGCTGGACCATGAGTCAGCGGTAATATGCACCTTACCACTGACCACCCTGTCCAGCGAGGCATGGACATTGCCTTCCACGTGCCGGTAGAGAGCCGGAATCGCCTTCCATGAGAAAAAGTGGATGGACTTGTGTCTTTTTTCAACCTGACTAACTATGTAACTATGTAAAGTGGCGTTTGGGAACATGCCACTGGGGTACCGCACATTCCACAAACTCACGGAAGGGGGCAGAATCTGCCAACTATAAAGGCAGCAGTTGAAGCGCTAGCAATTTAGCAAAGCTAGTATTCAACCTCTAGGCATGTGGATGGCTGGGAGAGAACTTCTTTCGGCGCTGCAGCAGCTGGAGCAGGGAAATTTGCCTGGTACAATCTGCCATCAGTGTACCGATAGTAGATTGCCCGCATGTACTAGGCTGTGACACAACTAATTCTGCACCTTCAGTCCTATCAGTGCAGGCTTCAGAGAGGACTGAGGGTATAATGGGGTTGGAGATCCCAGCTGATGAGGGGCAAGGGGAGGTCCGCTTTGTTCTTTGGTGTGGGTCTTTGAGATACGCTTGCCAACGAACTGCATGGCAGGTCGACATATGTCTGGTCAAGCATATAGCAGCGGTGTGATCTGATGCACTCGTCTCAAAAAAAAGCCCACACCAAAGAGCTTTTGGAATAACGCTGAGACACAGCAGCGCCCTGCACATGCGTAGCCCTGCGTTGTGTTGCAGTCGGTGTGCTGGCCCCTGGAGGGCATCCTGCCTCATTGGAGATGTGCCTGTGCCTCCTCATCCCCTCCCTCCTCATCACTGTCGAAAACCTGGCAGTATGCTGCAGCTGGGGGAACATGACTGCCAGATTGCTGTCCTTCTTGGGCACCCCCTCTCTCTGGGCTCACGTTACTGCCTTCCTCGGTGTACCATCATCGGAGCCTTCAAAACGCTGCGCATCCTCATGCAGCATGTACCCAACACTGTGGTCAAACAGTTCGGGGGACTCCTCAGGAGGACATGGTGGGGCTAGGGAAGGACTGAGTGATGCCATTGAGCAGAGGGAAGAGGACGCCTTGGTAGCTACTTTGCCAGACAAAGTACCCTGAGCCTGGGTGAGAGAAGATGGAGGATGAGGACGGCTTGGTCATCCACTCTACCAAGTCTTCGGCATGTTGCGGCTCAACACGGCCAGCTGCCGAAAACAAGGACGAGCGTGTCCAACGGCCACATGCTGATGAGGATGCACCGTGTCCACGACCAGCACTGTAGCCTCTAGACGCAGAGCCTGCTTGCCCTCGTGACTTTATATTGTGGATTACTGTCCTTGCTAAAACAATCCAACATATGTCCCTTATTTCCTGGCTTAATCTGTGCCCAAAAGTGATTCCTGTTACAGCCAGTACACACCAAGTAGCTTTAGGTGAAAACTACAGAGCACACATGCAGTACACACCAAGTAGCTTTAGGTGCAAACTACAGAGCACATGTGCAGTACACACCAAGTAGCTTTAGGTGCAAACTACAGAGCACATGTGCAGTACACACCAAGTAGCTTTAGGTGCAAACTACAGAGCACACGTGCAGTACACACCAAGTAGCTTTAGGTGCAAACTACAGAGGACACAGGCAATATACCACGTGAGAATACTGCAGCTAGCACAATCAACTGCCTGCCAGTAAATTAGGAAGAACTGATCTAGCTAAACTATACAGTGTATAAATATATGTACAACACCTGGGATGTATATATATATATATATCCTCTACACACTAACTTTAACTGACTAGCCTGCCTGCTCTATCTACCTAGAAAAAAAAACAAAAAAAAACGACTCTCTCTCTCTCTCCCTGACAGATCTCTAAGCACCGCCGCAACACACTACACAAGGCCGACCTGCAGGCGGCCTTTTATAGTGTGGGGCGTGTACTAAACCCTCTGCGCCATAATTGGCCAAAGCCACCCTGGCTTTGGCCAATTATGGCTCTCTGTTTTTTGCACGCTGCGATTGGCCAAGCATGCCGGTCATAGTGCATGCTTGGCCAATCAGCCAGCTTGGCCAATCATCTGCCGCAGTGAATTATGGGCCGTGACGCGCCAAATTCGGCCCGTAACGTTCGTATTTCGACGAACGATCGAACATACGATGTTCGAGTCGAACATGGGTTCGACTCGAACACAAAGCTAATCTCTAATCTGGAGGCAGGTGACGGTGGCAAGTGACACGCTGAATCTGGTGGCAGGGGACGGTAGCAAGTGACATGCTGAATCTGGTGGCAGGGGACGGTAGCAAGTGACACGCTGAATCTGGTGGCAGGGGACGGTAGCAAGTGACACGCTGTAATGTAGACATATTGTACTTTCAATCTTGAGAGTAGGTGCGTAAATTGGGGCAGGCTTGTAGGGGCCCCATAGCATTACTTTCCCAGGGGCCCATGATGCCCTTAAGATGGCCCTGAGGGGAGGGGTGCCTTTTACCCTTAATCTCCATATGCAACGTTGATTTTTTTTTTTTTTTACAGGTTGCATGTTTTGAGTTACAGAGGTATAGGGCTAGAATTATTGCTCTCGCTCTAATGATCACGGCGATACCTCACGTGTGGTTTGAACACGGTTTTCATATGCGGGCGCACTCACGTATGCGTCCGCTTCTGCACGTGAGCTTGGTGGGACGGGGCGCGTTTAAAACGTATTTTTTTCTTATTTTACCTTTTATTTTTAGACTGTTCTTAAAAAAAAAAAAAAAAAAAAATTGTGTCACTTTCATTCCTATTACAAGGAATGTAAACATCCCTTGTAATAGAAAAAAAGCATGACAGGACCACTTAAATGTGATATCTGGGGTCAAAAAGACCTCAGATCTTTATTACATTTTAGTGTAAATATGAAAAATAATAAAGGTCTTTTTTTAAATGTTGCTTTAACCACTTCAGCCTCGGAAGGATTTACCCCCCTTCATGACCAGAACACTTTTGCGATACGGCACTGCGTCGTTTTAACTGACAATTGCGCGGTCGTGCAACGTGGCACCCAAACATTGAAGTCCTTTTTTTCCCACAAATAGCTTTCTTTTGTTGGTATTTGATTACCTCTACGTTTTTTTTTTTTTGCGCTATTAACAAAAAAAAAAAAGCAATATTTGTAACTTTTTGCTATAATGAATATCCCCAAAAAATATCTAAAAAAAAATATTGTAATATGTATTCTACATATTTTTGGTAAAAAAATAATAATAATGCAATAAGCGTATATTGATTGGTTTGTCAAAAGTTATAGCATCTACAAAATAGAGGATAGATTTATGTCTTTATTATAATTTTTTTATTAGTGATGGCGACGAACTGCGATTTTTATCATGATTGCAACATTGTGGCAGACACATCGGACACTTTTGACACTATTTTGGGACCATTGTCATTTTTTTTTAACAGAAGGAAATGTTATCAAAGAATAAAAGTGTACAATGGACATATGAATATCAGCAGGTAGTACAGTAGCACAAAATAAATCATACATATGCAATTATACAGAGTCATTTCCAACATGGCCATACTGTAATGAAGCACTTATACCCAGGGTCACAATTCAACTCTGAGCAATAGGCAAGAAAATCAGAACTAAAACCAAAGTAACGTGGGCAACCGTACGCCCAACCAAGAGGACCATCCGGAAATCCATCCCTCAAAAGGGGGGGGGGGTTGGATGAAGTACCGGAACCAGGGCCCCTACCTACATTCTACACTGAGATGCTTGGCCTCCACCCATTTTGACCATATTTTTTGGAACTTGTTAGGACAATTACAGCCCATATATGTCAGCTTATACAAGGGGAGGGCAGTATTCACCAGCTCCCTCCAAGCAGATACTCAAGGCGGTTGGGGTTTCTTCCAGTTAATCAAAATAATTTTCCTAGCATAGTACGCACAATAAAAAAAATAAAAAGTTTGGTATGTGTGGCGGCAGGCAGATTATCAGTCACCCCTAACAGAAGGACCATGGGATTAAGTCCAACAGGCGTCTCACTAAGCGAATCAATGTCAGCAACCGCCGCCTGCCAGAACCCTTGTATATGAGGACAGTCCCACACCATATGTATGAAATTGCCCACAGCTCCCCCACAGCGCAAGCATCGGTCGTCAGCCAGATGATAGATAACCGAGAGCCTGTGGCGTGTAGTACACCCCATGAAGAAATTTCATCTGGATGAAACGATCTTTAGCCGCAATCATTAACGGGATGTATTGTTGGAGGCCCTCGGACCAGTCCTCCTCTGGTATATATAGGCACTGAACGGCTAACAGCACCGTTATTGCCAGCACAGGTGAGTCTAAAGTATATAGATGAGAGCGTTCTATCCACAATGGAGGCCGTTGCAAGTCTCTCAACTGTGTGCGGAGCCAAGTTAACCGGCTCTGGGAACTGGGCCCTAAACCGCATGGCAGAGCTGCAGAAACCGAAAGTACATCCACGGAGGCAGGGAGAATTTATTAAGCTCGCTAAAGGGGAGAAGTCGACCCCTAGGCATAACATCCCTGAGAGTCTTGACCCCGCGGCTCGCCCAGGCCTGCGGATCAGGCACGGTTCTCAAATGGGGCAGCTCAGGGTTGCCCCATAGTGGAGTATAGGGAGAACAGGTCCGGGGCTCCGACAGGGACCCCGAGACCTTCCGCCAGACCCCAACTGTAGTTCTCATGGGGGTGGCGATATTTGCTTTAGAGCGGGGCCCTCTATATACTAAGTTACCAAGTTCCACGTAGGACCCCAATATTGCCGCCTCAAGGTTCATCACAGGATTGAATCGATCCTGCGCGAACCACCACCTCACCGAGACTAAGACCGCCGCCCAATAGTACTTCTTGAAGTTGGGCAACGCTAGACCACCCCCTGACACTGGGAGCTGAAGTGTGGACCTGGCGACCCTGGGCATCTCTCCCCGCCACACGAATGCCCCGACGGCCCTATCCAATGCATCAAAAAAGGAGTTGGGAATATTTACAGAGGTATGCAGGAAAACAGAGGAACTTAGGAAGGAAGGACATTTTTACTAAGTTCACCCTACCCACCGGCGTGAGCGGCAGGGTCTTTCAAGCCACACATTTGGAGGAAATTCTGCAGAATCGGGCGGACATTGGCATCCAGGTAGTCCGGCAGGAGCATCTGGATAAGGACACCTAGGTACTTCAATTGATCTACCCATTGGAGGGGGAGCCATCGGTCGGAGGGGAAAGAGCACCGACTTGCCCCAGTTGATTTTAATGCCTGAGAACCTGCCAAACCTCTCAAAGATCCCAAGGGCCGCCGTCAGGGAGGCATGGGGGTCTCCAAGAGTAAAGTGTCATCCGCATACATGGATTTCTTTTCTACCAGGGGAGGCACCGAAATGCCAACCATCTCATCAGAGAATCGGATCATCGCAGCTCAACAGCCAATGCAAAAAGCGTGGGGGAGAGCCCTGTCTGGTGCCTCGGCAGAGCGGAAAGCCTGCGGACAGGAAACTACCGGTATGGACCCTGGCCGTTGGGTCAGAATATAGCATTTGCAGCCAGGATATTAAGACCGGTCCGAACTCAAATTTGTGCATCACTGCCCACAGGTACCCCCACTACACCGAGTCAAAAGCCTTTTCAGCGTCCAGGGAGGCAAAAACCTCTGTCCCCCCACCCCCAGACATCCGATCAATCACCGTATACAGCCTTCGCAGATTAATGTCTGTGCCCTTCCCTGGCATAAAGCCTGATTGATCACCATGTACCAGAGACAATATTACCCTATTGAGCCTATTGGCCAAGACCTTAGTAAAGACCTTGGCGTCCACATTGAGGAGGGAAATGGGCCTGTACGACGCGCAAAGCTTGGGGTTCTTACCCGGTTTGGGGAAAACCACCATTATCGCCCTCAGCATTGAGGGCGGCAGCCGAGACTCCCGGAGCGAGGTCTGCAGCACCTCCTCCAGAACCGCGGCCAACGACTCACTGTGCGTTTTGAAAAACTCAGCAGGGAGACCATCCTTCTCCGGAGTCTTTCCTGCCTGCATGGAGGCCACCGCACTCTGGACCTCTCCTTCAGGGTAAACGGGGCATCGAACCTCGACCGCGCCTCCAAGGTGAGCACGGGGAGCTCAAGACTATCCAGATAGGATTGGAGCTGGGTCGGAGAGTAGTCAACCTTAGAGGAGTAAAGGTCAGCATAGTAGGAGGCGAAGCGGGAGTTAATCTCCTCCGGATCTGACAGTAGTCTCCCCGAGTCATCTCTAACGTTAGCCACTGGGGGAGACACAGTCTGCTCTCTCGAAAGCCAGGCCAGCATACGCCCTGTCTTTTCGCACTGCTCAAGATCCTCTGCGACCTGTAGAGCAGCTGCTTCCTAGCCGCAGTCACCCTGACCAACTGTACCTCCCTGAAAGCCACAAAGAGGGCCAGTCTACAACTCTCTTCCCCCGTTGCCACATATTGCTCCTCCAGCGTCTGGGCAGAGGACTCTGCCCACAGCAGGGAGTCCCGAGAAGCGCGGCTCCAATGGCGCCCTGATACTGCACCCTAATGTGAGTCTTAAAGCATTCCCAACTAGTGGGGGATTTACGCGGAAGGAGGACCAGGACGACGCTATAGCCAAGCCTATCTGCGGCTCCACCCACTCATCCGTCACCCAATATCTGGATAGCCTCCAAAGGCAATTAGCAGGGGCCGTATTAATTAGCAATTTCAATAACACCGGAGCGTGATCTGAAATACCTCTAGGGAGGGCCGCCACCTGTACCACTCTATTCAAGACGGGGCTGCCGACATAGATAAGATCAATACGGGACATTGCTAAGTACAATGCCGAGTTGCACGTGTATCCCCTGACCTGAGGGCGTTTTCACTGCCACACATCTGTAAGCCCAAGCACCGAGGACCATCGGGAAATCGGAGAGTCCAGTGCCGGATCAGGAGCCAGTTTACCAACATTCGGACAACAGACCATATTAAAGTCTCCAGCCAGGACCACCACTGTAGCCGGAAATTCAGCAATCGGACCATTGTCATTTACATAGCTAAATATATATATATGCTAAAAAAAAAATGCACTGATTACTGTGTAGATGACACTGGCAGGGTAGGGGTTAAACACTAGGGGGTGATCAAGGGGTTAAGTGTGTCCAAGGGAGTGATTCTAACTGTAGGAGGAATGGTCTCACAACATGACAGAGATCACTGCTCCCGATGACAGGGAGCAATAGATCGCCGTCATGTTGCTAGGCAGAACAGGGAAATGCCTTGCTTACATAGTCATCTCCCCGTTCTGCCTCTTCATGACATGTCCGCGGGCACGGTCACGCAGTACGTGGCAGGCGCGCACACGCCCACTAGCCTGCAAATGAAAGGGAACGTACAGGTACGCTCATTTGCCCACCGCTGTCATTCTTCTAAAGTATATTGGCGTGCAGCGGTTGGCAGGTGGTTAAGAGCATTGGGCCGAAGTGACGTTTTGACGTTGCTTCTACCGTGCAATGGTATTGAGATGGGTTTGTGACGGAGGGCACCAGAGACCGGCGTGATAAAAGTGACATTGCGGCGAATCTGCCCCAGAGACCACTTATCTGAAAGTGGACCACCCGCTGAAGAAGAGAATACTGGGGTTATGGCAGCTAGCTGCTGCTATAATACCCCTCTTCAAACAGCCGCTGTATAATGAGGGCGGGCAGTCCATAAGTAGTTAACCACTAGGGGCCCACGCTATAGCCGAATGACAGCCACAGTGTGGACCCCAATTGCCAGGAGGATGTCAATAGACATCCTCCCCTTTGCGTGCTCTTTGCGAGCCTGCAGGTCCCGGCCCATTACCATGTGATCAGCTATCAGCCAATCACGTGAGGTAAACAAAGCTCGGCTTAGGTGAAAAGGGCATTGGTCCCGAAGAGGAAGGAGGCACTCTGCCTCATGTGTGCCAATCAGTGCCCCCCATCCATGCCACCCCTCCCTGCCACCCATCACTATTGCCCTTCAGTACCACCCATCAGTTCTACTTCTCAGTGCCACCCATCGGTGCCCACTAGTGCCGCCTCATCAGCGTACATCAATTAAGGAGAAAAATTACCTGTTTGTGGTTTTTATTAAAAAATTATTAAAAGTATTATTTTGTTAAAATTTTTTGCAGAGGTGATCAAATACCACCAAAAGAAAGCTCTATTTGTGGGGGGGGGGGGGGGAAATTATAAAAATTTCATTTAGGTACAGTGTTGTATGACCACGCAATTGTCATTCAAAGTGCATCAGCGCTGAAAATTAGTCTGGTAGGAGGGGGGTTTAAGTGCCCAGTAAGCAAGGTAATGCGAGGCTTTCTCCCTGGTGTGAGGTGTCATGCTCACCCCCTCCCTTGGACTACAAGAGAGTCAGGACGCTCTACGTTGCAGATAGAGAAAGGAGCTTGACTATAGTATAACAGATGTCCAACTGAACCAACCTTACCCTTAAAACCACCAAACCTTCTTCCCATTAACTGGAGACCACACCATCTTTGTTGGGTAAAATATATAGGCCGTAGCAGCCTGCTTTTATTAAAGGTAATAATAATTAACATTTTCTTAAAGTAAAACACACCTGTCACACTAACTGAACGGACGTTGGTCTCCGCAGGCAAAAGGCCTCTAACTGTAAACACTAAGTATATATATATATATATATAAACATATATATATATATACACATATAAATAACTTCTCTATAGCACTGCGGTCTCTCGTGCCCTTCTGCCTGGCCTCAAGCCGATGCTGGCTCAAAGACCCTCCCGACCGCAGTGCTCCATATTCATTCCCTCCAGTTAACCTCCGTTATCTGGGCACCAACATATCCACTGTCACCGACAGGTCTTAAAACACTTCTTTTAAACGGCTCTTCCTTCACCCGCAGAGACCAAACCACGCCACAGCACCCAAGGGTAAAACCTTATCCTTGGGTGCCCCTCCACACCCTAACAGCCCTCTGGATACCATCCTGCAAACCCAAAAACCACATATCTATGAACACATCCGTAAGGTGCACACCATCGCCCCACAGGTACCTCCAGGTTTCTTCTTCCATCTCCATATGGCGCACTACCAGCCTCCCGTTGCGTACCATAAACCTGCCCACATCCCGGTTTATCTTCCGTCGGGCCCTGTTAATCCTACTTACTGACCTAGCTAATCTCCAGGAAGTCCGAGCAATCATGTCGGACCAAAGTATGACCATGTCCGGGAAGGACATACGCAATCTCAGGATATCGAACTTGATATCCTTAGTGATATCCAGCATGGATCTGACCCCCAAATCATTGCCACCCACGTGCAGCAATAGTACGTCGGGTGGCCGGTCCAGCCGTGCAAAACGATGCACCTCTGAGACCACTTTTCCCCAAAGCATCCCCGGGACCCCCAGCCAGCGCACACAGGCTTCCTCCCTCGGGAAGCCCAGCTGCGGACCATCCGACCTAACATCCGCCCGCCTAGCTCCCCATACTACATATGAGTGGCCCAGGATCCACACCAAGGCCGGGGTCCCACCTGAAAGAAAGATAGTACAAAAAAGAACCGGGTAATACGAAAGATAGTACAAAAAAAACGGGTAATACACTGAGCACCCCACCACAGATACCCGCACATTACCCCTCCTAAAAAACCCACAAAACACACCCCTATTAACCAACGATACTTACTGATCCAGAAGGTGGGGGCGCACATAACTCTGAAATATCCTAGACTCCCACCTGCCAATACGTTTTACCAACTCCACACCCAAACCACATCTGGATGCTTCCGTCGCTGCCCCAATGCGGAAAGAGTGAGAAGAAAACCCTTTCTCATCTACTCCTAACGCCCGCAGCCCTTTTTTCAAAATGGAACCAAATTGATACCGGGAAAGAGGAGTCCCATCCCCATGCATCAAAAAGGGGCCCTGTACCCCAGGGCGTATGCTAACAAAGGCCCGCACTGCCTCCACTGGGCACAACTCAGACCCGGGCAGAGCAAATACCAGAACCTCCCGTCCCTTACCTGTCTGGTCCGTTTTTGACCTGCGCAGCCATATTGACAACCTGTCTGCGCCGCAACTCACCTCGTGAACTCCCAGCCCGCCGGGCGTCTTCTTAGATGGGCTAACCAACTCCCCTATCCTAAATGCCCCAAAAAACGCCAATGCGAACGCAACCCTGAACAAAGTCGACTCGTATTCCGACGAACAGATTGTCGGTAATTTTCCCAATAACCCCTGCAGCACCGAAAATGAAACCGGGCGCCTGGCATCCCGTGTCACCCGGGCTTTTCTATATCCTTTTAGCGCCTGCTTAACCCAAAAATCCTTGGTGAAATCCTGGCAACCCCGCAACTTAAAGAGGAACGCTAACCCAGCCATCTTCTTATTTAATGCCGACACTGACACCCCATCCTCCATGTTCCTTGATACAAAATAAAATAGCAAAGCCCGCCCCTCCGGCCCAAAAGGTTCCACTGCTGCCCAGCCCGCCAAGGACTCCCACTCTTGCCATACCTTGCTGTAAGCCACCCATGTGGACTCACTCACCGACCTCTTGAGCCATCTAGAGATCACGCCAATGCAATCCTCCACAGCCCATCCGGACAAGGTACCAACTCCGACGCCAACTCTCGGAACCTGTCCCACTGAAATCGAGATAAGGCGTCAGCAATGACGTTCTCCACTCCCGGGATATGAACTGCATGAACAAAGACATTCAATTGCAAGCATCTCAGCACCAAGTGTTGCAGCAATCGCACCACTGGCGGCGAGGAGGCCGATACCCGATTAATCGCCTGAACCACTCCTAGATTGTCGCAATGGAATCTCACCTTTTTGTCCCTGAAATCTGCCCCCCACAGCTCCACAGCCAGCACTACCGGAAACAGTTCCAGCAGCACCAGGTTCCTTGTAAAACCCGCCTCCACCCAGCTCACTGGCCAAGGACCTGCGCTCCACCTGCCCTGAAAAAAGGCTCCAAAACCGGAGGACCCCGCCGCATCTGTGTAGAGTTCCAAGTCAAAATTGCTGACCGGGCCGGACATCCACAAAGCCCTACCATTAAAGGATTCCAAAAAGGAGTGCCATACCCGCAAGTCCTCCCTGTGTACCTTTTGCAGGCTAACAAAGTGGTTGGGTGACACCACCCCCGACGTGCTAGCCGACAGCCGGTCGGCAAAAAACCCGTCCCATCGGCAAAATGCGGCACGCAAAATTCAGCTTGCCCAGCAAAGACTGAAGGTCCCTAAGCCGAACCTTGCGTAGCCCTAGCATGCCCCTCACTTCAGCCTTGAGCGCCGCAACTTTGTCCTCTGGAAGTCTGCATTCCATAGCCTCGGAATCTAACGTGATACCCAGAAAAGTCATGACCGTGCGCGGACCCTCCGTCTTTTCAGGGGCCAAAGGAACCCCAAAAAGGTCAGCTATGTGCTCCAGCGTTGCCAAGAGCACTGCAGCCACTCTGGAGAAAACCGGCCCTACGCACAGAAAATCATCCAGATAATGGTTAACCGAATTGAGACCCGACACGTCCCGTACCACCCACTCTAAAAAGGAGCTAAACATTTCAAAAAACGCACAGGAGATGGAACACCCCATTGCAAGGCACTGGTCAACATAGATCTGTCCCTCCCAATGACACCCCAACAGCCGGAAGCTGTCCGGGTGCACTGGCAACAGCCGGAAAGCCGCCTCGATGTCAGACTTTGCCATCAAAGCACCTTCTCCGTAACGCCGAACCCAGTAAACCGCGGCATCAAACGATGTGTAACTAACCGTGCATGCCTCCGGATCAATGGCATCATTGACTGACCCCCATTTTGGAAACGATAGGTGGTGTATCAGCCTAAATTTGTTGGGTTCCTTTTTGGGCACTACCCCCAACGGAGAGACCACCAAATCCCCCAAGGGTGCAACCGGAAAAGGACCGGCCATGCGTCCAAGAGCCACCTCCTTCCGCAGTTTGTCTGCAACCACTTCCGGATGTAGCAACGCAGACCATAATTTGCGCGGCACTGGGGGAACCACCTCCAGCTTGCACGGGATCACAAACCCCACCGAAAACCCCCTCTAAAATGCCCGCTACCGTTTTGTCAGGATATCTACCGAGGAACGGCCGCATCCTTTCCACCCTCACCGGAGTCTTCCCTTTTGCTAGCAGTGTCCCCGGCACGACCCTTGTTTTGCTTGAAACATTTGGAAAGTGGGTGGGAACCGGCACAACCTGAGCACTCGTGCTTGTACCGACAAGTTCCCCCGAATTGACAGGTGCCGGAGTTGAACTCCCAACACACCCCTTTTGCCCGATTGGCCGGTTGCCCCTGGGTAGAGGGACCCCCGGCCCCCCCCTGAAAAAACTGCCCTGGCGCCCTAGCCGCTGTCATTAGGCATAACCAGAGGTTCATGTCCTTCTGATTCCAGCGCAAGTCAGGCCTAACCGCCATCCTCTGGTGAAACTGTTCGTCGTACCGTAGCCACGCCGAACCCCCATAAACCCTGTGGGCCTTCCCGGTCGCATTCTGGTAAATAAATAACCCCGAACAGAACTCCGGCTTCTTTTCCCCCAACACACAGGCCAAGATGCTAAATGCCTGCAACCAGTTGGCGAAAGTGCGCGGGATCAAGCGATACCTGCGCCTTTCCTCCTCTTCCTTCTTGGACTCGTCAGGCTTCCCCCTATCCAAATTAAATTTTTCTAACGGAAGGAGAGAAAAAATTTCAACATACTCACCCTTCCATATTTTCTCCCTGACCTCCGGCTTGAGATGGGTCCCTAACGATGCCTCATAACAGACGTATACTTCGCACTTTGCCGCATCTGCTAAGCGAATTATCTCCTGTCTGGTGACCGCATCCCCCCTTTTTCCACAGCCGCCCCAGGCGTTACCACGCTCGCTGTAGCCACCACGGGGGCCACCACCGGCGGGGGCACCGACGCCACCACCTGTGGGGCCGCCGCTGCCACCACTGCACTAGGCCCCACCCCCGCGGGAGCAACCAACGCCGCAGCCGGACCAGGCACCGCCCCCCCCCGCGGTTTCAAACTTGCCCACTAATTCCTTTATGCCTGCCAAAAATCCCGCAAACCCCCCCAAGTCCATCCCCCCTCCCCCAACGAGCCAGGGGACAAGGCACCGCCCCCCGCCGCCCCTTCCCCCCCAGCTACCCCTAGGCCCGACACATCCAACCCCTCATTGAAAATAGTAGGTGAAACGGACTTACCATGCTGCCTAGGGATTGGGCCACTAGCCGAACATCCCGTCTCCACCCCCCTCCTGGGGGGGGGGGGGGGGAGATCCTCCTCGGACTCGCTCAGCTCCTTCAGATCTCACCACAGCAGGCTCTTCGCCCTCCTCGGACAGCCAGCCAGGAGAAGGATCCCTGGCCGCCGCCGCCGCCAGCACGCGCGCCGGACCCGATCACTGATTTCCCCGTCACCTTCTGCTGGCCAGGGGGGGTGCCCCCAGCCCCAACGCCTCGAATGCTGCTGGTACCCGCGACCTCTCCATCCGTCCCATCAAGAACCAAACTGCAGGCCGCGGAGGTTGCAGGCCCTGCAGTCGCGTTTCTCGGCCTCCCACGCTGGGGGCCCGCTGACTCGGACTCCACACGCCGGGCGGGGGTAGGGGCCGCCCCAGGGCTGACAGAGCGGCCGCCCGCCGAGCCCCGTCCACGAGGGGGATTCCTCCCGGTCTCCCCCCTTCCCGGTAACGCTGCCCGTTTTGCGGGGACTCCCGATTGAACGGTGGGCTCTAGGCGACGCATCGGGGGAGAAGCGCTCCAGGGGACGGGACCTCCGAGCGCGTCCCAATTCCCGCCCCCTCAGTACCTGACGCCGTCGGCCCCCCAAGAATCGGCCGCAGCTGCTCCTGCAGCCAATCCGGGCCATGGATCGCCGCCTCGGCTTGAAGTTGGGCCCAGATGCTGGCTAGATCCGACATGCCTCCTTCCCTAGCAACTTTCCTCCGCGCTGTGCTTACCCAGGGGGCGGGGACTTAACCTTTTATAGACTCCTCTCTCCGCCCTCTGGACGGCCAATCATTAATTTTGTTCCCCTGTTCACATAGTCATGTGCCCTCCTCCGATTCCCTGCGGTCCTAGCTCCGGGCTGTCTGTGTGTAAGTGGGAGTCCTGAATCTCCTGTAGTCCAAGGGAGGGGGCGAGCACGACACTCCACACCAGGGAGAAAGCCTTGCATTACTGTGTGGTTACAGACAGAAGAACAGGAAGTGAGGATTTCTCAGAAGAAATAACGACTTTTAAAAGCAAAAATCGAAGGATGAGGTAAGTGAAGGAGGACTGCACTAAGGTAAAGGAAGCTATTTATGGAAAAAAAAAATTGTACCTTTACAACCCCTTTTAAGATGCATTGCTTGCCAATTTTAGTCAGATTCAATAGTATTCCTACACAGGCAAGTGTGCAGAACCTTTTCAAATAATTCTGTGCAATACAACCTTTTTGTGTTGCATTGCATGTTGGCACCACAGAACACTATAATTCAGGGCTATTCAGGCAAGGGTGATGCCAGTAAAACCAAGTCATTTGTTTGGCTACCGTCTTAATTGGCCCTAGTATGTGCATGTATGATTGTGAGCCGTTTGAAAACAGGGACTGATGTGAATGTACAATATACAGTATCTCACAAAAGTGAGTACACCCCTCAGATTTTTGTAAATATTTTATTACAGTGAAACCTTGGACTACCAGCATAATCCGTTCCAGGAGAATGCTTGTAATCCAAAGCACTTGCATATCAAAACGAGTTTCCCCACAGAAGTCAATGGAAACAAAATAATTTGTTCCACATTGACTTCTATGGCATGCAATACCGCTAGAGGTCAGGGGGCACCAGAGAGACTGGGAAATACTGGAATGGAGTATTTGAGTGTTTCCGAGTATTACCGAACGACTGATCGTTTTTATCGGCTCATGCGCCCCCCTGGCCAAATGCGGTACTGCACACCGCAGAGGCTTGAATACTGCTCATTTTGCGAGACACTCGCAAACTGAGTCAGAATTTAAAAAATTCCTCGTATTGGAAAACGTTCTTTAACCGCGTTACTCGCAATTCAAGGTTCCTCTGTGACAACACTGAAGAAATTATACTTTGCTACAATGTAAAGTAGTGAGTGTATAGCTTGTATAACAGTGTAGATTTGCTGTCCCCTCAAAATAACTCAGCCAGCCATTAATGTCTAAACCGCTGGCAACAAAAGTAAGTACACCCCTAAGTGAAAGTGTCCAAATTGGGCCCAAAGTGTCAATATTTTGTGTGGCCACCATTATTTTTCAGCACCTCCTTAACGTGCTTGGGCATGGAGTTCACCAGAGCTTCACAGGTTGTCACTGGAGTCCTCTTCCACTCCTCCATGACATCAGGGAGCTGGTGGATGTCAGACCTTGCGCTCCTCCACCCAGGCATGTACTGGCGATCGGGACTTTCCCGGTGGGCCAGTTTCAGCAGCCGCCTATTGAATCGGAGGTCCGCGGCGATCTAACCATCACTGACAACTGGCCCCGATGGGTAGATCAAGATTTAGCCAGCAGAGTAGAGCAGGAAGCATCTGTAATAAGTTCTCTCTCGTCAAGCTGCTCCCCGGCGGCCCCTCTCTTCTCGTCCATCCCCATTTGCTTGTGACATCTGGGATGGACGAGAAGAGGGGGCCGCCAGGGTGCAGAGTGACATATGAGAGAACTTATTATACGCGCTTCCTGCGCTACTCTGCCTAGTAAACGCTGTGCCCTGACGTGCCCCGATGTGCCATAATGTGCCCCGTTTCCTGATGTGTCCCATATGCTTTAATGTGCCCTGATGTACAATGCCCTGAACCCTGATGTGCTATGACCTGTGATGTGCCCTGTACATAGTCAGGTTTGAAAAAAAAAAAAAAATAAGGACTTAAGACTTACCGGTGATGGTATTTCTAAGAGCCTTTTAGGACAACCATGGAGAGAGAGCGCAGCTCCGCCTCTTCATTAGGAAACACATGCTGATCCTTTAAAACCCTCCTCTTCCCACCATGGCCTCAGTTATTGTGGTCCGACTCTTTCGGCCCAAGAGACTGCAGTTGATCTTGTTGAGTGTGCAACAATACCTGAGGGAGGCACAACTTTGGCTTTATAGGCTTCTGTAATTGCGAGTTTAAACCATCTTCCTAGCGTACTTTTGGACTCTCTCCCCCTTACAGGGACCTGAAAAAGTTATGAAAAGAGCATTTGATTTTCTGAATTCTCTGGTGACTGAAAGAAACTGCAGACACCTTTTCACATCTAAAGTATGAAATGCTTCTTCTACAGCATTAGAAGGGTTTGAAGAAAAAGTTGGTAAAACCATTTCCTGCGACCGATGGAATTTTGGAAGAAAGGCGGGATCCGTCTAAAAAAATCCTTAGAAAAAGGTTCAGTAATGGCCAGAGCTTGGAGCTCACCAACTCTTCTTGAAGTAATGGCCACCAAAAAAAATGTTTTGAGAAATACAGTTTTCAAAGTATCTTCTAAAGGTTAAAACGAAGCTCCCGTTAATCTTTGTAAAACTGATAAAGTCCCAACTGGGAAAACTTGAGGGTCACTAAAAAATAAATAAAAAAAAAAAAAAAAAAAAACCCAAGGGTTCCCTGGACAGTTTTCAAAACAGAAAGAGCCACTACCTGCATTTTTAAGGTGCTGGCTGCAAGTCCCATGGAGAAATTCTAGAGCTGAAACCACTCTTGGTTTGAAAAACTTTGGAAGACCACCAAGAATTATATTTCTTCCATACTTTAGGTAAATAGATCTCGTTACCTCCTTCCTACAAGACAGTTCTTACTACTTTGTCGGACAAACCTTTGTTTTTTAGAATGTCTTCAGAAACCAAGCACTTGGTGTAACCTGTGTTTCTGGATGACACACAGAGCCCTGTGTTAGAAGGTCCTTCCTGGACGGTAACTTCCACGGAGGTTTTACGGCCAGATTCAATACGGTTGCGAACCAAGGCCTTTTTGGCCAAAAGGGAGTAAATCAGAATTAGGTTTGCTTTTTCGTCCCTGAATTTCCTTAGGACCAACGGGATTAGGGGAAAGGGGGGGGGGAAGCGTAGCACAGCTGGTAATCCCAAGGATGGGCTAGAGCATCTATGCCCATTGCCTGGTCCGCTCTGGAGAGAAAAGAACTCCTGGACCTTTGAATTTTGTTGGCTGGCAAAAAGGTCCCCCATTCCTTGGAGATCATGTTGAATATCTCCTGATTCAGACTCCATTCTGCTTCTACTACTCTCCTTCTGCTCAGAAGGTCTGCCAACAGATTTGGGACCCCTTTAGGTGAATCGCTGACAGAGGTCACGTTTTGCTCCGCCCAGGACAATAACTGGTTGGCTAGTTCCATCAAAACTTGGCTCCTGGTCCCACCTTGTTTGGTCACATAGGCTACTGCTGTTGTGTTGTCTGACAAGATTTGTACATGACGACCCTTCAGCATCTGTTGAAAAGCCAGGAGACCGATAAAAATGGCTTTTAGTTCCTGCCAATTTGAAGACCTCCTTGCCTCCAATTTGGACCAGGACCCTTGTGCGGTTTGCCCGTCCAGGTGAGCTCCCCATCCCCACGAACTTGTGTGTTGTCAGGCGCTTGTACGAAGGAAGAACCCATGAGACCCTTCGTCAGATTGGAAAGATCTCTCCCACCACCGGAGGGCCCGTTTTACTCTTGATGTTGGTTTGAAATGTTTTTCCAGCGATTCCTGGTGAGACCACACTTGTAGGATGTTCCTGTGTAGGGGTCTGAAATGTAACCTCGCCCATTGGACAGCAGAAATCGAAGTCGTGAGCTGGCCTAGAACTGCCATGGCCGTCCGTATTGACACAGATTCGTCTGGATCTGACTTACTGCGGTAACGATTTTCTCCATCTTTTCCTGAGGGAGAAACACCTTCTGGAGGACTGAATTGATGGTGTAACCGAGAAACCTTGTCTCCTGTGCAGGGTTTAGGTTTGACTTTTCTAGATTCAATAGCCACCCTAGGCTCTTGAGACTGGGACACCTGAAGATTTGCCACCAGCTGATCTTTTGAATCTGCAAAATACAGGTCGTCCAAATATGGAACCACCGAGACCCCCCCCCCTCAGCTTGAGGGCTTCTTTACTAGAAAAATGTGGGAGTAAAACCCCTTTTCCCTCCCGTTTTGGGACCTGGATAATAACTTCCTGTTTCAGATCCTTTAACAGGCTCATCATAGCAGAAGCTTTTTCCTGATCCCTTGGCAGGGCTGCAACATAAAACCTGCATGGAGGGCATTCTGAGAATTCCAGGTTGTACCCTTGTGCAATAATGTTTACAAAGGGACTTTTGGCCAATTGGTTTCATTGAAAAAAGAAAGCGGACAATCTTCCCCCCACTGGAGTCAGATTGTCATTTGTCTTTTGGGGTTTGATTGGGGGGGGGGGATTTGAAAATTCCTCCTCTTCCCCTACCCTTTTGTGAAACCCAGCGTTTTTTGTTCTCTATTTTTGTAGGTTTGTTGAAAAGCACGAAAATTCTTTTTAATAGGTTCTTTTTTGGCAGGGAAGCCCTTTTGGTGGGTTTTCTGTCCAAAACTTTTTCTAGATCTGGCCCAAAAAGTAAATCCCCTGAAAAGGGTAAACCGCAGAGTTTGATTTTAGAGGCCGTGTCTCCTGTCCAGGTTTTAAGCCATTCTGCATGCCTGGGTGAATTTACTAAGGCAGAAGATCTAGCTGCCATCTTGATCGATTCAGCCATGTACCCGATTGATTTTAAAATCAGGGGAAAAGATTCCAATATATCTTTTCTTGGTGTGCCTGCTTCTACATGGCTCATCAGTTTTTCCACCCAGCACTCTTCTTGCCACCACTGTGGAAGCCATAGTGGGTTTAAGACTGAGTGACGTAGAATCCCAAGCTTTTCAGCAGGGAGTCTGCCCTTTTATCCATGGCGTCCTTCAATACCCCCATGTCCTCAAAGATCCGTGCATCGTGACACCTGGGAGAAAGCCGCATCTACTCGTGGCTTCTTATTCCAGACTTCGGAATCCTTATCTTCAAAGGGGAATCTCTTTAGGCTTTTAGAAAATAAAGGACCTTTCCACTCTTAATTTGATCCGATACTACTTTGTGGAATGGGAACACTGTCTGGAATCATCCAGCCCCTGGTACTTTGTCGTGAAGAGACAATTGTACCTTTTCTTCTTGAATTTCAAGTGTAGTATGAATTGCACTCAGAAGATCGTCCACTTCGTCTAAAGAGACTTTGTATCTGGAACTTCTGCTATCCTCTCCCGCCTCATCTGAATCTGAGCGAAGAGTACTTGTCCCTTTATCCCCTGAATCTTCAAACTCTTTAGAGGTGGAGGCTTTTGGGCTGGGTGGGGATTGCTGGGGTTCAGATTGTACTGCTGGGCTGTGAACCAACATGGATTTAACTGAACTCAGAACTTGTGAGTTCTCGCACTGAGGAAAACAAATCCTTATATTGCTGGCATGTCTCTTCCTCCACCAGCTCCCTGATACATGTTCTGCACATTGCCTTCTGCCATGTATCCCCAAGAGGGTTCTTGCAGGAAGGACCCTTCATTTGAGTTGGTGGTTTTTTAGTTTTCAGTTTTTCCTGAAGAAAACAGAGGAGAGATGTCCCACTGAATGATTTTTTTAAAAAGAAAGAAAACCACCACCAAACCAAAGGAAAACACCATAATAAAACAATTCGCCACCACAAGTGCAAGCTGACAGGGACCGAGAAACGTTCAACTGACCCTGCAGCACAGGCTCCTTTAAGGAGGACAATCCAACAAACATTAAGTCCATAAGGTAAAGAATAAAGGCACCATTGTACCCTCTTACCTGAGCGGTGTCTGGGGCGCCTGTCTCCGCTGTCGATCCCTCCTCCATCGCAATAGGGAAAGCAGCTGGGACCATCTGATTTTTAAATTTCCCGGGTCCGGCGTCAGAGATGGCCGGAACACGCCGCTCTATAGGCCTGTTTTCCTAGCCTCTACGTTCCAAGCGGTGTGGACCAAGCGCCGCCACACAACTGTGTGATGTCACCTGCCTGCCAGGACCTGGAACCGCCATGCGGAGACTGCTACCGCAGCGACACACTGCCCGGCCACCTGAGCCCAAGTCTACAGACCCCGGGCTCTACATCGCTGACTTCCTGCAGAGCCTTGGCTGCCACTGAGCATGGAAAGGCTGAGGACTCCGGAACACCCCCCCATTCGCCACAGGGGGGGGGCTGGGATGGCCGCTGCACACGAGGCAGAAAACTAAGAAAAGGTAAGCGCACACCTCTCCCCTTGGAGAGAGCGCAGCTCCTCTGGCACACATGTACTTCCACCATGGCGGAGGAAACACAATAACTGAGGCCATGGTGGGAGGAGGGTTTTAAAGGATCAGCATGCGTTTCCTAATGAAGAGGCGGAGCTGCACTCTAAGGTTGTCCTGAAAGGCGAGTTGAGAAAAGATATATCTCCAATTAGGACATGCTTTGCAAGCACAACAAACACATTCCCTAGTAACATCGTCATCACCCATGATGAAGGAAGTACTGGGAATGGATGTATAGGGAACTGCCATCTACGGTCCAGGACCATACCTCTGAGATGCCGCAGTAAATGGGCAGAAGATATAGGGGACATGGATCAGAACCAGTGGGAAAGGGCCTTAGAATCCATTTCAGTATTAGATATCTGCGACTCAGATTAATCACAACTATTTATTTTGCATAGGGCATATAGAACACCAGTGCAGTTGCATAGGTGGGGGGGAGACAAAGGGGATTTTATACACCCAATGTCAAAAAAAAAAAAAAAACACTTGCCTACTGGGCACTTCCCTCCCCATTTGTCTGAGCTTTTTCAACCTGAAAGTTACAAGATCCTTGGCTCCACTTTAAGAGCAACTATAAGTGTGGCACAGTGTGTTCATGCTGTAACCATATTTTGGGTGGAAATCATTTTCATTCCTCAAAGAATTTGCAATCGACTCCTATAATTGCAAAACCCACTTTACAATTGTAGCCTATGCCACGTTTAGTATGAGGGCAGGACTAAAAGGTGCCTTTAGGATTGTTTTTTTTTTATTTATTTTTTATTTTTTTAACGTGTGGAGAAGAACCAGTCAGCTAATGTAGCACAGTACTTCAATACATGACAGGGACAAGTCAGCTATGTGGGTTCAGGATAGAAGAGATACTTGCCCAAAAAGGGGTAGTGATGCGAGGCAGAGTGTCCATGAAGTCTACGCAATAGGTCTATGAAACCTGTTGATAAAACTGCCTTGTCGCTCCCCCTTACATTGCAGTCTCCTCAAACTGCTTACATACTCTCCAGTCACTATACCATGTGTTATGTTTAGTGACCATGTCACCCAACTTCAGGATAAAGACACTTATGTAAGAAGGGGGGGGGTTTGTGAATTTTGACATTTATACAGCATAGTTTAAACTCTGAGCCCCCATTAAAGATTAGGGCGCCGCTTTTAGCCTCTAAAATAAAATGGGTGGTCAGATTAAAGCTTATGTTGGTGGTAAACAGCCTGCAAACTGAACACAGGTCAACTCACTCATCCTACACACCAGTGCCTGAAACTTGCCAAATAGGCTACCAGCTGCACACAAACACTGCCTGACCTCAAACCTCTCCCAATGTTCCCCACTTCAGCAGCACTCCTTCACTAAACCAATGCACCCTACTGTGTTCAGCTTAGCAGCACTTGTTTGCCCTCTTGCTAGTACACCATTAAGTGACAACAGAATTAAAAACCTCAACTGATTGTAATTTTCCAGAACCACACATAGACAGATTTGCTTTAGGTCACCAACAGAACGTATATCTTGCTGTTTATTATAATACACACACCACTCAAGAAGCCATGCTAAATTGAAAAATATTTATTAACATAGTAGCAAAGTTACAGGTAGCAAGTCATGGCCAAGCAGATTAGGTTTAAGGCACGCCACAGCTGGATTTGTTTAGTAGATCATTCTATAGAAGAAAAAAAAAAAAAAAAAAAAGTCTTTAAGATTTTGCCACAGTAGGTTGAATTAAATATACAAATTGCATGCGACATCAGCTTTTTAACAATTGCAAGTCAAGATTAGCAAAACTATGTGTTCAAGAACATATAAAAGGTTTATATCATCCTTTGTAATGTTTATTGGGTAGGCTAGATCACAATACCAGCTACAGCCAGGTCCTCGGTGCGTACTACAACGCACATAAAGAGGATCTGGACCCACCTTGTAATGCAAGATGGGGGGGACCCCACATACCATAGTGAACCAGATTCCTGTAAACATCATTCCAGGCTAGTCAGGGTTCTAATCTGGGCAACAAAAGCCAGTACGAGATTACAATACTTCTAACACAAGGAGGCTTAGAAGCCCATTTCCTGCCAAGAGTTAAATGGGAAAAAATATATATATATATATATATATATATATATATATATATATATATATATATATATATATATATATATATATATATATATATATATTTTGCTGGAAAGACTTTAGTGTCACAGAAGAAACTTGTTTACTAATCTGATTTTTTTTTTTTTTTTTTTTTTAAAGGCAGTCTGGCATAACGATTTGAGTTTCTCCCCCCCCCCCCCCCCATTTGAGTTACTAATCCAGAGTTGGCTCATTTACTGAACTAGATAACGCATGCTGTGCCAATTGAATGCCACAGCTACACCTCATTTACCAACTACCATATTTTATCAAAAGGTTGAGAAAAAAAAAATAAAAAATCACATGTACAGCACTACATTCAGTTGCTTAAAAGTAGAAGCAGAAAAGGAAACATCTCCCCCCTCCATCTACTCTAACCAAAACTAGATGGGGAGAAGTGTGCACAACACCCCAACCCCTCACCTTTAGTTACACATACTCCTGTTCAATCAACTTTTTGTATGCATCTGCGCAGTACCTATTTCTAGTTCAAATATGTAACAAACATTTGTGTACCTTTGTGTGCATGAGGCACAAGTCACACACTTTTTCAAGCTGCAGTGTGCAAGAGGCCCAACAGTGCTAAAGCAAAAACTACAAGATACTGGATTTCTGACCTGCAGAAGTTTTCTGCTCTTCATTGATTGGCTCAATTTCTCCATTTTGTATTTGTGCCTCATTGGCTGGTGGGTCCTAGGAGGAAAAAAATAAATAAAAGTCAGATGATTTAGAGAAGTTCTGCTTTGAGGTTACCCAGCTTTTAAGCTACAACTTAAGCAAAGTCACCCACTCAGAATCTTATAAAGTGCTACATTTAGTTAACCAGTATGATTTATAACCAGTATGATTTATAGTTGGAAACGCAACTAAAGTGAAATTTTAGACAGCCATTCAAGACCTCACTTTGTTTGCATCCCCTCAAACTAGTTTTACTCTAGAGAGGGGAACACACCTAAAGTAAAGCCACATTTCTGCTCTCCTCTATCCCAGCACAGATGTCCTGTGAGCTCCTGTCTTTAGCCATCTGTGTTCCTGTCTTCAGCCAATGGTGGGATGATGCAACCCACACAGGCGTTAACCTCTGAGTTCTGGTTCACACATGCGAGATTGGATGAGATTTGCAGTGCAAATCGCATGCAATTTCAACCATACAGAAAGTATGGCTGATATCACATTTTGGACCAAACTTGCACAGGACCTTTTTTTGGTCCACACCAGAATAGGATCACACCTATTCAATTCATGTCCAAACTGAGTTTGCAGTGCGATATGCAAGCTATAATGGGGGTCATTAACATTGTAATGACAATCCCAGCAGTTTTCATATGGCAGTGTGAACTGCCGTGCAAGTGAGGTGCAATGTGTGAACCCGAAGTGGATTTGCCCAAGCATCTTAGACTGACTTTTCCCACCTGTAGCCTGTAAACCCTGGTTTCTTGGTAGTCGCTTCTGTTTGTGTGACATGTACAGAACATGGCAGTGTTTTGTTTAAGTTTTGCTACTCACTTGTGTAGATTCCTTCAGCATCAACATGCCATCCTTCTCTTCTACTTCCAAATCACTTTCAGTGTCATTTTTGGATCGGTTTTCTTCACTGTCAGAGTTGGAAAACTTACTGGGCTAGAGACAATTAGAACACTTATTGACCAAAATATACCAGAGATCAGTGTCATGAGAGAAATGTGATCTACCTTCTAGAGGCATTTGTCTTCCTCATGACTCAATTGAAGGTAAAGCATAGATAACAGTATAAACAATGGCATCCTTCCATAAGGAGAAAAAAAAAAAAAAAAAACTTTGCGCTTCCACCAGATAATAAATGTGCAAATAAGCTGTCCAATATAAAATGTGAAAGTCAAGTTCTCATATAGTCCTTTTGATAGAATTTTATGCCATCACCACCTCAGTAGGTATACATGTGGATCAACATCCAATATGGGTTAGGTGGTCTATCCCTCCAGAGACTCCTCAGATAGAGATCCTGACGTAGACAAAAAGCCTTTAATAGTCTAGCATCATTAAAATAGATAATTAAAATAACTGCTTACATACCAATACAGCAAGCTGTGCACAAATAGAGAACGATATTTTAAGACTCATGTCACTTCCAGTCTTCTGTGTACTCCGACCACACCCTAAATTACGCGACTTCAGTCCCCTGAAGAAGTCACGTGATGCGTAGGGTGTGGCCAGAGTAGACAGACCAGAAGTGACACAAGAGGCGGAAAACACTGTTTTTATCCATTTGTGCACAGCTTGCTGTAGTGAGATGCAGTTATTTTATAATGGTACTACACTATTGGAGGCTTTTTGTCTACTTCATCTCCATACGCAAGTCGGGATGGATGACCACCTAACCCATATTGTATACCCAAAGGCTCATGTTGTATACCCAATTAGGTGAGAGTTCTGTGAGCACTGAGGTGTTGGTGAAAGCTAGCAGCTTCTATGGGATTATCCTATCAAAAAGGATCAACTACATGAAAGAAAAAAAAAAAAAAAACACACTTGACTCATGTAAAAAAAATATATATATAAAAAATGTTTTATTAAATAAATCGGACAGCTTATTTATAAACCACTGACAGCATTGTTTGGGCATAGTCACTTTTATTTTATGTTATATACACCTACGCATTAGGAAATAGGAAACTTTAATATCTTTTTTATCCCTTCATAATGCCTTTAACACCAGTGGAGTATTTTTGGATTTCACAACAGAGCAAGTTAATTTTGTAAATAACTTGCCTCATATGTAGGGTCATCCTCTTGATCCTCATCTGGTAGGTCTTCAGCCATAAAGGTTACCCAACTGTGATACTCCTCTTCGACCTCAATGTCATCTTGTTTTCGCTTGCTCCCTTTCCCATGTGGCTTTAAAGGAGATTTCCTAATCTCTGTAAGTAAAAGCTTCTGTTTGTACACTTTCCATATTGCATTACTCCCATCCCCTAGTCATGCATTTCCTGCGACCGGTGGCATTTTGGAAGAAAGGCGGGATCTGTCTGAAAATATCCTTAGAAAAGGTTCAGTAATGGCCAGAGCTTGGAGCTCACCAACTCTTCTTGCTGAAGTAATGGCCACCAAAAAAAATGTTTTGAGAAATAGTTTTCAAAGTATCTTCTAAAGGTTAAAACGAAGCTCCCGTTAATCCTTGTAAAACTGATAAGTCCCAACTGGGAAAACTTTGAGGGTCACTAAAATAAAAAAAAAAAAACCAAGGGTTCCCTGCACAGAGTTTTCAAAACAAACAGAAAGAGCCGCTACCTGCATTTTTAAGGTGCTGGCTGCAAGTCCCTTTTCCATTCCCTCATGGAGAAATTCTAGAGCTGAAACCACACTCTTGGTTTGAAAAACTTTGGAAGAACACCAAGAATTATATTTCTTCCATACTTTAGGTAAATAGATCTCGTTACCGCCTTCCTACAAGACAGTTCTTACTACTTTGTCGGACAAACCTTTGTTTTTTAGAATGTCTTCTTCAGAAACCAAGCACTTAGGTGTAACCTGTGTTTCTGGATGACACACAGAGCCCTGTGTTAGAAGGTCCTTCCTGGACGGTAACTTCCACGGAGGTTTTACGGCCAGATTCAATACGGTTGCGAACCAAGGCCTTTTTGGCCAAAAGGGAGTAAATCAGAATTAGGTTTGTTTTTCGTCCCTGAATTTCCTTAGGACCAACGGGATTAGGGGAGGGGGGGGGAAGCATAGCACAGCTGGTAATCCCAAGGATGGGCTAGAGCATCTATGCCCATCGCCTGGTCCGCTCTGGAGAGAAAAGAACTCCTGGACCTTTGAATTTTGTTGGCTGGCAAAAAGGTCCCCCATTCCTTGGAGATCATGTTGAATATCTCCTGATTCAGACTCCATTCTGCTTCTACTACTCTCCTTCTGCTCAGAAGGTCTGCCAACAGATTTGGGACCCCTTTAGGTGAATCGCTGACAGAGGTCACGTTTTGCTCCGCCCAGGACAATAACTGGTTGGCTAGTTCCATCAAACCTTGGCTCCTGGTCCCACCTTGTTTGGTCACATAGGCTGCTGCTGTTGTGTTGTCTGACAAGATTTGTACATGACGACCCTTCAGCATCTGTTGAAAAGCCAGGAGACCGATAAAAATGGCTTTTAGTTCCTGCCAATTTGAAGACCTCCTTGCCTCCACTTTGGACCAGGACCCTTGTACGGTTTGCCCGTCCAGGTGAGCTCCCCATCCCCACGAACTTGTGTGTTGTCAGGCGCTTGTACGAAGGAAGAACCCATGAGACCCTTCGTCAGATTGGAAAGATCTCTCCCACCACCAGAGGGCCCGTTTTACTCTTGATGTTTGAAATGTTTTTCCAGTGATTCCTGGTGAGACCACCCTTGTAGGATGTTCCTCTGTAGGGGTCTGGAATGTAATCTCGCCCATTGGACAGCAGGAATCGAAGTCGTGAGCTGGCCTAGAACTGCCATGGCCGTCCGTATTGACACAGAGATTCGTCTGGATCTGACTTACTGCGGTAACGATTTTCTCTATCTTTTCCTGAGGGAGAAACACCTTCTGGAGGACTGAATTGATGGTGTAACCGAGAAACCTTGTCTCCTGTGCACGGTCTAGGTTTGACTTTTCTAGATTCAATAGCCACCCTAGGCTCTTGAGACTGGGACACCTGAAGATTTGCCACCAGCTGATCTTTTGAATCTGCAAAATACAGGTCGTCCAAATATGGAACCACCGAGACCCCCCCCCCTCAGCTTGAGGGCTTCTTTACTAGAAAAATGTGGGAGTAAAACCCCCTTTTCCCTCCCGTTTTGGGACCTGGATAATAACTATCTGTTTCAGATCCTTTAACAGGCTCATCATAGCAGAAGCTTTTTCCTGATCCCTTGGCAGGGCTGCAACATAAAACCTGCATGGAGGGCATTCTGAGAATTCCAGGTTGTACCCTTGTGCAATAATGTTTACAAAGGGACTTTTGGCCAATTGGTTCCATTGAAAAAAGAAAGCGGACAATCTTCCCCCCACTGGAGTCAGATTGTCATTTGGGGTTTGATTTGAGGGGGGGGATTTGAAAAGAATTCCTCCGCTTCCCCTACGCTTTTGTGGAACCCAGCGTTTTTTGTTCTCTATTTTTGTAGGAAAATTCTTTAACAGGTTCTTTATTGGCAGGGAAGCCCTTTTGGTGGGTTTTCTGTCCAAAACTTTTTCTAGATCTGGCCCAAAAAGTAAATCCCCTGAAAAGGGTAAACCGCAGAGTTTGATTTTAGAGGCCGTGTCTCCTGTCCAGGTTTTAAGCCATTCTGCATGCCTGGGTGAATTTACTAAGGCAGAAGATCTAGCTGCCATCTTGATCGATTCAGCCGATGCATCAGCCATGTACCTGATTGATTTTAAAATCAGGGGAAAAGATTCCAATATATCTTTTCTTGGTGTGCCTGCTTCTACATGGCTCATCAGTTTTTCCACCCAGCACTCTTCTTGCCACCACTGTGGAAGCCATAGTGGGTTTAAGACTGAGTGACATAGAATCCCAAGCTTTTCAGCAGGGAGTCTGCCCTTTTATCCATGGTGTCCTTCAATACCCCCATGTCCTCAAAGATCTGTGTGTCGTGACACCTGGGAGAAAGCCGCATCTACTCGTGGCTTCTTATTCCAGACTTCGGAATCCTTATCTTCAAAAGGGGAATCTCTTTAGGCTTTTAGAAAATAAAAGGACCTTTCCACTCTTAATTTGATCCGATACTACTTTGTGGAATGGGAACACTGTCTGGAATCATCCAGCCCCTGGTACTTTGTCGTGAAGAGACAATTGTACCTTTTCTTCTTGAATTTCAAGTGTAGTATGAATTGCACTCAGAAGATCGTCCACTTCGTCTAAAGAGACTTTGTATCTGGAACTTCTGCTATCCTCTCCCGCCTCATCTGAATCTGAGCGAAGAGTACTAGTCCCTTCATCCCCTGAATCTTCAAACTCTTTAGAGGTGGAGGCTTTTGGGCTGGGTGGGGATTGCTGGGGTTCTCGCACTGAGGAAAACAAATCCTTATATTGCTGGATGTCTCTTCCTCCACCAGCTCCCCGATACATGTTCTGCACATTGCCTTCTGCCATGTATCCCCAAGAGGGTTCTTGCAGGAAGGACCCTTCATTTGAGTTGGTGGTTTTTTAGTTTTCAGTTTTTCCTGAAGAAAACATAAAGAGGAGAGATGTCCCACTGAATGATTATTTTTAAAACGAAAGAAAACCACCACCAAACCAAAGGAAAACACCATAATAAAAACAATTCGCCACCACAAGTGCAAGCTGACAGGGACCGAGAAACGTTCAACTGACCCTGCAGCACAGGCTCCTTTAAGGAGGACAATCCAACAAACATTAAGTCCATAAGGTAAAGAATAAAGGCACCATTGTACCCTCTTACCTGAGCGGTGTCTGGGGCGCCTGTCTCCGCTGTCGATCCCTCCTTCATCGCAATAGGGAAAGCAGCTGGGACCATCTGATTTTTAAATTTCCCGGGTCCGGCGTCAGAGATGGCCGGAACCGGAAGACGCCGCTCTATAGGCCTGTTTTTCTAGCCTCTACGTTCCAGGCGGTGTGGACCAAGCGCCGCCACACAACTGTGTGTGATGTCACCTGCCTGCCAGGACCTGGAACCGTCATGCGGAGACTGCTACCGCCAACACCAGCGCTACCACTAGGCGGACTAAGCGACCGCTTAGGGCGCCCTGCCACCTAGGGCGCCCAGCGGCTGGTTTTTGTTCTGCCGCACTGTCTGCCACAGCGCTTGCACACAATCCACAAGCAGTCTGACATGTCAAGCAGCGCCGCCGCCAGCCTCCCCCCCCCCAGCACAGCACGTCAGGGACAGTCTGCTACCTCCTCCACTTTCTCATCACACATCGCCCGCTACCCCCCCTGCGATCAGCCCCGAGCCCATCACAGCTCCTGCGACCCGTAGAGACTACACTTCCTCCGTGTACCATGTGACAGGGGGTGTGGCCGCTCCTCTCTCCTCCGGCTTTCAGTTAGTGTGCCTGGCGCGGGTTATTGGGAGGAGCATCCCCGGGGATCGGTGTGGTGGTCGGGAGGTAGGTGCAGGGTGGAGGAGTTTCCAGGGATGGAGGAGGCGTCGCTGTTTGTGCAGGTGTCACTGATGTATAAATATGGTGTAGTCAGACCATCTGCTTTCACTTGGCTGCACCCCCCTCTCCTTTCCACCTGACTATCTCTCCACCTGGCTCATCCCCCCCCACCTGGCTCACCCCCCCCACCTGGCTCATCCCCCCCCACCTGGCTCACCCCCCCCACCTGGCTCATCCATCTGACTTATCCCCCACCTGACTCATTCATCCACCTGGCTCATCCCCCCCACGGCCCCACCTGACTCATCCATCTACCTGGCTCATCCTCCGCCTCACTCATCTATCCACCTGGCTCATCCCCCCCACCTGGCTCATTCATCCACCTGGCTCATCCCCACGCCTGACTCATCCATCTACATGGCTCATCATCCCCCTCCCACCTGGCTCATCCCCCTCCCACCTGGCTCATCCATCCACCTTACTCATCCCCCCCACCTGGCTCATCCATCCACCTGACTCATCCCCCCCCCCCCCACCTGACTCATCCCCCCCCACCACCTGACTCACCCCCCCCCACCACCTGACTCAATCCCCCCCCCACCTGACTCATCCATCCACCTGTCTCGCCCCCCCCCACCTGGCACATTCATCCACCTGTCTCATCCCCACGCCTGATTCATCCTCCCACCTGACTCATCCATCTACATGGCTCATCCTCAGCCTCGCTCATCCCCCCCCACCTGGCTCATCCATCCACCTGGCTCATACCCCCCACCTGGCTGCACCCCCTCTCCTGTCCACCTGTCTCCATCCCTCCACCAGGAGTTCTGATGCTAAAATAATTGTTTTTATTTTTTTGGGGGGGGGGCGCAAGTAGCTGGTCTCGCCTAGGGTGCAAAATAGTCTAGCACCGGCCCTGGCTACCACAGCGACACACTGCCCGGCCACCGGAGCCCAAGTCTACGGACCCCGGGCTCTACATCGCTGACTTCCTGCAGAGCCTTGGCTGCCACTGAGCATGGAAAGGCTGAGGACTCCGGAACACCCCCCATTCGCCACAGGGGGGGCTGGGATGGCCGCTGCACACCAGGCAGAAAACTAAGAAAAGGTAAGCGCACACCTCTCCCCTTGGAGAGAGCGCAGCTCCTCTGGCACACAACATGTACTTCCACCATGGCGGAGAAACACAATAACTGAGGCCATGGTGGGAGGAGGGTTTTAAAGGATCAGCATGCGTTTCCTAATGAAGAGGCGGAGCTGCACTCTAAGGTTGTCCTGAAAGGCGAGTTGAGAAAATATATATCTCCAATTAGGACATGCCTTGCAAGCACAACAAACACATTCCCTAGTAACATCGTCATCACCCATGATGAAGGAAGTACAGGCATACCCCACTTTTAAGTACACAACGGGACCAGAGCATGTATGTAAAGCGAAAATGTACTTAAAGTGAAACAATACCCTTTTTTACTTCTAGGGTGTAGTGAGGGGTCAGGGACTGTAGTGGGGGTGTCAAGAGCTGTAGTTGAGGTCTCAGGGGCTGTAGTGGGGGTGTCAGGGGCACACTGGAACAGAGCGGGCTATGCTCTCGGAGCTTCAGCTCCTACTGCGGCTGCAAAATGTTCGCACAGTACTTGTAAGGCACTTTACATACACTCGCAGGTATGTCCTTACTCGCGAGTGTATGTAAAGTGAGTGTACTTAAAGCGGGGTATGCCTGTACTGGGAATGGATGTATAGGGAACTGCCATCTATGGTCCAGGACCATACCTCTGAGATGCCGCAGTAAATGGGCAGAAGATATAGGGGACATGGATCAGAACCAGTGGGAAAGGGCCTTAGAATCCATTTCAGTATTAGATATCTGCGACTCAGATTAATCACAACTATTTTTCTCAAGTCGTCTTCCAGGACGGCACCTTGAGAGTAGACTGGCTCCACCTGACAGGAAACACAATCAGAAAGAGGTTTAAAAGCCCCGCCCCTCCCCGTGCACCTCAGTTATTGATTGTGTTTCCCCCAGCGAAACGGTTTATTATTTTCTTTGTAAGACCTAAAGCCTGGAGCTGGTGGTCCCCCTCCGGGTACTGAGCAGTGGGTCCTGGGAGGCCGTCCTTGCTTCAGCTAAGGGTGTAATGCCCGTCCCGGGGGGTTTTCCCCATGTGATAGGGGGGGGGGGGGGGGAAGAATTGAAAACAAATACCCCCCCTTTTCCTTTCTGTAGGAATCCCTGGGATAGTGGCTATCCCAGTACTCCTAATTGGCCATGTTCCCTCTCCTCCAGGACCCCTTACCTGCTGGGCGGGTGTGAGGGCTTCCTCAGCGTGGGCTCCGGTGTGCTGTCCTCCTGGGGACATTTTCGAATGGAGCCAGCAGTCGACGCCGCGTCACAGGCGGCGCGCGGTGATGACGAGTTTCCGCTTCCGGTCTTCACCAAGATGGCGGCCGCCAGCGGCGTCGGCTCCTCGCTGTTTACAGGGCTGCAGCAAGGAGGAGAGTGGCGCCTGTACGATTTCGCTATGGACCGCGAGGATCGTTCGTCAACCGCTGCCGAGGACACCGCCAAGGGTGAGTCTGCCTCACAATGTCAGGGGGGCATATTGGACTGGGTCCTCTCCCCCCCCCCCCTCCTCACACACTTGTATGGACTGTGATGTATTTTTCTCTCCCCTTACAGGGGAGGAAGTTTCTGCCCAGGGGGAAGCTGCTAATCTCTCTTTAAAACACACTTCCAAAACCAAGAGGTGTGGTAACTGTAGCGTTAAGCTGGCCGCAGATTACTCCAAACTTCTTTGTGCCAAATGCATACAAAAGCTTGCGGGAAAGGAAACTTCCCTTATGAAGGAATTCCTAACTGTCCAGTCCCAAATGCTTTCCACATTAAAGGAATTTAAGGACACCTTAAATAGGGATCCTGAGCCCCTAGCAGCCGGCCCCTCTTCTCAAGAGAGCTCATCCACCCCAGGGCCACGAGTTTCCAGGGCTAGGGAGTCTCTTCTATCCGATACCGAGGATTCAGAGGCTCCAGAAGATGGAGGGATTGATAGTCATACTGAGGATGAGGATGCCAGATCAGGCAAATACATTTTTTCTGCAGATGACATGGGGGGTCTGCTGTCTATGCCTCTGAGGGGATCCAGCAGCCAGCAGAGCTGGTGTCGGCTCAGGACAGAATGTACACCAGGGTCTAGCTAAACCCCAGCCAAAGGTTATCCCAGTCCATCAGTCGCTTAAAGATATAGTTCTGAGGGAATGGGCTGAGCCTGAAAAGAAGCTGCTAAGGTACAAGACCTGGAAGAGGCGCTGTCCCTTTGAGGAATTGGAAAATACATTTTTTAAAATTCCTAAATTAGATGCATCCCTAGCCCAACTCTCCAGGCAGTCTGACCTCTCGTTTGAGGATGCAGGGAACTTAAAGGATTCCTTAGACAGGCAGACAGACACCTCCCTTCGCAGGGCCTGGGAGGCTAATGCGGCCGCTCTGGGACCCGCTTTGGCCTCATCCTGCATCGCTAGGAATTCAGATACCTGGTTGACCAGACTTCTGGAGCATGTTCCTCAGACCTCCAAGTTTAAAGAAATTAGAGATTCTCTTACAGTCATAGGCAGCGCGGTGGCCTATCTAGCAGACGCATCGATTGAATCAGTCCGATCCTCTGCTAAGACGGGTGCTCTCGTCAACGCCGCCAGAAGGGCGGTATGGCTCAAGACGTGGGAAGGTGATCTTGCCTCCAAGACCCATCTATGTGCCCTGCCCTTTGAAGGCACTTCTCTTTGGGACAGGACTAGATCAAGCTCTAACAAGGGCCTCAGAAAAGGGGAAACGGTTCCCCCCAAAACCTAGACCTAACAGGAGAAGATTTTTTCGAGGCCCCCAGAATAAAAACCGACCTTCTGACCGAAGATCGGCCTTTAATAAACGATGGATCGCGGGAAAGGATAAGCCAAAAGGGGGTATCCTTTTCCCCGATCCCAAACCCGCAGGTAAGGACTCCAAGTGACTTAAGAGTCGGGGGAAGACTCTCCCAATTTTTTCCAGCCTGGGAGAGTATAACGCGGAGTCCTCACATTTTGCAAATAGTGAGGGAAGGTTACAAATTGGAATTCCGCCAACTTCCCCCCCCCAATATTTCTCCTCACTCATCTACCCCAAGATCCCCGATCCCCTCAAGGCAGCTGCCCTTCTGGGAAATGTGACAGATCTAGCTCAGCAGGGAGTCATAGTCCCAGTTCCGCTAGGACAACAGGGTCAGAGGGTGTACTCACATTTTTGTGGTGCCCAAACCTTCAGGGAAGTTTCGATTGATCATAAATTTAAGACCTTTAAATACCTTTCTCCTCTACAAGAAGTTCCGCATGGAAAACATTTACAGTCTCAAGGGACTGTTAGGAGTCTTTATGATAACCATAGACCTGAGGGACGCCTACCTCCATGTCCCAATCTTCTGGGACCATCAGAGGTTCCTCCGATTTGCCATTGCCTCCCCTCAGGGGATTCAGCACTGGCAGTTCACTGCACTCCCCTTTGGTCTGGCCTCCAGCCCAAGAGTTTTCACGAAAGTCCTGGCAGAGGTGGTCGCCTTTCTACACCTGAAAGGGATCTCCCTTGTCCCCTACCTGGACGACCTACTGCTTTTCAACCCCAGCCGAGAGCTTCTTCTCTCGGACCTGACCACCGTCCTGACTACTCTGGAAACTTTGGGATGGATTGTAAACAGAGAAAAATCTTCTCTCCTCCCAGAACAGAGAAAAATCTATCTGGGGTTCCTAATAGATTCCGTAGAGAAAAAGCTGGTTCTTCCCGAGGACAAGATCCAGAGACTCGGGTCAGTGGTCAGGTCCGTCATGGGTTCAATAGAAATTTCCATCAGGCAGATCATGAGGTTACTGGGACTGATGACCTCATGCATCCCAGCGGTCCCGTGGGCCCAGCTTCATTACAGAACCTGATGAAGACCCATTACTTATAAACTCAGGGTTATCCATACTGCCGGATGATTTCAAAAAGCTATGGTGAGAAAAATGGCATCTAGACACAGAATGATTTCACATCCTCACCTCTCTCGTCTCCAATCCCAACAGGAAGAACAAACCCCGCTGGTTCTTTATTTAAAACAGAGAATATCACAACATACGTACACACCCATCAATCCCTCCCCATCACCCTTGTAAGTCTTTTATTGGTCAATTCATATAGACGGGTGGTTTCTCCTCACGAGTTCATTTCAGCTCTTCCAAAAGTCACACAGGCTCCTTCTGGGGTCTGTAAAAGACAGGATGTGGGGGATGGGCAGAACTTCCTATAGAGAATCCACAATTGCTTATCCAAAGTGAAGTGTCCAGGAATGCAGGGGGGCTGGGGAAGCTTCTTCTTGAATGTCCGTTACAAGCCTCAAAGTGTATAGAAGGGAAATGAGAAGGCGGCTTGGGCACATTTGTGCTTGATAAAAAAAAAGTCTTTCAATGCTGGACTCGTAACTTTTAAAAATCATTATATATCATTCCTGATATAAATTCTTTAAGGAAAATAAGCAGTATACTAAAGAAATATTAACCGAAATACACTTTAATATTTCTAATCATAACATAAAATTTTCATTTTAGTTTCACGTCTATCACAAACCCTGCAGGCCTTCCTGCTCTCCTCCTGGGACGGGAAGGACTCATCCCTAGACTCCAGGGTCAGCATCCCGGAGTCTGTAAAATGCACACTGGGGTGGTGGCTCATTCCTCAGAATTTGGAGGAAGGCCTTCCATGGAACCAGACAAATCCTCTCAGGATAACCACGGATGCCAGCTCCTGGGGGTGGGGAGCCCACATGTCAGGTCTCCAGGCCCAGGGGTCCTGGAATCGACAACAAAGCAGGTCCTCTTCCAACTTCCGTGAATTATTAGCGGTCGGGAAGGCCTTGGAGGCGTTCGAGGAGAGAGTCATGAACCAAGAAATACAGATTCTCTCCGACAACGCAACCACGGTGGCGTTCATAAATCACCAGGGAGGCACCAGGTCCCGTTCCCTCCTAAGGCTGTCCTTAGAAATTCTGGGTTGGGCAGAACAGAGAGTCCTCTCCCTTTCAGCAATCCACATCAGGGGAGTCCCAAACCTAGAAGCGGACTTTCTAAGCCGCCAACCCATCCTCCAGGGGGAGTGGGAACTAAATTGAGAAGTCTTCGACTGGGTTCGACATAGTTTTGGCAACCCAGAAATAGACCTCTTCGCGAACAGGAAGAACAGGAAGGTAGAAAGATTCTTCTCCCTCTCCCGGGATCGGAAGGTGTGGACTCGTTGGCCCAGGCCTGGACATTTCATCTAGCCTATGCCTTCCCTCCCCTGAGTCTGAACCCAAGGGTCCTACAGAAGCTGAGTCGCTCACGAGGGAAGCTGATCCTGATCGCTCCCTGGTGGCCCAAAAGAGCTTGGTTCCCAATGTTAGAACGCTGGTCAGTTCTTCCCCCCCTTCCTCTCCCGGTCCGAGTGGACCTTCTGCGGCAGGGACCGATCTTTCACCCAGAGCCCGACTTTTTCAGTCTGACGGCCTGGTACTTGAGAGGTGGAACCTGCAGCGGAGAGGGTGTTCGGAGAAGGTAATAAATACCCTTTTGGCTAGTCATAAGGAGGTCACTAGAAAAATCTATGCTAAGACCTGGGGTTTTTTTTCACGCTGGTGCGCAGCAAGACAACCCCTACTACCTGAAATATCTGTCATCCTGGAATTTCTTCAGGAAGGAGTTGATCTAGGACTAGCCACAAGAACCTTAAGAGTACAAGTAGCCGCCTTGTCCTACTTTTTAGACAAGAGGCTGGCCTTGGATCCGCTGATCAAGAGGTTCCTGTCGGCTAGGGATAGGTTATCCCCTATTCAAATCTCCAGGGTTCCCCCCTGGGACCTCACCTTGGTACTAGACCATTTATCCAAACCTCCGTTTGAACCGATAGACAGCATTCCGGTTAGGCTGTTGACATTTAAATTCTCCTTTCTTCTGGCTATTACTACGGCCAAAAGAATAGGAGACATGCAAGCGCTCTCAATCAAAGAGCCTTATTTTCGTCTTTTTGAAGACAGGGTAGTCCTAAGTCAGGATCCCCTGTACCTACCTAAAGTGGCAACAAAATTTCATAGGTCACAAGAAATTATTCTTCCTTCATTTTGCGCAAATCCACAGAATGAAAGGGAAAAGACCTTCCATTGTTTGGATGCAAGACGCTGTTTGTTAAGTTATTTGGAAAGGGTGAGCGAGTTTAGACGCTCATCTCACTTGCTAATTAATTTTTCAGGACAGAAAAAGGGGTGCCAAGCATCTAGAGCCTCTATATCTAGGTGGATAAGACAGGCAATTTCATTAGCATACATTAAGGCTGGCAAAACAGTACCTAAAGTCAAGGCACATTCCACGAGATCTATAGCAACCTCCTGGGCAGAGAGAGCCGGAGTTTCAGTGGAACAAATCTGTAGATCAGCAACGTGGTCAAGCCAGAACACCTTTCTCAAACACTACCGAGTGGAACTTCTGTCACCCCAAGACTTGACGTTTGGCAGAAGAATCCTGCAGGCAGTTGTCCCGCCCTAAGGTAGGCCTGAGGGTTACTTGCTTATCTCTCAAGGTGCCGTCCTGGAAGACAACTTGAGAAAATACCAGTTACACTTACGGTAGCTGTTTTTCTGTAAGTCTTACAGGACGGCAGGCCTATTTCCCACCCTGAGGAATTTATATGGTTTGTATTTTTATATACTGGTTCCCGTGCTCTAATGGTGGTTACTTTATCACTAACTGAGGTGCACGGGGAGGGGCGGGGCTTTTAAACCTCTTTCTGATTGTGTTTCCTGTCAGGTGGAGCCAGTCTACTCTCAAGGTGCCGTCCTGTAAGACTTACAGAAAAACAGCTACCGTAAGTGTAACTGGTATTATTTTGCATAGGGCATATAGAACATCAGTGCAGTTGCATAGGTGGGGGAGACAAAGGGGATTGTATACACCCAATGTCCAAAAAAAAAAAAAATGGGAGGTCTCTGTGCATAAGTAGACTGGCTCAGGTACCTATCCCTTTGGTTCCCCTGGTATATTTACTGGGTGCTATAGATGTTGTCGCTTTCTAAAGGTATGTATCTTATAGACATGTGCAATTAGTTTAGTTTAGTTTTTAATTTGTTTAACAAATTGAGATTTTTTTTTTGTGGAATTAACAAAACACCATTTAAGATTCATTGATGACCTACCGGATGGAGTGAATGTCTAGACACATTTGATAGGTGTCGTAACCACTTGCCTACTGGGCACTTCCCTCCCCATTTGTCTGAGCTTTTTCAACCTGAGAGTTACAAGATCCTCGGCTCCACTTTAAGAGCAACTATAAGTGTGGCACAGTGTGTTCATGCTGTAACCATATTTTGGGTGGAAATTAGGCATGTGCGTTTCGTTCCGAATCGAAATTCGGAGGAATTTCTCATTATTCGGATGCATACGAATTCCCGAATTGCAATATTAATGAATTTACCGAATCCAAACGAACGTTTGATTCCGAATCGAAAACGCAGATCAAATTCGATCGAATTTCTAAATTATATTCGAAAAGAGACTATTTGTTGTCGAATCCGTTCGAAATACTTTAGAATTCGACCGGATTTTTCGAAATTCGGTCGAAAACTAACGAATTCCGAAAACTAACACACGTAACGAACCTAACTTAACGAAATGAATTAAATAAACGAATTAAAACGAAATTTTCCCTTTTGCACATGCCTAGTGGAAATCATTCATTCCTCGAAGAATTTGCAATCGACTCCTATAATTGCAAAACCCACTTTACAATTGTAGCCTATGCCACGTTTAGTATGCGGGCAGGACTAAAGGTGCCTTTAAAAAATAAAAAATAATCCTAAACGTGTGGAGAAGAACCAGTCAGCTAATGTAGCACAGTACTTCAATACATTGACAGGGACAAGTCAGCTATGTGGGTTCAGGATAGAAGAGATACTTGACCAAAAAGGGGTAGTGATGCGAGGCAGAGTGTCCATGAAGTCTACGCAATATGTCTATGAAACCTGTTGATAAAACTGCCTTGTCTCTCCCCCTTACATTGCAGTCTCCTCAAACTGCTTACATACTCTCCAGTCACTATACCATGTGTTATGTTTTTAGTGACCATGTCACCCAACTTCAGGATAAAGACACTTATGCAAGAAGGGGGGGGGGGGGGGGGGGTTTGTGAATTTTGACATTTATACAGCATAGTTTAAACTCTGAGCCCCCATTAAAGATTAGGGCGCCGCTTTTAGCCTCTAAAATAAAATGGGTGGTCAGATTAAAGCTTATGTTGGTGGTAAATAGCCTGCAAACTGAACACAGGTCAACTCACTCATCCTACACACCAGTGCCTGAAACTTGCCAACTAGGCTACCAGCTGCACACAAACCCTGCCTGACCTCCATCCTCAAACCTCTCCCAATGTTCCCCACTTCAGCAGCACTCCTTCACTAAACCAATGCACCCTACTGTGTTCAGCTTAGCAGCACTTGTTTGCCCTCTTGCTAGTACACCATTAAGTGACAACAGAATTAAAAACCTCAACTGATTGTAATTTTCCAGAACCACACTTCAATAGACAGATTTGCTTTAGGTCACCAACAGAACGTATATCTTGCTGTTTATTATAATACACACACCACTCAAGAAGCCATGCTAAATTGAAAAATATTTATTAACATAGTAGCAAAGTTACAGGTAGCAAGTCATGGCTAAGCAAATTAGGTTTAAGGCACGCCACAGCTGGATTTGTTTAGTAGATCATTCTATAGAAGAAAAATAAAATAAAAAAAAAAAAAGTCTTTAAGATTTTGCCACAGTAGGTTGAATTAAATATACAAATTGCATGCGACATCAGCTTTTTAACAATTGCAAGTCAAGGTTAGCAAAAAAGGGATTTTTAATACAGCTTACCTGTAAAATCCTTTTCTTGGAGTACATCACGGGACACAGAGCGGCATATTCATTACTATGTGGGTTATATGGAGTACCTTTAGGTGATGGACACTGGCAATCTCAAACAGGAAGTGCCCCTCCCATAGGAGGAGTACCTCAGTTTTGTAGCAAGCAGTATGCCTCCCAAAATGGTCCCCATAAGAGGGGTGGGAGCTCTGTGTCCTGTGATGTACTCCAAGAAAAGGATTTTACAGGTAAGCTGTATTAAAAATCCCTTTTTCTTTCTCGTACATCACGGGACACAGAGTGGCATATTC